>NC_132866.1:6401799-6766799 GCF_048164855.1 Canis lupus baileyi
CACATGCTCTACTGTCTGAGCCAGCCAGGCGCCCCTTCAATAGCTCTATGAAAATTTTTAGTGGTGTTTTATAATAATATAAAAGGCAGTGCATAAATGAAAGATGACATCTTAAATTAAAGACATGCTTTCAAAGAACTTAAGTTGATAGATTTTTTTTTTCCTGAATGACTCTAAGCATGACTTAAATATTCTAACAGGCCAATGGTTTATTGATCAGAAAAACTTAGGTATTAAATTACTGGCTGAATACTGCCCTAGGAATCCCATTCGTCTTTAGATTTTAGGGTGATTAATTTGATAAATAGGCAAGGTATATTTTCATCTCTGTAACATCTAAAAGCATAATCTGATGTTCATTGTTCTAAGCAGTGATGTTCTAAAGGAATGTGCCTGACCTCATGATTAAGCATTTAAGTCTTTTTTCAACTGTCAATATGCCCCAAATTCAGATCAGTGAAAACATCTCGCTTTACATGTATTTTTCTTCTTGTCTTGTTCTCTCAAGGCTCTTCCTCTATTGGAGATACAAAACTCGACAAATCCTGTTGACTTTGGAAAGTAGCAAAGAAGGATTCAGTTAATCCAGTGCTTGAAGTGGGACCTGGGGCAACCTGCCAAGATCATGCTATTTTTTTGTTTGGAATCCTACCACCCACCACTCATTGCCTCCAAACTCCCTCCTTCCCTATACTCCCCTCTTCTTTCCCTGCTGGGCTCCCTGGGCCCCAACCAGCAGTGTGAGTGAGTGTGGGGTGGAAGCCCTGGGGAGGTGGCACTGGGGAAAGCCAGAGCCCACTGGGCCTCTGTGACTCCCGCCACCCTGGGTTAAGCCCATGAGAACCTCAGAGCGCCTCGGTGGGCGAGCGGCCTATGTGGCTGTTGGGACCTGGCAGTGCGGCTCGTCTTTGAACTCTGTAGTCTCACTGATGCTGTGTGCAGCTGGGGGCCTCTGGCGACAGGCAGCCTCACCTCCCTGGAAGCCTCGCCTCTCTAGCTGCCACTCTTCTCCCCACTTTGTGGCTTGTCCTGTTGTAGCCCACGGCATCCGGAGAATTCTGCTTTGCCATCTGCCTTCTGCACTGGACCGTGAGCTCTCAGAGGGAGGGGAAGGCCTTGCTCTTTACTGTATCATCACTCCTGGCGTGGGGCAGGCACCTCACTGATGGGCTGACGGAACGAGTGCATGGATGAGCAGAGAGCATGCAGATAGTGTGCATGGAAGAGCTCTGTAATCAGCAAAGTGGCATGTGACCATTTTCTTTATAATTGCCAGCACCAGGGGCCTTGCCCAGGACAGAGCTGGCACTCAGCACCGTCATCCGACATCCAAAACGAGGGCTGGAAGGCTAAGGGAGCCCGCGGCTGCAGGCCAGGTGCTCAGGAAGCAGGCTCAGGGGGAGTCCAGAGCATAGGATGCTCAGTGGGGAGAGCCCTAGGGCCTGGGCTGGAAACATGAGGAGGATGTTGGGACTGGCCAGGGTTTTGGGGGGGTAGCTGTGATGCTGATGGCCTGATGACAGTTTTGGCTGTCCCCATGGGGAGCCCTGAGCTAAGATGGTCCTTTTTTTTAAAGATTTTATTTTTCTTTTTTTAATTTTTATTTATTTATTTATGATAGTCACACAGAGGGAGAGAGAGAGAGAGAGAGAGGCAGAGACACAGGCAGAGGGAGAAGCAGGCTCCATGCACCGGGAGCCCGACGTGGGATTCGATCCCGGGTCTCCAGGATCGTGCCCTGGGCCAAAGGCAGGCGCTAAACCGCTGCGCTACCCAGGGATCCCCTAAGATGGTCCTTTAGACTGCTCCTGACTTGGACCATGACAGCTTGGCCTTTATCACCTGCCCTGATGAGACATTGGGTGCAGGTTGCCCCAGGTAGGGGTGAGCGTGGGTGAAGGTCTGTGCAGCACACCACAGTGTCCACTACACCAGCTCTTAGGAATCCAAGACCCAAGGGAGCATGTTCAGAGCCAAGGAGGCTGGGCTTGGCAAGCCCTTCACCCATAGTGAAGACAGCCTTCAGTTAAGTAAACACAGCCTCGCGTATACACAGTCTGCCACCAAAGCGGCTCCTATACTAGGCCGGGCGCCGAGACCTTCCAAAGTCTGGGTCAGAGCCTATGGGGCGCTGGCAATGTTCCGTCACTTGCTCTGGGTGCGGGGTTACACTGGGTCGTGCTCTTGTGACACGCTGGCTTTTCTCTATACGTTATGCAAATTACATCTCAATAATGCTGTGCAAATTATTTTAATGTTTGTAACAAATGTGTCATGGTTAACCTTCCAGTCTGTCTCCTATTTCTTCTTTTAGAAGGGAAAACATCAGCAGGGGTTTACTACGCACAATTTTGCCAACCCCCAGATGGAAACAAATATTTTAAAACTAAGCTATGAACTGAGCCAGAATGTCAAAATTGTATCCCTGGACCAAACCCGATTTTCACTTTAAGCGTGGACAACTCTCTATTCTCCAGGTTAGCTCATGATCGGCTTCCATTTCACTCCAAAGAGGATTTAAGCAGGTCTAAAGGCCTTAAAGCATTTCCAGCCCCTCTGGCCACACCCTGAGGAGCGCTCTCGGCCAAGCACTGCATCTGGGACAAAGGAGTCACGGCCGAGCTGGTGGGGGCCCTGGTCCGCTGGGAGGCTGCTGCTGCACACGTAGGAGCTAAGTCAGCGGGTGCGCAGGGCAAGGATCAGCATGAACTTTCTGGAAAAGGTGTTCCCTTGCCAGATTTGGAGAGATGACTATCTAAATGCTTTGGCGCGTCTCCTGGAAACTCATTTTGCTGGTGTTTGTTTTCCTCCACAGGCCAGGTCACCCTGGCCCTCTCATGGTCATGGCCCCTGCGATGGAGGCTCTTGCCTTTCTGCATTTGTACTCTTGCCTTTGTGCTATTTTTCTTATCTTCCTGTGCAAAGAGGTGGCTTGCTCTTAGACGGCTGCGCTTTTCATTGAAGGGACAGAGGCCATCCCCAGCATCCTCGGCAACCGAGCCTCTTCTTGCAAAACCTTGTTTACTTGAGTTCCCTGGAAGCTGCTCCATTAAATGCCTAGGGTATCAGCCCCTGCTTTCTTGCTGCTGCTTCCTTCTTTCTTCTTTCTTCTTCTGCCGCAAGACTGTACATCTCCTGAGTATCTGGGCTTCTTGCAGAGCTTCATTCCCTACTGCACCCCTTTAAAATTTCCAACTAAGATTAGCCCCCAGCAACAAGGTGGCTGGTGAGCTGGGGCGCCTCGGGGTCTGCATGGCACCCTCTGCCTGGCTCTGAACGAGCTGACCAGTAAGGACCCACCCCACCTCCTCCCTTTCCTCAGCACAGTGTTGAGAACCAAGGCCTTCGGTTCCGTTCAGATTCTGAACAGCCCTGGGGCCCTAGGACTTGCGGTGACCTGCTTTTAGGTCTCTGGTTTTTTTTTTTTAATTTTTTATGACAGTCTCTCACACACACACACACACACACACACACACAGAGAGAGAGAGAGAGAGAGAGAGGCAGAGACACAGGCAGAGGGAGAAGCAGGCTCCATGCACCGGGAGCCTGACGTGGGATTCGATTCCGGGTCTCCAGGATCGCGCCCTGGGCCAAAGGCAGGCGCCAAACTGCTGCGCCACCCAGGGATCCCTAGGTCTCTGATTTTATTATCTGGTCACTCCCCGCTCCTCAGCACCACCGCCAGCACCGTCCCCAGAACCACCCCAGTACCCCCTCGCACCCCCCCAGCACCCCAGCACTGCCCCCAGCACCCCAGCACCACAGCATCCCAGCACCACCTCCTGCACCACCCCTAGCACCGCCCCATCCACTGCCCCCAGCACCCCAGCACCGCCCCCAGCACCCCAGCACCCCAGTACTGCCCCAGCACCCCTGCCCCGCCCCCAGCCCCGCCCCCTGCTCCAGGGGAAACGCCAGTCTCGCCAACATTCACGTGGGCACCAGGCACCATCCCCACATCCTTTTACGAGGGGTCGAGGGGTAGGGAAGTTCACAGGATGACACCAGGCGCATCGGGCCGGGGAGATGAGGAAAGCACGGCCGGAACCGTGCTGTGCCCGGTGTGCTGCGGCTTCCTTGAAGCCTGCGACAGGTCTCGCCGTGGGGGCTGGTCCAGGGCGACAGAGCTGGTCCATCTTGGAGTCAAAAGAGTTGCTGCAGAGCGTCCTGGAAGCCGAGACTCGGGAGTTGATGCTACCACGGGGCGGGGGGGGGGGGGGGGGGGGAAGACTAAGGTCTAAGAAAACCTCGCAGCCTCCACACACTGATGACCAGCCGAAGCTGCCGTGTCCATCCTGAGGGAGGAGAGGAGGCCACCTTCAGCGTGTCCCTGGGCCCCGGATCCAGAGCCAAGGCGAAGAGGCGCCTGATTATTTGTAAATTCAAACTGCATAGACCGCCGTGCACAATAGCGGCCCTCCGGTCTCTAATGTGTTATTAACTTCCTGGGTACATATTTGCTGATATAACATCCACGGTGAGGCCGTGAAGAGGTGGACTTCCAATCCTTCTCTCCTACTTACAGAGGCGCGTAGGCCCACCTGTCCCTCCCACCTTCACGTGTCAGGAGTGTGCAGGGTTTGGTCAATTAGGACAGTCACCAGCTTTTTCTCTCATTTAGAAATTGGCCAATCATTGGGATGATTTCAAGTCAGCTTCCTATTAAAGATATTACTAAAAAGGAATGTGCTAACGCAGAGGGATGGTTGCCTCCCAATATTGCTATGCTCCATGCGAGGTGGCGAACGCAGCATCAGAGCCATCCATTGCGAAGATATGCGAAGAGCCCACAAGCGCGTGAAAAGATGCTCAACGTCACTCATCATTTGCAACTTTTGATGCAAATCAAAAGCAGAAGAAGCTACTGCCCCACACCCGTCAGGATGACTACTATTAAAGCAACAACAACAACAACAACAGAAAATAACAAGAGTTGGCAAGGATGTGGGGAAATTGGAGCGCTTGTGCGCTGTAAATGGGAATGCAAAATGGTGCAGCTGCTACGCTAAACAGTATGGCGGATCCTCAAAAAACTAAAAATAGAACTACTTTACGATCCAGCAATCCCACTTCTGGGGATTATACTAAAGATTTAAAGACAGAGTCTCAGGGAGGTATTTGTACACCCAGTTCATAGCAGCGTTCTTCACGATCGTCTGAAAAAGTGGAAGCAACCTAGTGTCAATCAGTGGATTGATAAAGATGTGAGTGTACGTATATATATGTATACACACGCATGCACACACACACACACAATGGAATATTTAGCTTTAAAAAGGAAGGAAATCCAGTCATATGCTATTACACGAATGAGCCTCAAGGACATTAGGCTAAATGAAATGTGAGCTAGCCTCAAAAGGATGATACTGCATGATTCCACTTATATAAAGTCCCTGGAGCAGTCAAAATCATAGGGCCAAAAGGTGGAATGGTGGTTGCCAAGGGCTGGGGGAGGGGGCTGAGGAGTTGCTTAATGGATATGAAATTTCAGTTTTGCAAAATGAAAAATTCTGGACATTGGTTGCACAGCGATACGAGGTTATGTAACAACACTTAACTGTACACTTAAAAATGGTTAAGACGGCAAATTTTATGTTCTGTGTATTTTACCACAATTAAAAAAATTATGCGTGGTCACCTCCTCACAGCAGTTGTCACTGTCTGTCCGGGGGTGTTCTTCTGGGTGCGTGTCACCCCACGTATGCTGAGTCCTTGACTGTGTCTTCCTGACCCACATCCACCATGGCCCCTGGGCAGGGTCTGGCAAACAGATGCTCAGCACAGTTTTACTGAATATCTGAGGAAGAGGGGGAGAGAGAGGAAGAAGAAATGAATAGAAAATCCACAAAAGATAAATTACAAATGGACAGTAACCAAATGAGAAAATTTTCAGCTTCGCTAGTAATCAAAGAAAAGCCCATTAAAGCAACAATGAGTTTCCATTTCTCACTATGAAATGAGCAAAGATATTTATTATTATAATTTAAATACCTAACGCTGGCAAGGATTTGTCGAGACGGACAATTTCAGACAGAACTAGCACGTTTCTGGAAAGAAATGGAATAGTACCTATGAACAGCCCTATAAAAATTCCTATCTTTTGACCCAAAATCCCCCATCTAAGAACATATCCTAAGGAATCGACAAGATACTTAGGCAAAGATTTAGGGGCAAAGATACTTATCACAGTTATTAATAGCAGCTCAAAGACCAAAGCTCGCTATCTGGCCAATGGAGAATGCTCAGGTACAAGACACAAAATAACATAGCTAGTAAAAAATCATATTTTAGAAAAATAATGATGTGAGAAATTTTTACAATGATACACACGTATAGGTCATGCATATACTAAGACAGATTTTGTGGAAAACAAACCAACCTCAGAAACAGAGGAAATACATCAAAATGTAATCTGTGGTTTCTGGATGAGGTGATTATCATGGATTTTCCTGTACCTTTTGTAGTTATCTTTTAACAATTCTAAAACAGGGACACCTGGGTGGCTCAGTGGTCGAGCGTCTGCCTTTGGCGCAGGGTGTGATCCTGAAGTTCTGGGGATCGAATCCCACATTGGGCTCCCTGTGGGGAGCCTGCTTTTCCCTCTCTCTGTGTCTCTGATGAATAAATAAAATCTTTTAAATAAATAAATAAAATATTCTAAAACAAGCATTTGATATTTTTGTAACTTGAAACAAAATGTGACTTGAAGGAAGCAAAAATGTTGTCACCATCTGAGCATCTAAAAAGTGCTGGGGAAGGCAAAAATGATGAGGCATGGTTCCTATACTCAAGGAGCAGTCTCGAGGTGGTGGAGACTGGGAGAGTGCTGGCATGGGGCTGATGAGATGGCACCAGGGAAGGTTCTCGGGAGAGGGGTCTTGCACGGCCGGGAGGATCTGAGCCCTTGTCTCTGCCTCCTCCGGACTTGCTGGTAGGGTTCCCTACTCACTTTGTCCTTCCCTGGCATCACTTGTCCCGGGCACTCTGCTTCCATGATCCGTTGACAGTGCTTTAGGGTTTATTCTCTCCGTGATCTCTGTAGGCTCAAATCAGCCACTATAGGATATTCTCCAAAGTTTATCTCCTTAATACCCTTGCTGCAGCAGACTTTCAAGTCAGAGCTTATTTAAATCATCACTTGGCTTGCATCCACTCTGGCAGGGATCGCTGCGCTCGGAGATCAAGGCCTGGCAAGTGGCAGGACCCACATGGCCTGAAGGGCCACTCCAGCTGAAGCCTGGAGTCCTGGGCTGCAGAGCTGGGAGGCAGGTACCTCAATTGGGAAGTGGGAAAGTGCGAACCATAGAGTTCGGACAGTGGCTTATCCAAGACAGGGCGCCAGCCTAGGGCCAGAGCTGGGGGTGTGTCCTAGCTTTCCTGACACCCAGGTGGTGCACCTGCACACTGCATTCTGCTGCTAGAGGTGCCACGACCCTTGTTTCCCACTGGGACACTGGACTTACTGCAGTGGAGCAGAGGGAGACCAGGACAGACGCCCGGGGGTGGGGCTGTGCTGGGGAGCAGGGCGCATGGTGGCCGCTTTTAGTGCTGATAGCAGAATGGTGAAAATTATCCTTGTGTGCACATCAGGAGACCATCTGGGTATCTTTTGAAATTTATAATTGAAAAAAATTACGACCTAAGTACAATCTTCTTCTATTTTGGTTTTACACAGTTTTTTTTTTCCCTCCTGATATGAAAGAACTGCATGTTCTAGAAGTTTTAGCCAATGCAATAAACAAATCAAAGATGTGAATTATGACTGGTAGAAATAAGACAGACTAAATTATTTTTAGATATTATGTTTGCCTGTTTGTAAAGCCCAGGGGATTACCAAGTGATCTACCACAGGAAAGAAGAGAATGGCATGGTCAGATGAGCCCAGGCAGCCCCTTGAGGGCAGCAAAATTGAAAAAAAAAAAAAGGCTGAATAAGATCCAACTGTAGAGCTATAAAATCATATACATGTGTATGTGTGTGTGTTTATATGCATATATTTACATGTGCCTATTAGCTGAGCTGAACAGACACGGGTAAGGCCTGACAGACACAGAAATCCTCAGGTGCTCTAAACAAAGCAAGAGGGGGAAACACATGAGTGGATGCAGGTGCCTGGCATTTTGACAGGTGCTGGGAATAAAAGGATGGAAGAGAGACTCCTACCTTCAAGGGGCTTGCATGCTACAGCAGGACACAGACATTAGCCAAAGCCTCACACACCGTAAACATTACCATTGTGAAAAGTGCGCAGAGGGAAGGAAGAAGGTACCTGGTGCTCTCTAAGTGTATAATAGGATTTTACCTGGCTGGAGAAGTCAGTTGCCACCTGAGGTTTGATTGTAACTAACAAGTGAAGTAAACAGTAAAACATAAAAAACAAAAAGAACTAAAAGAACTAAAAACAAACAAACAAACAAACAAAAACATGCAACAATTATTTGGGAACAGGACTTATTCATTTCTTTTAATATAATGCTAAAGGAAAACATTGCTAGATCCTACCATGTCAACATTTAAATCTTCTACACGTTGAAGAAAACATGGTAAGCAAAAGTAAAGGTAAAACACAAATTGCCAAAAAAAAAAAAAGCAACGTACATGAGTGAGAGTTGTCATTTTCATATATAAAGAGCTTTATCAATCAATAAGAAAAGGACACCTACACATAAATGGGCTCAGACATGTTAAAGGGGCTGCATTAACGGGCTACACCTGTTAAAATATGCACAGAAGACCAATAAACATACAAAAAATATGCGTCTTCAGTTGTCATCAAAGGCACATGAGTTACCATGATAGCATGTCTTGTATTTTGCTTATGATGTTGGCAGGGATTTAAATGCTGAGGTATTAAAATGTTAAGGTAGGCAGCAGGAAACAGGTGGGAATATAAATTGGTACAATTTCTCTAGAGGGATATTTGGCAATATTTATCAAATGCTTTAAAAAATGTGCCTACTTGGTAATTTCACTCAGAGAATTTATCTTAAATCAACATGCATGCGTGCAAAGCTTGTGTGAGGGATATTTACCCCAGCGTTATTTACAACAGAGTAAAACCCAAACAAGGAAACGAGCAGAATGAAGTATGACAGACCACGAGGCGGTCGTTGTCAAAGAACCTCACGATGTGGACAAATTGTTGGAAATATATGGTTAGGCTGTGGGAGGGGAAGCAGGCTACCCAAAAGAAGAATGTAAATGGGGGGGCCAGAGACACGAACCACATACGTATGGAAATTGGATTTACAGCCTGTGACTGGGGTAGCATGACAGATCCGTAAGGAATGGATGGTTAATTCAGTGGGTGGCGCTGGGATAATTGTGACCCACACACAAAAATAAGATGAGAGCCTTATGGGACATCATAGACAAACATAAGTTCCAGGTGGAAGGACAATCTGCGAAAACAAAAAACTTTTATGACTTTCAGAAGAAAATACAACACAATATCTGTATGACCTCAGGCAGAGGAGAATTTCTGAGGAGACAAGGGACAAGCAATAAATGACATGTTGGTAAATACTACAATGTTAAAAACTTGGGGAGATCCCTGGGTGGCTCAGTGGTTTAGCGCCTGCCTTTGGCCCAGGGCATGATCCTGGGGTCCTGGGACGGAGCCCTGCATCGGGATCCCTGCATGGAGCCTGCTTCTCCCTCTGCTGTGTCTCTGCCTCTCTCTCTGTCTCTCATGAATAAATAAATAAAATCTTTAAACAATTTTTTTTTAAATCTATACATGAGAAGACAGAGCCAAATAAATGAAAAGATGGGTACAGACCAGAGAAAATGAATTCAATGCACGTGAAAGATGAAGACTTATTACAGTAGAACATGTGGAGGAGCACTTCTCAGACTCTCATGGGCATGAGAATCACCAGATGAGAATCACCAGATCTTTTTGCATGTTCTGATTGAGCTGGTCTGGGTGGGGCCGGAGGCTCTGCATTTCCAACAAGATCCCAGGTGAAATTTATGCTGCTTGTCCACAGACTACACTCTGAATAGCAAGGATATAAAGGATTCCTACAGATAAGTAAAAACAAGCAATCAAACAACCCCACACTAAGTTTGGCAAAGGATCTGAGCCGGTCAACCTCAGAGGAGAGAAATCGAATGAAATCGAATGAGTGATGAACACATATTAGTGATGATGAGCTAGCTGCGGTAAGTAGAGACCCATAACAGGAGCTTATTTCTTGCCTGTATAGACCAGGCTGGGGAGAGGAAAGGGCGAAGTTCTGGGCCTCACAACCCTACAGGCTTCCAGGCTGCTGGAGGCTCTGCTGTCTTCAACGTGGGGCTTCCAAAATTGCCCGAGGAACTGGGCAGCTGGGAATAAAAAAAGGTTTTTTATGGGCTAGACATGGAAATGGTGAAGGCAGTACAGCTCACGCACGTTCTTTTTTTTTTTAATTATTCTTTTATTTTTTTAAAGATTTTCATTTATTTATTCATGAGAGACACAGAGAGTGTGAGAGGCAGAGACACAGGCAGAGGGAGAAACAGGCTCCCCATGGGGAGCCCGACGAGGGATTCGATCCCGGGTCTCCAGGATCACGCCCGGGGCTGAAGGCAGGCGCTAAACCGCTGCGCCATCCGGGCTGCCTCACACACGTTCTTTAGGTTGGAACTCCACCCCGGGCTGCATGGACCTAACTGCACAGGACGCTGGGTAACATAGTCTAAATGTATTCCCCCCCTCCCCCCGAAAAAAACCCCCAAAAACAAAAAGAGGAACCGTGTTTGGTGACCAGCTGGCAGGCTGCCACACACGTGAAGAGATGCTCAGCTCACCCATAGCCAGGAACTTGCAATTAAAACCAACACCATTTTACACTGTTGCATTGGCAAAAATAAATATCAGGATCATTAACTGCACAACTCTGGGAGGCACTGTTCACAAAGATTATTCCCTCCCCCACTTCCCCGTACCCCTCATCTTGCTTAAAGTTTTTGACTCTAACATAGTGTATTACCTTTAGCAGACCACGGGTTTACTTATTTATGATGTTTATTGTCTTCTATCTTTGAACTGTCAACTCCAACAGGGCAAGGATATTGGTCTAGTAGGCTAACTGCTATATCCGTGGTGTCCACAACGGAGCCTGGCATACAGTAGGCACTCAATAAGGATGTGCAGAAAGGAGAGGCTGAGATGGAAGTGTTCCGGCCTTCTAGTCACCGCAGCCCCAAGCCCGGCACCAGACACACGAGGGCAGGGGCCTCTGGGTGACTCCATCCTCAGCCACTCGGGTCCTGTCCAGCCTGGGGTCCTCCCAGCGGACATCTAGGCTTCCTGCTGTGTCCAGCCCCAATTCCCACTCCACTGTGTCCGTGGGAATAACCAACGATTATTGTTGCCAATCTCTAAAGTTTTGGGTTTAGGTTTTAGTTAGTCTTTTTTTTTTTTTTTAATTTTTATTTACTTTAGAGACAGAGAGGTGGGGGAGAGGAGAGAGAGAGAGAGAATCTCAAGCAGACTCCGTGCTTAGCAGAGAGCCCAACGAGGGGCTTGATTTTACCAGCAGAAGATCACAACCCGGGTGGAAACCAAGGGTCCCGCGCTCAACTGACTGTGCCACCCAGGACCCCTTGTTTTCAGCGTTTAAAGGCAGCTTTATTAAAGTATAACTTAGAGTAAGTAAAATCCTCCCCCCCCCTTTTTAGTGTGTAGTTTGCTGGGCTTTGACAAATGTGTAGTCATGAAGCTACCATCACAGCCGAGATACAGAACACTTCCATCCCCCAACAAAGCTCCTAACACTTCCATCCCCCTCCTAAGCCTCCAAACTTCAGGGTAGTTTGTGACACAGAAACACTAACCAGAACCCCTTTCTCCCTCCTCTACCGTGTGCGCGTTCAGATCTATTTCCTCTGCTCCGGGAATCTCCTTTCTTGGGAGCTGGTGCTAAATAAACGTCTGTTCTCCCACTAGACTAGAAGCTAGTTACAGTTACTGCATCTAGAGGTGACAGGCCCAGAGCTGGTCCCGATAATTCCTTCAGTCATATCTCAATATCTAACAAATATTTATTGAGCACCTATGTGCCAGGCCCTGCTAGGTGCTGGGCACCGCACTGGGTGCTGAGGATCAACATAAGCACGTGCTCGTGGAGTTTACCATCAGGTGGGGGAGTTCGCATGTAAATGCAATGATCACCAAAATGACATGCTGTAGTAAGCCATGGCACGTGCCATAAGACACCCCCCTACCCCCCTCCAGCCCCCGTGCCTCGTTCTGAGCTTGTTGGTCCTGTAATGGTCTCTGGCACATGAATTGGCCATGTTTTCTTGGAATCTATTGCTCAGGAGGGAGAAAACATTCTCCTGTGATGGTTATTTGCTATCAAGGTTAGACATGTTCTGAGAATCACCTCTTTTATGATAATAGTGGAGCCTTCTGAAATGAACGTGCGCAAAGCAGAAACAGGCAAAACCACCAGGCGGTCTGGTCTGTTCTCTCTAATAATCTGTGACTTTAAAGCAACAAAATAGACCTTTCAGGTAAACCAAGCAGCCTCACAAATGCTGTCCAGAGAATTCAACCTGGGGACACTCGCTTGAACACCGGAAGTTTCAAATGCCTGCTTGTACTTCCCCTTCAATGACTTTATGGTTGGGAAAGAAGCATACTGCCTTATAAATATTTCCCATTATGGAACTTTTTGGTAAGCTTCTAAAGCAATTTTAGATCTCAGCTAGGTCTGTTCTCCCTGCTGCCCAAGACAATATCTTCCAGGGCCGCCGCACTGAAGCGGTGGAGAGAAAAAGAGAAATTAAGACAATTTCCCAGCATTCTGTTAGCATTTGCATGTGAATGCAGGCTGCCCTGCTGTTTGATAAATCTGATATGTAAGAAAACCATGAGAATCAAAGTTCCCATCCAGTTGGGCGCTTTATATGTATGTTGCGAAGGTTGCTACAAAAATGTGATAATATCCTTCCAAGTATATGACTAATGAGAATACGTATAGCACATCTGAGACAGCGCAAATGTGTAATTATTGTGAGGATTTCACAGACACATAAATATAATGATCTTCAGCTAAGTAAATTGCCAGCTACCAATGAAATAAATAGGGTCCCTTCAGAATTTGAAATAATTTGGAATGGTAGGTGGTGGGAAATGATTCACCTTAGCTGTTATCTCCGGAACAGTAATATAGAAATATATCTGCCAACTCTGGTGCATTTACATTGTTCTTCATATCCCGTGGAGTCTGTCAGAAGAGCCCTGGGCCCCGCCGCCTTCCACCTTCTGATTCCGATAGGCCTCGGCGCAGCATGGCTCAGCGCTGGGTAGGAGCAGCTAATATTGTTTACCTCGGTAGGCATCCCAGCCATAATATTTTCCCAAGAAACACTGATGCGTTTAAAGGTCAGGTTGATACTGAATTGACGGAATAACATAAATTCCTCTTTCTAGGAGTAAAATGGTGTACATGACTTGGTTTAAAGGTTAAACTGTTTTTTGTGCACCGGATAGGTCAGAGATATAAGACTTTAATACACAAAGTATAATTACCTGTTTGGACAGACAGGCAGATGCCGCCTAGGGTTTGGATTTTCAGAGAGATGTTTGAAAACTCAGGAATCTATTGACATCTCATCATTGAATACATTTCATTACAGGGGGAAAAAAATCCTACAAGAGCGGTCAGTGAGGAGGACTTTTTCCTACTGGTAGTTATAGGACAGTTGGGATGGAAATGGAGTCTGGGGCACTGATGGAGTCCAAGATTAGCCTCAGATAAAGCCCGCCCTCAGGGCCGGTAAACTCCCAAGTACAAAAATTGTGCAGTAGGTGCTAAAGAAAAGCTTGGTGGATGAATGAATGGAATACATTTTTTTTTAAAGGCACAAAGTCGGTTTTGATAGATAAGGACAAAGATGGAGAGATTTCTTCTTGTAACTAGGATATAAAAATAGACCCATCTTGGATCCACAGAGTTTCTTTGATTTATTCCTTCATTCACTTGTTTGTTTTTTCACTCCCCCCCCCCCCCAAAAAAAAAAAACGTATTAAGCGCTCGCACGTCACTGCCTCCTGCGGGCTCCTGGGATGAGCTGGGGAGACCCGCTCCCACTGGGAGAGAAGAGAGGAGAGGAGAGCAGGGGAGGGGAAGGCTGGGCGAGGACCCGACCGCCCCCCATCCCCCCATCCCCGCGGTTCCCGCCCCCCCCACCTCCACCCCTACCCCATCCCCGCGGTTCCCGACCCCCCACCTCCATCCCTACCCCCCAACCCCGCAGTCCCCGCCCCCCCACCTCCACCCCCACCCCCACCCCCCAACCCCGCGGTTCCGGGCCTCCGACCGCCACCCCTACCCATCCCCGCGGTTCCGCCCCCCCACCTCCATCCCTACCCCCCAACCCCGCAGTCCCCGCCCCCCCACCTCCACCCCCACCCCCCAACCCCGCGGTTCCCGCCCCCCTCCTCCACCTCCACCGCTACCCCCCAACCCCGCGGTTCCCGCCCACTTCCAACTGCCCCCCCAGGACCCCGGTCCCCAGGCACCCGACCCCGGCCAGGCGCCCCGCTCCCCTCCCTGCGCCCCCCGCGCCCCAGCAGCGCCCCCTCTCCCGTCCCGCTCCCCGCGGGGCCTGCTCCCTGGTCTCCCGGGAGGGAGGGGACCGTGATGTGCCACCGCAGGAGCCGTGGGTCCGCTGCCCTTTCAAGGGGAAGGAGGAGAGGGAAGCCTGACCTGAGGCCCGGGGCCCCCGCCGCCCCCGCTGCGGGCCCAGGTCCGAGCAGGTGGCCCTGCGCACCCCCGCACCCCCGGCCTCGGAACCGCCTCCTCCGCAGCTGCCGGGCTCCGGCTGCGAACCCGCGGCCACAGGCAGAGGCAGGAAGGACCGCACGGCCCCATCCGCGCAGAGGCTGCGGTTTGAGGGTCGGCGGTTTGGGGGCCGCGTTAAAGGAAAGAGACCCCGCAGGGCAGAGGGGCGCGCGGGGTGGGGGCGGGAAGGAGCGGGGAAACGGAGGCAGGAGCCCCGGGGAGTACGGGGAGTACAGGCAGGGGCGCCGGCTCCGCAGAGCAGGGAGCGAGGGAGGGGAGGGGAGGGAGGAAGGGAGGGGGAGGGCAGAGTGGGGTGGAATGGGGGCTGGGGGGCGAGCTCGGGGTAGAGAGCTGGGGGCGGGGAGGAGGGAAGGGGAAGGCCGAGCAGCAGAGGGGTGGGGATGGGCGGGCTGGCGGTGGACCCGAGGGAGGGAGGGTGGGGAGCCCGAGGGCTCCTATGAGCCCCCCCTCCCCCCCCCCCCCCCCCCCCCGCCTCCGCTTCTGGCATGGGGGATGGGGGCGTCGCATCTTGGACCTTGGAGAAATCCAAGTGGAAACCACCTCTTCTGCAGTTTCTAAGAGGAGGGCGAGCGCTGGGGAGGGCGGGACTTTGATTGAACCCCTCCTGGTTGGGGGAGCGCGACCCTTAGAACCCAAGCGCGCTGGGCCTTACCCCTTGGGCTCCTGCTGGTTGAGTTGTCCCAGGGCCCTTTCGGCCCGTTTGGACACCTTTGGCCAGGAGAGGGGTTCCCGGCTGCGAGGTCAGGCTGGGGGCTCTGGGGGCGTGGGGTGGGGGCCCTACACGCGCCTTACTTACCCCGCTCTGGGTGCCCGGGGCTCATCCGCAGAGCAACAAGTGGTACATTTTTTACAGTCATCCTTTATATTACATATAAATGTGAATTATATTTCCATGTAGCATGGAGATTGAAACTTGAATTTAAAAACTGGGTTGGGGCGCCTGGGTGGGTCAGTGGTTGAGCATGTGCCTGCCTTAGGCTCAGGTCACAATCCTGGGATCTTGAGATAGATTCCCCATGGGGCTCCGGACAGGGAGCCTGCTTCTCCCTCAGCCTGTCTCTCTTTGTGTCTCTTGTAATAAATAAATACAATCTTGAAAAACAACAACAACAACAAAAACCCACAAAAAATTGGGATGGAGAGAGTTCGGGATGGACGCAGACTTGCCCCCCCAAGTCTCTGCTGGTGTCCCCCCTTGCTCCCTCCCTCCCTCAGCACAGGGCCTTTCCTCCACTCCCTCTGTGTCCCCGCCCTGGAGCATCTTCAGGCAGAGGGCAAGCACTCAGAGCATGTTTGGGGAGTGAATGAATGATTCAAATGGGAGTCAGAGCCATGTAAGGCCCTGCCGGGGAGCACACAGGAGGACACATGAATTCTGGGTGGACGGGGCTTCCTGAGATGGGGACTTCTCACAGGAGGCTCAGGCTGATTCCTAAAGGGCCAATAGGAGGGAACCGGGAACCGAGTGAGTAGGAGCAGGGCCTTGTAGCACTGAAGCCAGGGACTACAGGCTAGCCCTGTGGCAGGGAGGGGGACCTGCAGGCTCAGGGGAGAGCACTGGATTCTTGGTTGAGCCCTGGGCATTGGGAGTATTTAGAAACAGTGAGGACCATCTTTTTCCAGCATCTTCTAAACCAAGCTGGCAAGCTGGTGAACACCATCGTGCATAGGTAATAAGTCAGCCGGAAACAAGTGTCATGATTCACGTGTCAAGGCTAATGTCTAGCTAATATCCCCCAGCAGGGATGAGCAATTACAAATTCCTGAATTATCTTCCTTGTCTGTACCTCAAACAAACAAGCAATCATCTGTTTCCCATCCAAGTACTAACCAGGCCCGACCCTGCTTAGCTTCCGAGATCAGACGAGATCGGGCGCGTTCAGGGTGGTATGGCCGTAGACAATCATCTGTTTCCTTAGCTCACCTTCCTGGGGTGATGTGGCTGAAAGGCTGGGAGAGAACCTTCCAGATGGAGACCTGGCATTGCTATTTGCTGGCTGGGCATCTTGGGCATGTTCCTGGGAGGGCCCCATATAATAATTATTATAGTTTCTAAAACAATATACTTGTCTCATAGGTTACTTTGGAGATTAAATATGATTATTGATTTAAAGTTTCCTACCCACAGTAAGCACACAGTAAATAATGTTAGCTATTATTCTTGACTGAAAAATCAAACCCCAAATATTAGGATGTGAGCATTAATAGATAGAAGTATGCTTAGATTTCAAAAATATGTTTAATTTTCCCAATTCTCTTGTTTCAACCAGACAGTCAAATTGGATCGACATTACATGTGCCAATTCCTCTGGCCAAATGAGAAAGCCTGCTTTTAGATTCGGCATATATATGCATTCAATTGTTCTTGCTGGAGGAGGTCATCAGCTAGGCTTCTGCAATTAGTGCAGTTTCAGGTCAGACCCAAACAGAAATGGGCCATGGTATTCAGTGTCTCACATGTACAAAATCTAATCTTACTTTTCCATAGACGGTGTGTCAAGAGAATCAATCCCATTTACATTTGCACCCAAAACGATAGGATACCTAAGGACGAACCTAACCAAAGAGGTAAAGGATCTATACTCTAGAAACTACAGAACACTCATGAAAGAAATTGAGGAAGACACATAGAGATGGAAAAACATTCCATGCTCATGGATCGGAAGAATAAATACCGTGAAAATGTCTATGCGACCCAGAGCAATCTACACATCCAATGCGATCGCTATCAAAATACCATGGTCTTTCTTCACAGACTTGGAACAAATAATCCTAAGATTTGTATGGAATCAGAAAACACCCTGAATAGCCAGAGGAATGTTGAAAAAGAAACCAAATCTGGGGGCATCACAATGCCTGACTTCAAGCTGCACTACAAAGCTGTGATCATCAAGACATGGTACTGGCACAAAAACAGACACATAGATCAATGGAACAGAATAAAGAACCCAGAAATGGACCCTCAACTCTATGGTCAACTCATCTTCGACAGAGCAGGAAAGAATATCCATTGGAAAAAAAGACAGTCTCTTCAATAAATGGTGAATGAAACTGGACTGTTCTCTCATACCACACACAAGGATAAACTCAAAATGGTTGAAAGATCTAAATGTGCGACAAGAATCTATCAAAATCTGAGAGAGAACACAGGCAACAACCTTTTCGAACTTGGCCACAGCAACCTTTTTGCAAGACACATCTATGAAGGCAAGGGAAGCAAAAGCAATAGTGAACTATTGGGGCTTCAGCAAGATAAAGAGCTCCTGCACAGCAAAGGAAATAGTCCATGATACTGAAAGACAACCAACAAAATAGGAGAAGATATTTGCAAATGACATATCAGATAAAGAGCTGGTATCCAAGATCTATAAAGAACTTCTCAAACTCAACACCCAAGAAACAGACAACTCAGTCAAGAAGTGGGCAGAAGACATGAACAGACATTTCTCCAAAGAAGACCCACACATGGCCAACAAGCACAAGAGAAAATGCTTCGCATCACTTCCCATCAGGGAAATGCAAATCAAAATCACCATGAGATCCCACCTCATACTGGTCAGAATGGCTAAAATGAACAAGTCAGGAAACAACAAGTGTTGGCGAGGATGCGGAGAAAGGGTGGAACCCTCTTACATTATTGGTGGGAATGCAAGCTGGTGCAGCCACTCTGGAAAACGGTGTGGAGGTTCCTCAAGAAGTTAAAATAGAGCTTCCCTATGACCCAGCAATTGCACTACTGGGCATTTACCCCAAGGATACAGATGTAGTGAAACGCCAGGACACCTGCACCCCAATGTTCAGAGCAGCAATGTCCACAATAGCCAGACTGTGGAAGGAGCCATGATGTCCTTCAACAGATGAATGGATAAAGAAGATGTGGTCTGTATATACAATGGAACATCACTCAGCCATCAGGAGGATGAATACCTACCATTTACCTGGATGTGGATGGAACTGGAGAGTATGATGCTGAGTGAAATAAGTCATTTGGAGAAAGACAATCATCATATGTCTCACTCATATGTGGAATATAAGAAATAATGAAAGGGACCTTAAGGAAAGGAGGGGAACTGAGTGGGAAAAATTAAAGAGGAAGACAAACCATGAGAGATTCCTAACTCTGGGAAACAAACAAAGGGTTGCAGAAGGGGAGGGGGATGGGGTGACTGGGTGACGGGCACTAAGGAGGGCACTTGATGAGATGAGCATTGGGTGTTATACTGTATGTTGCCAAAATGAATTTAAATAAAATAAAAAAAAAAGACATACCCTTGAAATGCTAATGTGATGATGCCACAAGATTTTCAGCTCTTTCCACGAGGCTATTACATTTAGAAACAGAGCGATCAAAAAAAAAAAAGAAAAAAGAAAAAAGAAAGAAAGAAAGAAAGAAACAGAGCGATCTGTGTTTAGCTTAGCAATGGGAGCATGTGCGTTCCCTCTTCAGCACTGCAATGCACAGGCTAGTCGGTCACATCGAGGGTTGGAGCGGGCCCCTGGGCATCCCTGGGTGGCCCCGGGCAGGTTCCTTGGCTGCTGTGGTCCTCAGTTTCCACAATCGTGGAATATGGCTTAGATCTGAGCGCTGCCTTTTCTCTCACTTTAGCTCATTCAGATAGGGACAGAAACGCACGCACAGTAACTTGTGTAAAGGGAGGTCCTCTGCAAGTACAAGTGGGAAGGCTCAGGGAGCCGTGCGCCAGGTAGAGCCTTTCTCACGGGAGTGGGGACGATGGTGAGACAGCCGAGCCCCTCTTGCCCAGGACATCTTTCCATCTCTTTCTGCATCTGCCCAGATCTCGTGCTTCCCTTCCTCAGGTTCCCCGTCTGTACTCCGTCATCAGCCACACATGGCCCATCACACTCACTCACCCCCAGCCCCTCTATACACACTCGTCATTGATCCCCAAAGCCGCTGCCCTCTTAGTCTCTCATGGCGACCTCTTGAGAAAGGACTTGGATTGGCCCATTTCACCATATTAAGCAGACGACACAGGTCCAAGTGACCGACGAGCCTGTGAACGTGTTCTCCTTAGATCAATGGCCTGCCCGTGGGCCAGTCAACTGTGGCCCAGGGTAGGAAGGGGAGGATGCCCTGCCCTTGGTAGGCCTGGGAGTGGGAAACACCCACTGGGTGTGCAAACAGTATGAAACCTACCCAGAAAATAACAGACTAGACTTGCGTTCACATCCTTTCTATCCTCACTTCCCACCTCCTTCCCACATGCTGAAGGGTGTTAACACTTGGGAAAGCCTGTCACCTGCTCTCTCCTTGACCCCCTGGTGGTGGGTGCATCCTGCTGCCCCTGCGGGACCAGCAATGACAGGTGCACAGTGCCCGTCTCTGTGCCCAAATTTATAGTGAGCCGAGGGAATGCCGAAACGGGGTGACTGTGTCTAGAAGCACTTGGATGGTCCGAGAGACAGAGTGTGCTGTGAGCAGGACTGTGGCTGGCTGCCCCCCTGCCTTCCTCGCTGCCTCCCCTCTTTTTCCTCCCTTCCTTCTAGTTTCTCTCTTGGCCTCCCTTTTCTTCAACCCACAGACATTGACCAAGAATCTATTATGTGCCAGTTCCTATATTAGCTGGTGAAGATGCTGCGGTGTTTGTAATCCTCTCAAGGCTGTCAAGCTATTTATTTCAAACAAATAAATATACAATTACACTACAGCGGTGGTTCTCAAACAGTAGCTGAGCATCAGACCACCTGGAGGGCTAGTTACAGCGCTGACTGCTGGGTCCCACCCCCAGAGTTTGTGATGCAGGCAGTCCAGAGGGGCTTGACAATTGGCATTTCTAACTCACTCCCAGGTGCTGCTGGGGGTCCAGGGACCAGGGCCAGAGAAGCACAATGCAGGAGAAGCACTTATCACACCTGCTGGGAAGTGGGGGTGGGAGGAGGGAGTCAGGACCCCCCCCAAACACACACCAGCAGAGTCTCAAAGGTAGAAAGTGGGGCTAGGGGAAGAGGAGTGGGAAGAGCAGCAGGTGTAAAGGCCCTCATGTGAGGGGAAATCTTGAGGAGAATGCGAAAGCCTATGATCGTGGCCAAAGCCAGCAGAGAGTTGGTGGGTGCCAAGGAAGAGGTGATGCTGGACAGCCCAGTAGAGGTCAGATCATGGGGGGACCCCTAAGCCACTCGAGGGCAACTCACTGATGGGTTTCAAGTGAGGTATAAGGGGAAATGTAAGGCTTATGTTTAGGACAATTGCTTTGGCTGGAGTGTGGACAATACTGGAGAAAATTTGTTGGGAAGCCGTTGTCGTAGCCCAGGCAAGACGTGCTGGTGGCTGGAAGCAGGGTGGAGAGAACATGGAGAGAACATAGAGTTGACAGGATTTGGATGAGGGGGTGAGGGGAGAGAGGAATCTGCAGTGATGCCTGGGACACAGGAGACTAGAGTAAAATAGGGACCATCTTGGTGTTCGGGGCAGAAAGCAGCAAACAAAATATCATTCACAAGGGCTAGTCTGCCCAGGATCCCAGGGAAGTGTTCCTTCTTAGACTTGCTGGGCAAGACCCCTCACCTGAAGAGGGGAATTAGTGATGAGGACATCAGGGCATCTTATGGCACCAAAACCAAGGACAGGGCCAATTCCTAGGAAAAGTCCAGAACATGACACAGAGGAAAGTGGCTGCCTCTTACCCCCTTCTCTCTGCCAATCAGATTCCTATATCCTGTCCCTACCTGGTGGGATCTAGCAGTCCCACTGTCAGCCCAAGTTATTACCCTATAGTCTTGCTGAACTGTGGGTTCGAAGTCCTGCGACAGGGTTTGATAGGTCTGCCTTGGGTAGGGTGGCCAGATTTAGCAAATAAATATAAAGGGTGCCTAAATATTTCATGGTGGCACTTATACTGAAAAATGATCCTTTGTTGATCTGAAATTCAGACTGAGCTGGGGTCCAGCACTTTTCTGGCAGTCCTGACCTGGGCCACATGCTCCTCCTGAGGCCAGTCAGTGATGGCAGAAGGGGCAGGACATGGTGGCTGCTGGGGGCACTGTCCCCTTGGACAGGAGGGTACGTTCAGAGAAGAGGGTCGAAGCAGATGCTCCAAAGGATAGGCGTGTTCCCAGCTTGGTCCTGCCATGTAGCCTTGGGGTGCTCAGCAAGCTATCCCTGGAGTTTTGGGGCTCAGGTGGAAGGGGCAGCCCAGAGTTAGGGAGGCGGGGAGGAGTGAGTTCTTAGAAACCCTGTCTGCGTGCCCCCAGACCAAGCTCAGGGCAGATCTCTAAGATCTGAGGACGAAGGCTCAGTTGAGGGTGAAGTGGGGTGTGGGGCAGGTGGCTACTAGGTTCTCAGGTGCAGGACAGGTCTAGGTTCAGGTCCAGGGACCCAGACAGATCTGCTCACTGGACTGGGCACTGGTGGGCCAGGCTGGGGACTGCGGGGTGCTGTCCTGCCTGCGTCCCCTGGGGCTGCTGGGGGTAGGACGAGTACCACTCCTCTGCAGATTTTGGTGCATGGCCCAGCTCTGAGCAGGGGCTCATTTGTGTCTGCTGCCTAAGTAAGTTGGACCCACACCCGGTTTCCTGAGCTGGGTTAGGGATGTCAGGACCGGATCACAGGACAAACCCCAGACAAGGGGCTGTCCTTTCTGGCTCGGGTCAGTGCAGGTCCTGGAGGCCAGGGCAGGGGGAGCCAGGGATGGCGGGGAGAGGTCTCTCCATCACAGCTCCCTTACAGGAAGCTGCAGGGGCCAGGGACCCAGGGAAAGCCACCCCCCGCCCCAAATGGTCCTTAGAGACCTCCCAGATTTACAGATGGGGAAACTGAGGCTCACATTTCTCATGGCTATGAAAGATCACAATCCATTGACACTTTTGGAGCCTCTGGCCGGCTCCCAACCCCAAATATTGGGCCCCAAAGCAGACGTGATTGTATCGCAACTTTGTCTAGCAAGCAGCTTGAGGCAGTGCTGGCCTGGGAGCAGAGAACCCCGATGTGCTCGGGCCGCCTTTGCCCGAGCAGACGGCCACTGTGCATTAATTAGCTGCCTCTCCGTGTCCTCTTGAGTGTGTGCAACTTGCGAGCTCATGTGACAAAAGACTCATCTCCTAAAGAACTTGTCCTGGAAGAAAACGCAGAAACAAGGTCAAAATCGAAATGAACAGGGTTGAGCAGGAACACAGAGGACGCAGAGAAGACCAAACACACGCGGGCTTGCACGCACGCACACACACGTGCACTCACACGCACGCAGTGCAGGGCTGGCCCTCTGAGGGAAGGCGCGGTGGCCCATCCCCTGTGTCAGGTGGTCCTCAGCCATCCCGAAGCCCTGGACATGATTCCCCACAGTCACACACTGAGAGGACACCATAAACCATTGGCTGTTTCAGTTTGCTGGGATTATGGGTGTTTTTCTTTTTCTTTCTCCATTTACCAAATGTTCTTTACTGTGGTTACGTTTTATGATGAAAGAATTTTCCCTTTTATTATCATTAATATTATTAAATTTAAGTCATCTCTATACCCAACATGGGGCTCGAAATCATGACCCTGAGATCAAGAGTCACATGCTCTTCTGACTGAGCCAGCCTGGGGCCCCTTTTTCCAATTTTTGAGAAGAAATATCCAAAGTGAGCATACCTTTCAAAGGTTTAGTGAGTGGGTTGGCGGGGGGGGGGGGGGGGAGCAGCAAAGCGAGAGTGTGTGGGAAGGGGACCAAGGTCATGGTTTAAAAACATATGACTCCATGGGGAGTTCCCCATTTATGGAACCGTGGCCGATCTGGCCAGGTTCACCTTTAGCTTCCCATTTATCGTGAATGGGTTAGTCATTAGGACTAAGGATATAATTTTGCGCTAGAGGTTCCAACAATGGTGTGGAAGTTTCAAGACCACTCAGTTTTAGTCATTCTTTTCTTACCTAGAAGGTGTGATTTAATTTAGGAGAAGTAAGTTATTGCTGAAACAATGCTGAGCCTGGCCAATGTTGAAACCGAGCTGGGCTTCTCTCTGAATGGATTTGATTTCCTATAATCAATGTGCTGGGTCTCTAAAAACCTCCAGGTAAAAAAATCAGTAAAATCTACTGATTTGTGAAATACGAGGTTAAGAGAGAGGCATCGAGAAGGATAGGCATGCACTTTCTGGATTCACTTTTCTCAGCAACAGATTAGGCCAATTCAGCATTGGATGCTCAGCCCCGGGCTCTGTTGGTTCGAGGAGACGTGGTTTGGCCAGGGCCCAAAGCATGGGCTTTCCCAAGGACCCACTTCTTCTAGGTCAGGGGGAGCGGCAGTCCAGCCGAGCAAACCCAGCTCAAGGCGCGGGTGAGGGAGGAAAGAGCACTGGGCTGGGGTCAGCCAGGTGACCGGGGCACACACTCAGCCCAGGCCACCTGGTTTCCCACCCGGTGGCCACAGTCCAGGGTTGAGCTTACAAATAACAGAGAGGCGGAGCGCCCTGGGCTGTGGCCTCCACCAATGCTCATTACTGTTGTTGTCAGATTGTTTTTGGCACCGGGATCTTCGCAGGTGGGCTCCAGGACGTGGCACACAACCACTCGTGGGATGCCGGACAAGGGGCTGGAATCAAACGTGCAGGTGGCCCGAAGCCTGGGGAGGCATTTGGGCTCAGGAGGGGTCTCACTGATGGAACAATGGGCAAGGTTCTAGCAGCATCGCATGGGCCACCCACCCCGCGTGATCCCTGGTGGCTCTTTGAAGTAGGTGCTATTCTCTATACCCGAGGAGAGTCGTAGGAGAAATGATGTCACCTGCTTGCATTTACGCAGCTGCGTCTCGAGCCAAGCATCTCCCCTGGAGTGTCGGATTCCAGAGTCCCTGGGTCCTCCGTGACCGTGAGCCCCGCAACGAACGGCCTGTCTTGGCCTTGCCAGGAGCCCGCAGGTCTGCCCGTGTCACCTGCAGGTGGCTTGTGGCTCTCATCGTCTGTTGAAATGGGTTTCTTTTCCGTTGGTGAATAGAAGTTACTGTATTTGTTTTTGTCGCTGCTCTAATCACCACAAACATAGTGACTTAAAACAACACAGATCTGTTATATCTTACAGTTCTGCAGGTCGGAAGTCTTAAAAACCAAGGTGTAGGTGGGGCTGCCTTCTGGAGGCTTTAGGGGAGAATCCTTTTTTTTTTTTTTTCTTTTCCATCTTTTCCAGGCTGCCCCTACTCCTTGGCTCATGGGCCCTCCCCCCATCTTCAAAGCCAGCGGTGTGTCACGTCCAAATATCCATCTCCCTTTCCCTCTCCCGTGCCTCCCTTCTTCCCCCCAGCCCAGCCCTCCTCCCTGCTCCTTCCTCTTACCTGCTTTTCTGTCCTCACCTCTCCCTCTGTGGCCCTCGGGTCTTCTCTGCTACGGATCCTTGTGATTACACTGGGCTTGCAGACCCACCTGGATAATCCAGGACCACATCCCAATCTCAACAGCTTTGACTTAATCACACCTGCAAAATTTTTTTGCCACATTAGGTGACATTCACAGATTCCAGGGATTAGGACATGAACATCTTGGGGAGTGGGGAGGGCATTATTCAGCCCGTAGCAGGTACATCTGCACGTTTTCTCATGTGAAATCATTCTTGCATTCCTGAGATAAACACTCCCTAATCACGATGCTATTATTATCAGTATTTTAAAATAATAGCTGGGTTCAGCTTGCTAATATTTTCATCAGGATCTTGACACTAACTTCATGAGAATTATTCCTTTGTTCAATATATATATCTATTTAAGTTTTCATTTATTCATTGAAGTAATCACTACACCCAATGTGGGGCTAGAACTCATGACCCTGAGATGAAGACTCACGCTCTTCCAACCGAGCCAGCTTGGTGCTTCCGTTCAACAAATACATTAATGATGTGTCAGGCACTGTTCCAAGAACTTGGGATTCATCAGGGAACAAGATGGACAAAGTCTTTGCCTTGGAGAGCTTACACACTCCCAAGGAGGAGAAAATGATAAAGAAATAAGAAATGTTTACTACAGTAGGTATCTCAGCTCAGGCTGCCAGAACAAAAAACCACAGATTGGTGGAGCTTCAACAGTACATATTTTCTTCCTCATTGTTCTGGGGGCCAAGAAATCCCAGATGAAGGCAGATTCGGTTCCTGGTGAAAGTTCTCTTCCTGGCTTGCAGACAGCTGCCCTCTCACTGTGGCCTCACATGGCAGAGAGAGGGAGGGAGAGAGAGCGAGCAAGCTCTGTGGTGTCTCTTCTTACAAAGCTCCCTAGAGTCTTTCTTAGAAGGGGACTACTCCCACCGTGAGGGCTTCACTCTCATGATCTCATCTAAACCTAATACCTTCCAAAGGCCTCATCTCCAAATACCATGCCATTGGGGGCGGTTAGGACTTCAGATGGAATTTGGGGGAGCAGGGGGAGACAAAGTATATAGTTCATAGCAGTAGGCAGTGCTATGCACAGTGCAGAAAAGGGTGGAGGAAGCCACTCTGGATGGAGGTTGAATGAAGGTGGGGAGAGAAGCATATGAATGTGGGGAGAAGAGTGGTCTCTGCAGAAACAACGGCCAGTGCAAAGGCCCTGAGGTAGGAGTACCTGGTGTGCTTGAAGAACAGCAAGGGGGCGAGGTAGGGGACAGGTCAGAGTGGTGGCCAGGGCCAGAGGGGTATAGGTGCTGGCATAATCTGACTTATGCTCTAAATAGATCCCTCTAGGCCGCAAGTAGAATGAACTCTAAGGGGGCAGGAATAGCAGTAGTGAGATTAGCCAGGAGGCTGCTGCAGAAGTTTGACCAACACTTTTCCTTTTTCTAGGTGTTTCTAGGTCTGATTTTGATATTGACATAATCTAGCTAGCTTCATAAAAATGAATTTGGGGAACTTTTCCTCTCTTTACTAAGACACATATTTGAGGGGGGTGATTTACGTAAGTGAAAGATAATCTACTGATTACTTGAAAGTTTGGTAAAAACGCACCTGTCAGCATGTTAGATCGGCCTTTTGTGTGAGATTTTTTTTACTCTGATTCAGTTTATTTAATAGATCTATTCTGAGTTTGTGGTTTCTTCTAAATTCCAGTAATGTAACACACGTTTTAAGAAGACTACTTCTTTTTACTTAGGTTTTCAAACACTGCAGTGTGAAGTTTACATCAAATTACTCTTCTAATGTTTAGAAACTGAACTGTAACTATAACTGCGTTCCATTTTGCACACGTAGCTCTTTGCATCGTGTCTTCTTTCTCTTTTTCTCCTTCCATCTCTTCTTCACTCAATCTTGCCAGTCAGTTTAAACCAGTCTCTTAGAAAATAATGTTGGTTGTGTGGATTCTCTCTTTTATTCAGTATATTTCTTGCTGACCTTATCATTTCCTTCCTTCTGTTTTCTTTCCAATTGGGCCGCTGACTTGGGTTAAGTCAGTTCATCAGTTTTTGGTCTTTCTTTTTTCCAATGTATACCCTTAAGATTCTGACTTTCTTTCTAAGTAAAGATTTAACCAAACATGCAGATTTTTCTGTTTTGTTTTGAATCGTGCTTTAGAATTTCTAAAAATGTGGGGTTGGGGGTTACTTGGGGGGAAGTGTTTTTGGTCTATTTGATCAATTTCAGCTAGAGGTGTGTAAACCATGTGTATGTGGGCTTATCAACCCCATCTAATTGATTTTTATTTATTTATTTATTATTTACCTACCCAGCTCAGAGCCTAATGTAGGACTTGAACTCATGACCCTGAGATCAAGACCTGAGCTGAGATCATGAATCAGATGCTCAACTGACAGAGCCATCCAGGTGCCCCCCATCTGATCTTTTTAAATGCCTTAAAGATTTTGAAGCGCTGGTGTCAAGTGTATGCAAGCTTAAGCCTAAACTTTTCATCAATATCAAATATCCCTGTTGCCTTCTTCAATGATTTTCACTGTGAATTCAATTTTCTCTGGTATTCATTTTCCTACATCTGTTTTCTTTTTGTCCTCACTTAGCTGGGACATCTTTTTTCCATACCTTTACTTTCAATCTCTACTGGTTGAATAAACAGTCTATTGCTCTACTTATTTGAGGAGACAG
This sequence comes from Canis lupus baileyi, assembly GCF_048164855.1. NCBI lineage: Eukaryota > Metazoa > Chordata > Mammalia > Carnivora > Canidae > Canis > Canis lupus. The sequence continues at coordinate 6,429,592 of NC_132866.1, forward strand.
TTGGCTACTATATGCCGGAAACCAGAAGTTGAAAATTTAAATGCCTGTGGGCTACAGCGAGGTGAGTCCCTCTTCCCACTCCACCCACCCCCTCAACCTGTGTAACCCAGCTGGTAGCTGGGGCCTCCTGCCCCTTGGAAATCTGGTTGTGTGCTATTCTTGGCTCCCAGAGCCAGGCCTGCCTCTCTACCCAGTGCTCCTCTGCCACCATGTGCCTGTATCAGATCCACCAGGAATCCACCAGGAAGGTCACAGTTTAAAAAAAAAATCAGGTTGAAATTTATGTAACATAAAATGAATGATTTTAATAGGTGAGCAATTCAGTGGCGTTTAGTACATTTCCGGTGTTGTGCAACCACCACATCTTTTTTTAAAAAGTATTTTATTTATTTATTCATGAGAGACACAGAGGGAGAGAGAGGCAGAGACATAGGCGGAGGGAGAAGCAGGCTCCACAGAGGGATCCCGATGTGGGACTAGATCCCAGGATCCTGAGCCACCCAGGCATCCCCACATCTTTCTAGCCCCAGGTTATTTCCATCACCCCAGACTCAAACCCTGTAACCATCAACCTGTCACTCGCCCATACCCTTCCCTGATCCTCAGGCAAACACTGATCTGCACTTTATGGATTTCCCTACTCTGGGTATTTCACACCAATGAAATCATGAAGTATGAGGCCCTTCTATGTGGCTTCTTAGCATCGTGTTTGGGGTCCATCTGTGTTGCGATGTGTAGAGGCCCACATCTTTACTGATTTCCCCAAACACCCACTCATGCACCGGTACTGTGTGCCTTTGGGAACGTCACCCAACATTTTGTGTGTGTTTGGGGTGCTCTAAACCACCAAGCAGGTGGCCTTCTGCATTTTTGCTGGTCTCAACCCATGTGCCCCTTTCTGTCCCCCACTTCCCGGGAGAACAGACACTCCACCTCATTGGCCACAGAACATTCCCACTCACAAGAGTTTCAGCTTCTGCTCCAGGGTGTTAACCAAAGAGCTGCATCTGAATGACTCTTCTTTCCCTGGATGCTGTATTCTCCCCCTCCGTAGAGAGGACAGAGTGACAGTGAGGGGAACAAAATGGCCAGGATTTTGTCCATTGCAGCAGCCTCGGTGGGGTGGGAAAGATACAGTGAGATCCCATGCCCTGGTTTTCCCGAGACTGTCCCATCTTAGGGCTATGGTCTTCCTTTCTTGAAAGCATCATGTTTTGGAGGGTAAATTATATGGTCATCCATATGTAGGAAGTTTGTATATTCCCTGCTTTGGTCACAACCAATCCAAGGAAGGGCGACTCTTCTGTGCAGGGGACATAGCCAGCCCTGGACACAAGATAAAGGGGGGAGAATGAGCAAACATTGGCAGCGTCCGTCCATGTCTGTCCAAGGAAGGAGAGGTTGCCCTGGCTACGGGATGGATCCAATAGCCAGGCTTCTCTTGGTGAGGACATAATATGAGGGGTGGTTGTCAGTGGACATGGACAGTGCCACCCGAAAGGCAAAAGAACAAATGCCTTCTGATGAGGTTTTGGCTTCCCATGTAGTCTGGCCATAGAAAGAAAACATACCAAACACATAGACACAACGTTTTTCGATGATATAGAAGTTAAAGCCATCGTTGTAAATAATCCTGTGTTCCCCTAAACCATCTGCTCATTTATTTTTGTTGGTTTTTTTTTTTTGTATTGTGGGAAAACATATATAATATAAAATGCACCATTTTAACTATTTTCAAGTGTACGGTTTGGGTTGTCATGCCACCAACACCACCATCCACCCCCAGAACACTTCTATTTTCCCAATAGAAACTGTCCCCGTCAAACTCTAACTTCCCGATACCCCCCTCCTGTCACCCCCAGGTAACCTCTATTCTACTTCTGTCTCTATGAATTTACCTATTCCAGGTGCCTCATGTAAGTGGAATCCTACAGTATTTGTCCTTTTGTGCATCTGCTCGTTTTCTAAATCTTATTTTCTGTTTCATCATCTGTTTCATAACAGGAGCTCACCTCACATGATACCATAAAGGGTCATAACTTAGTTTGTGTGATGCTTTGTACCTTCTAAGAATTTTTTAAAAAAGATTTTATTTATTTTTTCATGAGAGACACAAGAGAGAGAGGCAGAGACACAGGCAGAGGGAGAAGCAGGCTCCATGCAGGGAGCCCGATGTGGGACTGGATCCTGGGACTCCAGGATTAAGCCCTGAGCCAAAGGCAGATGCCCAACCACTGAGCCACCCAGACATCCCAACATCTAAGAATTTTGTAACTGATTTGTGTGTTTGAGTCTCATCACAATTCCCGGAGGCAAGCACAAGTCTTAATACCCTCATGAGACTCAAGCCAGAGAATCTAAGTTAGGTTGTGTCAAGTCACACAGCAACTGGCTAAACCACAATCAGGAGCCCGGGTCTGCAACTCTATCGTCTTTTCTAGAGTCTGGCAACGTGTCAGAAGGTGGGGACAATTTCTTTGGTTTCTCTGGAACCTAAACTTGAGGTTCTGGTAACTACATTTCATAGAAGCAAAGAAAGATTCGTGGTGCATTTGTGAGCATGCAGTTAGGGGAGAGCCGCCTCGTGGGGGGCAGACCCACCGGGGAGGGGAGCCATGGGCAGGGGCACCTCACACTCAGTGTCTTTGTAGGAGAGGTCTCCACCTGCTGCCTCCAGCTCCATGCTCCTCAGGCCTGCCGTCTCCATCCAGGGTTTCTCCCAGGGGGATAGTTTAGGATGCACAAGACACGCTCTTCCAAAAAGGTTGGGCATTTCTCCAGGAGCCAGAAAAATCACCCAGTGTGCAAACAGGCTGCAAGACAATCTTGCTTTTCCAAGCTCTGAAATAATCAAGATCTCACTGTGGACATGTTTGCAAACAAGAGGGAAACAATAAGCTCCTTCAACATGTAGAGTTTTACTTGCGGTTCTATTGTGCAGGCCACTCACTTGTGAGGACTTGATCTGCTGCTGTCACTTCGTGAAAAAGCCGGGGAGCCCGGGGCCCTGCTCAGAAATGAGAGCCTGGGAGCCCTGATGGCAAGGGTCAGCCTCCCCTTGCACTAATTCTCCATTCTCTCGAGGAGGGGAGGTCAGTGGGTTTACTTATTTGTTTATTTGTATTTTAACATAAGCTCCACACCTAGGGTGGGGCTTGAACTCAGGACCCTGAGATCAAGAGTCGCAAGCTCCGGGCTGGGCAGGGTGCGTTTAAACAAAGGAAAGCCCACCAGAGCTGAGTAACCAGAGCATGGTGAATGCATCTGCTCACAGATCCTCTGGGTTGGAGGGCTTTTCCACTTTAATGTGACAGCTCCATGTATACCGAGAATATTCTTTTTTTTTTTAAGAAAAAGATTTTGTGTATTTATTCATGAGAGACCCAGAGAGAGAGGCAGAGACACAGGCAGAGGGAGAAGCAGGCTCCCTGCAGGGCAGATGTGGGACTTGATCCCGGGACCTGGGATCACGCCCTGGGCCAAAGGCAGATGCTCAATCACTGAGCCATGCAGGGTCCCTCGTGTGAGTATCCTAAGTACACTTTTAAGGTTAGGACCCAGATTGGCTTTGCAACACAAATACCAATTTTCTGTTGACTCAGTAACTGGGAGGGTAAAGGGGAGCCCCTTGGATGACACGGGGTCCTGTCAGGGAGGCTTCCCAGCACACAGAGCACCGACACCCTGCCACCGACCAAGTCTTGCAGGAGGACAGGTCTTCTGGACAATTCTGTATAGCGTGAGGCCTCTCACGCTACCTAGACCCTAGAGGCAGAAATGCAAGGCAAGGTCGATGGGGAGGCGGGGATGGGAATCTGAACGAAAGCCAACTGTATACAATTTCTCAAACTTTCATCGCCCACCACCTGACCTGGCTCCTGCTGAGAACCGGGAGTGGCGACAGTAATAAAAGTGACACGGATGACAGCACACTCTCCTGGGTGCGGCTCCGGGGGTGCGAGTGGGCGGGCACAACTCCAAACATCTCACCTGCAGGAACTCACTTTTAAGGTCTCACACTTCCAAGTGAGGGGGTTTCTAGCATCATTCACGGTTTAGAGGTAAACACACAAAGAGAAGAGAGAGACTCGCTTGCTCCCAGTGCCTGCGTCTGGGCCATGATGGGGGTGGGGGAGCCAGAAGGGTAAGGGCGTTAAAATCACTAAAGTGAACAAAACTGCAGAGACACGGTGAAAGCGTGCAATAGCACAGCTTTTTTTGAGCACTTGTGCAGTGCACCTCCTGACTGCTAATATTTCTATCTGTGGAATCTCTGTGTTGTGCTACAGGGCCTCTCCGTCAACCACATTCTTTAAAAGATGAGCATGGTGTGAATCATTTCTTCATCAGCCAATGTCACTCTGATAGCAGCTGACATCATACACAACATTTGTTTCCCACAGGCATGCAAACATCTTATTTGGGTGTTCAGCAAACACTTGCTGAGCAAGTACGTTAGGGACATGGACTTCTGTCAGATGGGGCTGGTTATCAGGAAAGGTGTCCTATCTGGTCCATTTGGAGCACTCACTCTGTGACATTGTGCTAAAGTCTCTTACAAACATAATTTCATTTAATCCTTACAAAAGGCTGTCCCTAGGACATGGTACTATTATTAATCCTCCCCCTCCTTTTTTTTTTTAAGATTTTGTTTATTTATTCATGAGAGACACAGAGAGAGAGAGAGGCAGAGACACAGAGAGAGGGAGAAGCAGGCTCCATACAGGGAGCCCGATGTGGGACTTGATCCTGGGTCTCCAGGATTAGGCCCTGGGCTAAAGGTGGTGCTAAACCACTGAGTCACCTGGGCTGCCCAACCCTCCCCCTTTTTAAATAAAAGAGGAGCATGGGACAGAGAGATATGGGGTAAATCCCACCCCAAGGTCATATGATGCCAAAAAGTGGATTCTCTGCCAATGTTCTGTGGACACACGGTGGTAGTTATGCAAAGAGAGACTTTATTTATGTGGATTTGAAAAGGCAAAATGATGCTTGGAGCTGAAGCTTGCTCAAGAACCACCTAACAGATTGTGATACTCAGAATTTACCAAAATAATATCAGAAAGAAAACCAGACAGTAACTTCTCACATGAACATATGTAAGAGATGCCGAAATCTTAAATAAAATACTAAGTGATTGAGTCTTGAACTGTATTAAGTGAGGAAAACACACCATTCTGGGAATGCAAGGATGGTTTGAGATTAAGAGTCTAGTAATATAATGTTTCATAAGATGACGAAAAAATAGGATTATCTGAGTATATTCTAAAAATATACTTAACACAATTTAATATCCAGTATTGATTGTAGTTTTCAAAACACTAGTAATAGTCCCTCAGTAAACTGGGAGTAGAGGGGCGCTACTTTAAAATGGCAAAGAATGTCTATCTGAAACTGTCAGCCAATATCATACAACTTACTAGCGATGTGCTTACCATTAATGTGAAATGGGAGACAGGAATCTGTTAGTTAACCCTGTCCTGGAAACCATAAGTCAATACAGAAACACACAGAGAAGGGGCCCCTGGGTGGCTCAGCGGTTGAGCATCTGCCTTCGGCTCAGGGCGTGATCCCAGAGTCCTAAGACCGAGTCCCGCATCGGACTCCCCACAGGGAGCCTGCTTGTCCCTCTGCCTGTGTCTCTGCCTCTCTCTGTGTGTCTCTCATGAATAAATAAATAAAATCTTAAAAAAAAAACACAGAGAAAAAGAAATATTAGAAGGGACTTGTAGAAAGGAGAGGATGAAGTGGTAAAATTTGCAGATATTATACCTTCTTATAAGAGTCAACTGAGAGACTGCCAGAGCTCAGAAGAGAACCCAGTAAGCCTGCTATTCTTAAAAAGAAACACACACACACACACACAAAGAAACACACAACACACAATCTAATGGAAGTAGGTAAAGAACAGGGATGGGTCTTTCTCAGAAAATGAAATACAAATGGCTCTTAAACATATGGAAAGAGGTTGAGCCTAACTCCTAATCAGAGAAATCACATGAAAACCTCACCAAGACATTGCTCTTCACCTAGCGAACTGGCAAAGCCTGAAAAGTTTAATACCACCTGCGATGGGGGCGAGGGACTCTCTTGTTCTGTTGGAATGTGGACTGGCACAGCCTTTGCGTAGAGCAAGCTAGCCCCATTTAGCAATATTCCAAATGCCCATACCCTTCGACCTATCAATCCATCCCATATTTGGCATGGATCCTACAGATATACTCACATGTGGGCAAAATGATATGTTACAAAGTTATTTACTTCTGCATTTTTTCTAAATAGCAGAAGATTAACAACAATTTAAGTGCCAATCAACAGGGGAAGGGCTAACTACATTACGGTGCCCTTACTATGATGGAGAATCTAGTAAAAAAGGAGGAAGGTACTTTACTTTAGCTACTAACATGGGGTAATCTCCAAATTACATGTGACATGAATAAAAGCAAGGCACAGAGCTTTGTTACAGCATAACAAGGAGAACACAGCATGTGTAGGTTTGCATCTGGACTAAATGCCTCCAAACACCTGGATGAGGAACTGACACTATATCTTTAGGGGTGAGGATCTCTGTGGGAGACTTTTTACTCAATAATCTTTTAAGACTCTAAACCTTGGAGCCCCGTGAATGTAACAACATTTCAAAATTAGACCAAAAGAAGATGCTATAACTAAACATCTTTTCGATGAACCGTCATCCCCATTAACTAGGTAGAGGAGGTACTGCAATAGGGTCCTATTCACAACAGCCACAAACACAAACTAAACTCTGGAGGCGTGTATTTAAGGAGAAAGGCACAAGACGCGAAACTGCATAATGCATAATAGTGGCTATCCGGGTAACAATATTTATCAAAAGCTTCAAAATTGTATATAACCTTTGACCTAACAATTTCACTGCTAGGGATTGATGCCAGGGAAATAGTCACGGGTGAGAACAAGGGTTAACTGGCACGAATGTTTAGGCCGACCCAAGCTTGTAAATGTAGCACACAGGGAACTGACTGTATGCATGATATTAGGTGTGAAACACGAGTTAAATAAATGATGCTGTATACACATGCATTGGACACCCGTCAGAGTCCCTAGACAGCCTGCTCATTTCTGCCTTCTGGGCTTCATATCTGCCCCCCCCCAAAGTCACCCTCTTCTACCCACCTTAGACGGGGTACCACAGGGCAGGGCTTCCTGAGTGAACATCAACACACCGGTCGACCCTGCTGTGAGTGTGGGAGACTTAGCTCCTGATGGTGGGCGGGAGGAGGGGGGAGGGTGTCCTCGATCTATTGGAAATTGGGCAGATACACCCCATCTTGCTTCTCTCCTTGGGGAGCTATGTTGTGATAAGGTTCCTCCTTGCAGCCCTTCTGGGGGAAGCTCCTGATGCCAAGGAAACACGTCTGTTGAATGACCTGTTGTATCTATCTGGAGCTTGTCCTGGAATCGCTGCCAGCGTGGTGACTCATCACAGAGCACTGCCTTGCGTTTGTCCTTGTATTTTTTTCTTTCTTTTTCTTACTCTCCAGGCCCTGGGCCTGTATCTCCCCCAAAAACTACCAGTACTTCAATTCTTGCCTAAGGCTGTCTTTTCTAGAAGACTCCTCTGAAGACATCATATACTAAGCCATTATTTAAAATGAGGTTGAAGATTCTATTGTTTGTATATATTTTTCATTTTCTCTATATTATAGGTTTTGACATCTTAAGAACCTTTCTGGCCGGGGAGAAAGGAACCTTTCTTCTGGGGCTGGCAAATTCAGAGATAGCAAATGGCTCAGCCGGAGTATGCCCTCTGCATTCAAGGTAGGTAGTTCAGAGAGCCTTACCTCCTCCTTCTGTCCTGCAGACCCCAGGAGGCAGGACTTTTCTGCTCCAATTATCCCAGGGCAAGGTACAGATTACACCCCTTTTGGAGCCCAGAGCCTGACAAAATCATTCAAACTAGCCAATCCTAAGCTTCTCATCCTGCTCTGTCTTCCCATTCCCAAGGAGGCTCCAATAAAGGCTGTGGCCCAAGTTCTCCCTTTGCTTCTCCCCTCCTGCCTCCTGACCACCCTGGTGCTTCCCTGTGTGACCCCTGCAAGGCATGGTGTACCTCTTGTTTCTAGGACCCAGTGGTATAATAAACTTGACTTTACTGTCCCCTCTTGTGACTGTACTTGCCTGACCATCACACAAAAGAACACTAAACGAAGACTCTTTTATGATACACAAAAACATTCACATTGGGTACATAAAAAAGCACACTTATAAAACAATATGTTTCCGTTCTTGTAAAAAACAAACATAAAATAAAAACATTTGGAAGAAAAATGCCAACATATTGATGGTAGTTAATATTGGAGGTAAGATTGTGAGGATTTTTTTTGTACTTTTATTTCTGCATTTTCTACATTTATTAAAAAAAAACAACCAAAAACATTTGTGCCAGTTATCTATTACTGCATTAAAAATGACCCCCAAAACTTAGTGGGTTCAAACAGCTATTTGTCAGCAGCTCTGTGGGTCAGCAGTTTGGGCAGGGCTCAGCTGGGTAGTTCTGCTAGTCTTGCCTGAGTCCTTCTGGTACCTCTCCTGGGCGTGTTTGGTCCACAGTCACCTAACCTGTCTGGCAGGTGGTATTGACCATCGACTGGGCCTCTCCCTCCAAATGGTCTTTCATCTGCAGAGTGCCAGCTGGGGCTTTATTCCACGACAGCGGCTTCCAAGAGGGTGGACCTACAAGCTGCAAGGCCTCTTAAGACCCATGTTCTGTGCTCACACAACGCCACTTCCAGCTCAATCTCTTGCTCAAGGCAAGTCACAAGGCCTGCCTAGATCTGAGGGTGTGCCAACAGGCCCTTCTGCTGGCTGGGAGAAGTGATGAAGTGCCAGGGTGAAGGGGCTAGCAGCATACAGGGATGGAGGGACCGATCAGAATCTCCTTGTAAACATTGGCAAACATGCTGCCACAGCATTTCAAGAACGTTTTCAAAGTTTCTTCTAGTTTGTGTACCTATTTTGAGACAGCAATCACAAGGAGGCTTTCATATGGATCATTTTGTGCAGGACTCAAGATTCTAATGGGATTTGAAAGACAAATTTAAAAAGTATTAAGTAAGTCCTATAGTGGAGATAGATATATATATATATATATATTTTTTTTTTTTTTCCCCCAAAATAGATTGGCTCTTCTCTCCATCAGTTTGAATTACTGAGATTTGTAGCATACATATCAGGGAAAGAAAACTTCTTTAATTTAGTTCCTCGCTGCCGGACAGATTGTCAGATTTGTGCTGGTGATTAAAAAATGGATTTCTCACAATTTTGCAATTAAAAACCCTACCCACTTTCCATTCCTGATTATGTGATGGGATAGGAGACATCTCTGAGTAGCTTAATATTATTAGATCAGCAAGAAGATGTCTAACATGACTCAGTGTTGTTCTTGAGAAATAATTAGCTACTTAAGTGGAATAGACCTCCACGGAATACAAGTCTATCTCTTTTATAACATTTAAATTTGGAGGCTTAATTATCCAGTGAAAAATAGTCGCTTTAGCACTTTAGTCCACTTGGCTATATATTGACATTATTAAAATGCTTTCCTGGTCTTTATGCAAATTGCTTTTTTTTTTTTAAACCAATTTATCTCCTAGCAACCCAAAGTGAAATAAGCACTGAAAAATGACATCTCAAGAAGACTTTGGGCTCTTAATCCAAGTAAATTCCTCGGGTTTATCTGTTGATTGTCTAAATGAGCAAATGGATTTGTGCCCACAGGTGTGTATGCAACTGAGTCACTTCTTTCAACTCAACTTTTAAGCAGCTAATTCCGTGGCCAAGTTCACACAAATAGACGGGAAGATCTACTGCCTTTGGTCACCAATTCTAATCCGTAAGTCTGCACTCAGCTGAAAGGGAGAACAGAATGTGAAGTTACTTTGGTGAACTTGAGAGTTGGCCATGCCAACTTTCTCCATGCCAACTTGGGGTACACCAAAGTTTCTTTCTCTTACTGGAGATGCACCTTGGCTGCGGGGACCCATCAGCCACCTCTCCTCCCAGAGCTTTAGCTTCCTCCTCTGTGCAATGTGCACCAAGTCTATGTTCCAGGCTCAAGGCTGAGAAGGTGGAGTCAGACAATGGGCACGAACCATGGTTTTTCTCTTGGATGACGCAGCGGCCAGGATGGAGGCTACAGGCCTAGCAGTGACCTGCAGGTCACCACCGTTGTCCTGCCAGCCCAGCTTCCTCGCCTAAGGCTGTGTCCCTTTGCTTCCTGACTCAGGTGCCTTGCCATCAGAGGGCACTCAGGGCCTCTTCCTCCTGCTGGTCCCTCCACACCATCCCTAAGCTGGAGGGCTGGGGTCACAGTGTGGGGAGCCCCCTGCTTGCCCCTGTAGAGCAAGTGTCACTGCAGCCTTGGGACTGGGGCTCGGGCTCCTGCTCCTGCTGTGGCTGCAGGCTCTCCCTGATGGGTATCCCCAGCCAGTGGCACCCCCAGGGCTGCCGCCTGTCAGACCTGCTCATGTCCAAGAAAGAGGATGCATGAGCCTGGACAAGGTCAGAGGTCCACTGCCCCACAGCACCAGTCCGCAACCACTGCCCTCACAGCCTGCTCTGTGGTCACTTGCCCACTTGTTCTTTTCCAGGACTCTTGGAGCATGACAGAAGCCCAGTTCGATCCCACAAGTTTAGGCAAAAAGGTTTTTTTTGTTTAGGCAGCTTCCCCGTGTTGTGTGCTGTGCCAGCTGGAGAAAGCACAGGTGGGGAAGCAGCAAACCACTGGACTTGAGGCTGGACGTGGACCCCAGCTGCTGCTGCTGGAGGCCCCGGGTGGGCCTTACACTGTGGCAGGGGAAGTGACACTTTCTGCTCTGGACCCAGATTGTCCTGGGGACTCTGTATCTCCTCTCTCTGCATCTTCTGGTTGCTTTGCTCCCTCTGACAGCAAGGGGATTTTCTTCAGGGAACTGGATCACAATGCCTTCCAGGCTGACACCCATTCAGATCATGGAGGACTCTAGCCAGCAAAGTCCCAGGGAAGGGCTCTGATTGGCCTGTGTGGGTCATGTGACATCCCTGGACCAATCACAGTAGTCTAGGTGCTGAAGGATTCTGATTGGTGCAGAATGGGTTATTTGCCTACTCCTGGTCAGAGGGATGGGGTTGGTTCCAGAAGAGAGGGTGTGAGGCTGCAAGGAGCACTTGGGTGCTTTGCACATTAGACATTGGCCAGGACCAACCCAAACAGTTGGTGGGCTTCAGACAATTTGAATTCCGGGCAGGGAAGGTTTGGGGTCTTGATCTTTCTCTCTCAGAAGGCTGCTGGACCCTAAATTTAAAATTTCCCCTTTCTGCCTCTCTATCAATCTTCTAGCTCTATATATCAATGATTTCTCTCCTCCTCTCTCGCTCTTTTACTTCCAACTCACCAGGCACTGTTAGGAAGGCACTTGTAACTCCTAAGCTCCATCTAGTTGGGTGTGTTTCATGATGTTCTAGGAAAACTCTGTTCTTCCATTCACCAAGCACGAGCATAATTTGGAGAAAAGCTTTTGATAAAGGATACTACCACAAAGGAGCAAATGGATAATTTTAAAATATTTTTCACACCTTAGGGCAATTGACATTTTAGATTCATGCTTTTACTCTCCCTTACCAGAAATCAGACTTTCGCTTATTTGACCTTAATGAATGTTAAGGGAATTCTTTCATCGCTCAAAGACAAGTGTGATATGTAGGAAGCTACTGGTGAAAACCAAGGGGACAATGACTGGTATGAAACTGACACTCCAACATATCACTGCCCATGCCTAACAGAAAACATGTCTTTTCAGAATCGGATGTTCATTCATTCTTTCATTCAACTAATATTTATTAAGTAACCAGAAGGGGGATTGCTAAGTAGCACTGAGTAAGATCAACCACATTTCCTGCTTTGAAGGAGCTTACTTTGAATTGGGGAGATAGCAGATAAGCTTGCATGAATGAAAAAATAAGATCCTTTCAAGAGTGAATGTGCTAGACATGCAATAAAGCCGAAAGTAGCCGCAGAGGCCTCACCAAGCAAGATCTTGACTTTGGGTCGAGAGTTGAATGAATGGTTGGGAGCCCTTGGTGTGATGAGCTGGGGAGAAGCAGTAGAGGCAGGAACCAATTTGTGGTGTTGGGAAACTAGAAGGGAGGCCTGAGTGGCCTGGGTGCAGTGTAAGAAAGGGAAAGGGTAGGGAGTCAGAAATGGATTCCATTTGTAGGGCCATGGGCCATGATGAAGAGTGAGGGTTTTGATTCAGAGTAATAGGAAGCTGTGGGCAGGAGGTTGATACTTGAGGTTCCAGCCTTTGAAAGATCCTCCTTGCTTTTGTGAGGCTGACCTGCAGGAGTGCAGGTGAGAGCTGAGCAGGTGGTAGCAGGGGAGAGTCTAGAGGTAGAACAGGTGGTTTTCGCTGATGGGCAGGATAAACAGGGTGAAGAATGGGAGGAGACGGAGGACATGGCACCCTCTTCCCTCAGTGCTGCTCAAGGAAAGCTGAGCCTGTTGGCCGCCGAGTGAGCCCGTAGCCCAACTTGGCTGCATGTGGCGAACTGTGTTTTCTGAGTCACTGACAGTACCTGGGTTCTGTCTGTGTTAACTAGGGGGAAAAATCTGAGTCAGAGAATGACATAAAATTTAGTCTTGTTACAATTTAATTCCAGTTGAAATGTCGTTTCTGTGCCAGCAAACAAGCTCTACTCCATCACTATCTTTGTGTGACCTGGGGATTTATTTTCACCATCCATAGTAGTCAAGTTGAGCTAAACCAGAATTTGGTTTGGATGTGAATTTCAATTAAGCAGCTTCAAAGCCCGTGGGTTTGGATGCACATATTATCAGCAGCTCTCAGAATAGCATCCTGTCCTCACCTGAAGCTGGAAGTGCCTTGCAAAAACCCTATTACCACCCACAACTCACAACAAATTTATGGATTCTCTGGGAAGGCACTCCTTTCCCTGCAGGACTCTGTGGCAGGAAAACATAACCCTCCCCTGGCTCTGACTGTCCCGTGAGCTGGATTACTTAAAAAAGCGGGGTGGGGGGGGGATTGCCTTTGGTGATAAATGACTATAACTGATACAAGCATTTCACATAGAATGTGTCATCTGTTCGTCTCGGCAGCTCTGCACGGGTCACAGAGGCTTGTGCCTTTAATCTTTCTTTCTCCTCTCTTTGCTCAAATTCCCCTAAATTAAAAAAGCCCTCCTTCCAGCTTCTTGTGCAGGCTACACATTCTTCTGCCAAAGAGCTGGAGTGGGAAAGGAAGTGGATTTGTGCAGGGCATGGAGTCAAAGGAAATAACATGAGAAAATCCTTCTGTTATAATTTCAAGTAAAAAGAGCAGGATGCAAAATCGTCTATACGATATGGTAGCACCATATTCAACATGTACATGTGCCCAGAGAAAAAGGACTTGGAGGAGGAAATATTCCATGGTGTTAACTGCGGTTGATTTGGGGTGACAGGATGACGGGTGATGTTTTTGATCTGAATTTGTAATATTTTCCATGATTTAAAATAATGAATATTAGTAGTAGATGTTTATTGTCTTGTTCATTCAGAAGAAACTAGAAAGCCTCTTCCTCTGCTTCAACTCTCGGCCTCGGCTGTGGGCTGCCCATCACCGCATCCCATCCCTCTGAGTTCAAGGGATAGAGACATATAGGATCCGAATAGAACCAGTAATGCTGCCCCATTCCCTGACCCCAGCTCAGAAACGGGCATAGGACTCGAGCCAGGTCATCCCGCCTCCTTCCCCTGGTCCAGTAAGTGGAAGAGAAAGGCAGGCCAAAGAGTCAGAGCGATGCAGTGCGGGGAAGACATAACGATGCCACGGCTGGCTTTGACGATGGAAGGGGGCCACAAAACAAAGTATGCCGGCAGCTTCCAGAAGTCTGAAAAGCAAGAAAATGATTCACTAAAGAGTCTCCAACACCTTGACTTTAGCTGGGGGACTTCTCCCCAGGACTGTAAGATAATAAACTTGTGTTGTTTTAGGTCACGAAATTTGTGGCCATTTGTTGCAACAAGCAGGAAGAAACTCATACAGAAGAAGAGAAGCCAACTCCAGATGTGGGGTGTCTGAGCTTAGTCAAAATGTTAAGGCACACACAGCTGCAAGGCAGCTGCAAACTCCACCCTGGGAAACTTGGGGGTGAGCCTTCCTCTCCCACTCCAGCCAGGATATCCAGCAGATGCCGTGGGTTATGGGGCTCCAAGCACACATCTCAGGTCTGTGAGTGCTCACAGGGCCTTGGGATAACTGAGGTGCTGTTGTGCAGAGAGGCAGTCCCTGTGGGGTGGCAAAAGCAGGCCATCTTCCATCCAGGATCTGTGGGAATAGGGTGCCTGGGGGCAGAGGGGGCCTGCTGTGTGGGAGCATCGGTGCCTTGGAGGTCAGCTGAAGGGTCATGGGCAGGGAATGAGCACTGCACTGGCACCTTGGGCCCCAGGGGTTTTTGGGGAAGGTCAATGCTAAGGTACCCTCCCATCCCCGTTTCCACCTCATGGACGCTGAGTTAAACCCAGCCAAGGCAAGAGATGCCTGGTGGCTCAGTTGGTTGAGCTATAGACTCTTGATTGCGGCTCAGGTCGTGATTGCAGGGTTGTAGGATCGAGCCCTCCCCCACCCTCCCCCACACCCCGTTTGGTGTAGAGACTACTTAAAAACAAAATAATTAAGGGATGCCTGGGTGACTCCATCAGTTAAATGTCTGACTCTTGATTTTGGCTCAGGCCCTGATCTCAGGGTTCTGAGATTGAGCAGTGCATCAGGATCCACGCTCAGCTTGGAGTCTGCTTGTCCCTCCCCCTCTGCTCCTCCCCTCACCGTGCATGCTCTTTGTCTCTCTCAAATAAATTAAATTAAATTAAATTAAATTAAATTAAATTAAAATCTTTAAACCAAAAATACCAAATAACACCAATGTCACAAGCTCTTAAATAAAACATGCTCCATCCTTCTTGCTTTGAGGCAAGATACTTTCTTCATAAGAATAAGTTAAAAATGTTTAAATATGTAGATGTATATTAAATATTAACACATTAAAATGTTATCATATATTAAGAATATGTTTGACTACAGTTTCTACATGACAGAAAGTTGGCCAAAATATCAAAGGTGACCAAATTTAATTATTATTCTGTGTCAAGTAATGGATGGGTGAGTAATAAAGAATCCATAATTCATAAATTATATTCTTATTTAATAAAATGTATATTTCTGACCTTGATTTCAGCAAAATCACTAATTACATTGTTTTAATAAAGATTTTCACATACTTTATGTATTCCCTGGAATAATGTCAAATGAGACATGTCTTGAGCTATCAGAATTCCTAGTTTCTTTTTTTTCCAAGATTTTATTTATTTATTCATGAAAGACACAGAGAGAGAGGCAGAGGCATAGGCAGAGGGAGGAGCAGGCTCCCTGAAGGGGAGCCTGGCGCGGGACTCGATCCCAGGACCCCAGAATCATGCCCTGAGCCAAAGGCAGAAGCTCACCCGCTTCACCACCCAGCCACCCCAGAAGAATCCCTAGTTTCTATTAATTTCACATTAGAGAAACTTTGCTCTATGAATAACTGCTTACCATCAATATACTTCTTCAAGCAATACTTAGATTCTAAAATGGACTGTGATTATACATACCATGTTCATATATTATAATGGAATCACATATGATAAATTATGTTAGAAAATATTATGTTCTATATTTTATATTTATTATGTATTATATACATATTATATATTATTCATATATTATACATATAAATATCATAATATATAATCTATATTATAAAATGTAATTTTATCATATAAATCACTATCACTTATTTAGCAATTTTATCATCTCTTAAAAGCAATGTCTAGATTAATATTTCTTAAATTCTTTCAAAATGTTCAATACTGGTATATTACAAAGAGAACTGCAAATAACAGTAAAATGCTCAATTTTTTCCAATTTTAACTGAGAGTATTCCTTGATCCATAATGACCAGAAAATATTCTCTCTAATAACTAATTTGGGAATTATTATTTTTTTTAAATTTTTATTTATTTATGATAGTCACACAGAGAGAGAGAGAGGCAGAGACATAGGCAGAGGGAGAAGCAGGCTCCATGCACCGGGAGCCCAACGTGGGATTCGATCCTGGGTCTCCAGGATTGCGCCCTGGGCCAAAGGCAGGCGCTAAACCGCTGTGCCACCCAGGGATCCCTAATTTGGGAATTATTTTTATGTGGATATTCATAGTTATTCAATCAGTTCCATTTCTTTGTTCTAATTTCCTTACATTTTAATGAACTGCCACATAATTTGCATGTATTTTCCTTTGATGAAGAAAATTCATTTTCTTTAAACTTCCAAAAATGCTTTTTAATAATTAAAAAGTGAAGTAGAGGGACACCTGAGTGGCTCAGTTGGTTAAGTGGCTGCCTTCAGCTCAGGTCAGGATCTCAAGGTCCTGGGAAGGAGACCCAGGTCCCAGCTCAGCAGGGAGTCTGCTTCTCTCTCTCCATTTGCACCCCTCCCTCGCCCTCCCCACTTGTGCTCTTTCTCTAAGTGAATAAATAAAACCTTTTTAATAAAAGAAGTAGCTATACTTAAATTATTTTTTTCCTTTGGAAACTTCTGATAATATTATTAAGAGCAAGCAACAATAAATATATACTCAACAACAATGGATAATGCAAATTCAAAATTGATTTCATTTTCCATCCATTTACTTTTTCAGTGGATCTTCTGTTCTTTTGCTTAATTCTTCTTGTGTCTTGTTTAAGTTAAATCTAATTGCTTGAGCGGCATTTATTTGGCATTCTCATTTTAAATCTTAGGTTGTAGATTAGATCTGATACATGTTTGATCAAGCTGTTCCCTTTTTGGGCAGATCTAGAAAATACCCTTTATATATTTGTTTAATTATTCTGAAGAATGCATCACTAGCTAACTTGAGACCATGTGTCTCAGTAACAAAGTCAAATTATAAGCTACACATGGGATGCTTCTGACTTCTTGGCCAAAAAATTTGGGGCCATACATTTTTTTATTTACTATGTTTGATGTATTCTCAACATTTTTAGAAGTAATCTCTACACTCATTTGGGACTCAAATTCATGACCCTGAAATCAAGAGTCACGTCCTCTACCAACTGAGCCAGCCAGGTGCCGCTCCTCAACAAGCTTTTAAATCAATGCCACAAACTGAAAGTTATTTTTCCAGTTCTTGAATAAAAAAACTTCTAGGAATAAAGACAGTGTGATACGTTCTTGTTTTCTTCTTCAACAATACATATAATCAATGTTTGTTGTTTGACGTGACTTTTGTCAGTGCATCTAGTTGCACTGAGCAATGTTTACTTGTGTTTTTATTATATGTAGGATTGATTCTCTCACTTTCTTACCTACTGAATTAGTCATCTCATTTTGAATTATTCCATCCTGAAGAGTGATCGTTTATTTTATTACTTTTATCCATCTCACATTTTTGGCCATCCTAGCCTAAAAATTGGGATTATATCTATTATACCTAGAACATTTTTATTGCTTTCTGTAAATATTGGGGCTTCAGTACTGTAAAAAGCACCATAACTCTTGGCTAAACATGGAGTCCAAAATCTATCACTGCAGAAGATCACAATAGTGTTGTAGACTGGCATTTACTAGTCTCTGTTGATCATCATTAGTGGTTTGGTCTCTATTCATCATATTCTTTGATTTTTAGTACTTGCATATGTGTACTTTTCTCATACGTGTGCAAATGATGTTTTGTGTTATTTTAATAAAAAATCCAAATGTTTCTGGCTATAGATAACATCTTTGGCCAAAGCTGATCTTGAAAATCAGTTGTGAATTATGTAACACGTAACAAACTACTTTGTCTTTCACTTTGGAATTTGAAAACCTGCTTTTAGAGGTTCTTTCTCCATTTGAAAGAATGTTAGTATAAAGTGAAATATTCAGTTCTCTGCCATGCTCATCCAATGAAAAATTGGATTTGCTAATTTGAATCGGATTGTGTTTTGCTAGAAACATTCTCATGCTGTCAAAGAGGTTTTGACGCCATTTTTAGTATCGTCCTACAATAAATGAGGGAAGCTCCAGAGATTTCTCTTTCTCATCCAATTTGCTAATTTCATGAATGGATTTTTCTTCATCTTCCAACAGACAGGCCAGAGTTGCACTTGCTGCTTCTGAGTTGTGAATTTGTTATGAACAATCCTCTTTTTCATTCTCATTGCTTTGATCAGTAATTAAATCTTCATGTAGTGGAGAATATGAGGTCCTAGGGATTTCCTCTGACCTCTTGAAGTTGTGAATTTGATTAGAATAATTTTCTCCCTCACTTTCATTGTTTTGATCAGTAATTAAAACTTTATTAAATATAGAATTTCTGATGTCTTACTAGCAAATTTTATGTGGGTCATGCCTGACATAGACTTCTCACTTTAATTGTTTCTAGCTTTAAAAAATTTATGCAGATCACTTATTTGAAGGTATTCTTTTTTTCTTTTCAGGTTTTTTTCTTTTCTGAGCTCTACGATCTATTTTTTATTCCTATCATGATCTTGCCTCATATTTGCTCTCTGTGATTTAAAGATTTAAAATGGAATGTAGTTGTATCTAGAGTAAGTACAACTTAAATATTTTTATATGGAAAAACAAATGAAAGCAAATGTGACCCCAAAAAATCAACATTATTTTTCATGTTTTTAAAAGTCACTTTCTTTTAAATTATTAATATCCATGATATTTATTTTTTAAATTTTTTTAATATCCATGAAATTTAAAAGGAAAAATAGAAAAATATCATTAGCAGGTATAAAAAGTCAAACTATTTTTTAAGAGACAAATTTCTACGTAATTTTGAAAGTCTAGCTAATCCCATCATGTAGTCTATAAAAATAGATTGCTTTTGGTGCTAGCATTCAGTTCACCTAGTTGCAACCACAGGAGATGGTGCCATGCTTCATGCCTGGTATATCTAGATCTACATGTATGCAAATTTAAGGGCAATATGAATTATTTAACTACTGCTAAGTGTTCTTTAGCACATCTGGGCCACAAATTGGAATACAAAGAGAAGCAAGAAAATGGACTCTCAGTATCACAAAAAATGCTTCACTGTGCGAGAATCTCTGGTGTTCATCCTATCTGGGAGGATGGATTTGACAAGGGAATTAATTAGTCCTTTATCTTACCTAAGCACTTCTGCTGCTCAAATCTTCTCCTGTTTTGAAGCTGTGTCTATTTCTGACATCCACAGGCACAACACACAAACCTTCGTGGCATTTGGGCTCAGGTACTTTTCGTTCTGAGGACATAGGGCGAGAGATGTAGAGATGGGCCTGAGCTGTTTCCACCTGAGTGGATGTTTGGGGCTGGAGGTGGTGCTACTAATATCACCTGTTGGACCTCCCCCCAAGACAGCGGCACCCGAGTGTTCTCTGAAACATCACTATGTGTGTGTTTGTGACGTGCGAAGCCCTCAGAAATTCAGAACTAAGAACTAAGGCCTTCTACCATAGATCCAAACTAAACTACTTAAAAAAAAAAAAAAAAGATTCTAAGCAATCTTTACACCCAACATGGGGATTGAACCTGTAACCCCCAGATCAAGAGTCACATGCTCTATACTAAGCCAGTCGGGTGCCCCAGACTAAGCTACTATCTAAATAGGCCACACATCCCAGGTTCTGTGTCAGGTGCTGGAGTCAGAGTCTAGAGGCATCGAGTGCCCTTCGGGGCAAGGAAACCAGAAAGGTGTATGGACCAGGCAACATGGGAGATGCTCTTGAAGAGTGAGAAATCACCAGGGAGAAGGGAGGGAAACAGACCATTTAGAGGGAATAGTCTGCACACACACAGATTGATGGACGGCTGTGATGTCTGGGTGTGAACATGGCCAGAGGGCAGAGGTCCAGGGAGCCAGGGACACACAACCCCTTGGAGAGGTCAGAGGCCTCATTTTGAGTGACCTTGTGGCCGGGAAGGAGTTGGCTCTTCATCCTACAGGCATTAGCCTGATGTGATCGGATGCGTCATGTTGGGGAGGGACCCGTCTCCTCTGCCTTCTCAGAGCAGTGCTGGGGAAATTAAACTAACAAAGAGAGACTAGCAGGAGAGGAAACCAGACAAAATGACACATGTGCACAGGGGTTTTAGAAGAATGTGAGTCAGAAGATGGCTAGAATCCGTGGCTTTTGTCCCATCTGATAGGGGATGGGGAGGGGAGTGGGGCCCTTCTAGGAGAACGAATGCCTTCTTCCAAGATGGGAGAGAGGGCACTGATGGAGGAGCCAACAACGTCTTGGAAAGATAAATGGCCCCTTAGGAGGACAGATGGGAGATGTGATAGTCGGGTGCCAAAGTCAGTTGGGGTCAGAGAAGATTAGAGGTGATCAGGGGAGGGGATGTATGACCACTGAGCTCCTTCAGGGAGGCTCTGCTTTTAGATCAGAGATTTCAGGAACACAAATGCCTTCAGCTCAAGATAATTTGACAGTGGTTTATTCTGAATCCCTGCAATAGTGTGGCGATTGCCTTGAAATAAAGGGAATAGAGAAAAGAAGCCCCCTGGGGGAGCCGACCGTGGATGAGTGCAGGCAGGAGGTACTAAGGCCAAGGTGGGTGCTCCTTACAGTTAAACAGGCACACGACGCAGCTGGGGGTCTGGTTAAAATGCGGGATCTGATCAGAAGGTCTGGGCTGGGGCCTGAGATTCTGTGGCTCCTGAGCTCCCCGGTTCTGTCTGCTGATGCTCTGCTCCCTGGACCCCCCTTGACGCAGGGATGGCTGGGACCGAAGCAGGAGGAGGAGCTGAGACAGGAAGGCACGTTCTTGACTCTGGCTGCTCAATACCATCATCTGCCTGGACCAGAACCCTCGCATTCGAGTTGTAACGGGGTGGACTTGGAGATCAGAGTCTTGTAAAGCTCCCCAGGTGATTCAAACTGCTGGCAAGGTTGGGTGGTGGGGCTCCGAGCTGGGGGTGGCTGAACTCAGGTTGGGGAGGCAGGCCGGTGCCGCCCAGGAAGTGCTCCAGCTCCTGATGTCTGAGCTGGCCCCTTCCCCTGCACAATGGCTCTGCCTGGCCCTGGTGGGGACAGAAGGACAAGCAGAAGACACACCTGGCAGGACAGAAATGATGACCACTTTCCTCTCCATCGGCTTTGTTATTTTCCATTGTGCTGTCTTCCTGGGACACCGTCTTCCTGTGTCTGATTCCTCGTGGGGTCAGAAAGCAAAAGCAAAAATCTGCTGTTGTTTTCCCATGATTGGGTAAACAGCCTTGAACCCTGGGCCTCCACCACCAGCCGCAGGAGACTGAGCTAGGCCAACAACAAAAAAAAAAACCCGCAAAAAAAACGAGCCTTAAAAAGCCCATTGTTTTCTTCTGTTTTAAAGACTGTCAATTGCTTTTTCTAATTACAAAAATTATATGGGCTCATTGTAAAAACTTTCAAACATGATGATAGGTAAAACCAGAAAGGGCCAGTCGCCAGCATCAAGTTATCAAGTTGTTTTATCTTAATTTCCATTACAAAAAAAAAAGAAAGAAAGAAAGAAAAAGAAGAACATCACCCGAAAGCAGGGCCCTGGAGCTCACACACGTTGGAACAAGAGCAGCCTCCTCGTCAAGCTCTGACTGCATCAGGCATTTGCTTTTTGACTTCCAAACTTTCGAAATGTGAAGCTGCTCTCATTTCCTCACCTGGAGTGATCACTACTTAATGGTAGTGATTAACTCTCCAGCTCAGAAGGCAGCTAGTGATTAAATAACAACCTCCTGCCACGTTATCCTTCTCCAAAACAATGTGCTCCCCAACCCCGGAGTTCTCCTCCCTTCAGCCAGGCCCTGGCTTCGGGGCAGGTGGCACCAGCAGTCCCCTGGGCAGGGCGGGTGGGCGCCAGACCTCACAACCAGCTTCTCTCACTGGGGTTTCAGGACCATGGTGGCCACACTTTCCAGTGTTTCAACTCGCTTTCTCTGGTTCAAAGCCCACAAGTTTGTGCTCACGATGAAATCCCGTCATAAATCTGTGAATGGAATTAATGAAATAAAACATAGATTATTTTTAAAACATTGTATTGGCATCACTGGGGGACATCTGGGGAAGATATTAAAATTCTGTAAATTCTTGAGGATGCCAGAGGAAGGGAGGGGAGAGGCAGGCAGGACTGAGGAACGAGGCAACAGGCTTCTTTCACCAGAGACAGAGAGCGGGGGAACAGAGCCTGCGTGGGGCTGGGGCGCACACACCTACCTGTATGTGCTCCCAGTGGAACTAAGAAGGAGATGGATCCTTTTGGAAGTACCTCTTTCAAAGGGCTTAAGGGATTCATGCAATGATTGAATGAAGCAAGCGGGGAAGGAATGAGGCCTGGATGACAATCTAGCAAGAGGAGGACAGTCTCGATGGGGTGATGATGAACACTACCACAGAGGTCTATAGATGGAATATTCTAGCCAGAATGAACTCTTCCCCTTTTCTCACCTCGTTTTACTTCCCTCCAGAAGGTCAAGAGAATTTCATCAGTTAAGATAATTTAAGGTTAATCCCTTTTAATACTCAGTGGCCGCTCTCTGTACCCCATTGGTTCGTCTGATGCAATTCATTCCGTCCCCCTTGACCATGAATCCTGAGCTCTCTGGCTGATGAGTGAGAGCTCTGCTCAGGATGAGCCCACCTGCAGTGACAAGGTGAATTTTCAAGTGGATCCCAGTTTCCCACAACACATACCGCTCTTGCAAGCGGCCCTCGTTCCCTTGTGAGCAATGGTGCCATTTTGCTTGGAGCAGTTGATCTCCGATTATAGGGTTTGACAAACCTCGTGCCCTGGTGAATGGGTCTCACCTTTCGGGTGCTATTTACTCTTCAGAGTGTCCCGTGGGAGCTCTAGAATATAAAATGGTTCCCATTTAGCCATTTCTCATCTTCCTGAGCCATTGCCACCCATTTGAACTGTCAGTGAATCAATTCAAGCCACAGCTCGGTTATGCTGATTTTTAAAATAAGTTGGGATCAAATTATGATAGAGTATGTCCCTGATGGGAGCTGGGAAAGGGCCGTGTGTTTTTAGACCCACTCTAATCAACCACAATTGACTGGATGATTCAGGTAGAAATGGGATCTCCTTCCACCCAGATGATCCAGGTAACTCAGGCTGTGAACTTTGGTGCGCTCTGGTAGACGCTGATCGTAGACGATTCACATACTTGTCATCAAGTGATAACCAAATACTTTGCAAAAATTACTACCATCGGAAGTCTTGATCTCTTTGTGTTTGTGATGCTCAAAAACCCATCACAAAAGCTCTCCAAATATATTAAGTGAAAAATACAAGGTTTAGAACAATGTATGCAATATGCTACCATCTATGATTAAGGTATGGGGAGAAGGCATATTTGCATTGGACGGTAAATGCTTTAAACTCTCTGGAGGGAGAAAGAAAACAGAAGCACAAACAGAAATCTAGTAATCCTGGTCTCCTGCTGGGAGAGATGGGAAATTAACATCATTTTGAGATTTTTTTCAGTGTTTGAACTATAGAAATGAATAGTTTGGCAAAAAATCAAAAATTATTTAATTAAAAAAACCCTTCATACCACGCATTGGCTATTAGGGGCTAAACGAAGGAAGGCTGTGTTTAGATGCCCCACTGGCTTCTCTCTATTATTTTCTTTAACTGGAGGGAATACTTTGGGCAGAAATAAGGACTGATGTATTTGCCATCTCTCACAAACAACTCAAGGAGAGAACTTGACTGTCCAGCCTGAGGTAGAGGAAGAAACCTCATCCCTTGGAAGATCACTGGCCAATCTGTAGAGTGCATAGCACAAGGCCTCGTGCCCCAGTGTACACTTAACTGGTTAAATTAGCAAATTTCATGTTACATAGATTTTATCATAATCTCAAAACTTAATATACAAACCGCCATTGAATTTTATACTTTAAATGGGTAAATTATATAGTATGTGAGATATATCTCAGTAAAGCTGTTAAAGCAAATCAGGCAAAAATCTGCCTTTCTCCAAGTTCTTGTAAGCTCTCTGGAGGCAGAGCCCAGGTCTTCGACATACTCATATCTCATATTTAGGAAGGCTGGTTGAATGATGATTCAATTAGCCATAGGAAGAGTTCAAAGTAACCTACTAATGCTCTCTGGCTTGTATTGGGAGCCACCCCTGTACAATTATCTGGATCTTCATTTTAGTAATCTAGTTAATTTTTTCTTTTAGTTTTTTATGATTAAAAACAAAACACGAAACCTTCTTATGTCTCTACTTACAAAGAAATCACACTCAGCCACAACAACAAAAAATCAATTAAAAAATGGGCACAGGATCTGACTAGACACTTCTCCAAAGATGATGTACAAGTGGCTAGCAGGTACATGAAAAGCAGCTCAAGATCACTCATCACCAGAGAAATGCAAATCAAAACCACAATGGGATATCACTCCATACCCACCAGTATGGCCACTATCAAGAAACCCAAAGAGCAAAATAACAAGTGTTGGTGGGGATGCAAAGATATTAGAACCTTTGCACACTGTTGGGCGACTGTAAAAATGATGGAACTCCTGGAGAAATTCCACAGAAAGCTAAAAACAGAACCGCCACATGATCCAGCAGCCCCAATTCTGGGTATATATCCAAAAGAATTGAAATCAGGATCTTGGACACCCAGGTATTTGGGCACCTGTGTTGATAGCAGTACTATTCACGATTGCCAAAAGGTGGAAGCCACTCAAGTGTTCATCGACAGATGGATGGATACACAAAATGTGGTCCATCCACACAGTGGAATATTATTCAGGCTTAAAAGGGGGATCCCTGGGTGGTGCAGCAGTTTGGCGCCTGCCTTTGGCCCAGGGCGCGATCCTGGGGACCCGGGATCGAATCCCACATCGGGCTCCCGGTGCATGGAGCCTGCTTCTCCCTCTGCCTGTGTCTCTGCGTCTCTCTCTCTCTCTGTGACTATCATAAATAAATAAAAATTTAAAAAAAATACATTTAAAAAAGGGATGGAAGCCCTGTCATATGCTACCGCATGGGATAAGCCTTGAGGACGTTATGTTAAATGAAATAAGCTAGTCACAGAAACACAAATGCTGTATGATTGATTCCATTAACATGAAGTATCTAAAGTAGTAAAATTCAGAGATGGAAAACAGGGTGGTGGTTTCCAGGGGAAGAGGGAGGTTGTTCAGTGGATACAGGGCTTCAGGTTTACAAGACAAAAAAGTTCTGGAGATCTGTTTCACAACAATATGAATATACTTACCACTGAACCGTACCCTTTAAAAGAGTTAAGATGGTAAATTTTATGTTTTTTTTTTTTTTTTGCCAAAATAGAAAAAAATCAGCTGTAAGATTGGCAAAAGGTTGCCAGTAATTGAAGCTGATGGGTACCCTGAGATTCATTATGCTGCTCTATTTTAGTAGATGCTTGAAATTTCCTATAACATAGAGTAACTAAGAAAAGAACACAGTTCTTTTAGCAAAAGCCACACTGAGGAAGACCCATTGGGCATCTGGAGTTATGAAACATCCAGAGGGATTTAAGATGCATGAGTTTGGGCGGACACATAGTGCTGCACACAGGACACTTCCAGCATCCAAGGGGCAAGAGACTGCTTGGTGCTGCCCGTCAGACCCCGGACCACATCTGCTAGGACCTTAGCGACAGAAGGTGGCATGTTTTGGCTCTTCAGGTTCTTCTAACACACTAGGATAATCTGAGCATTATCCCGATTTGATAACTCTCTACTGGAGTGATGCAAATAATACCAATTATAGGACATGTATTTTATTTACATTTTCTAGTTACCTGCCTGATACCTGATTAAACTTCTCTGCCTACCTTCCTGGAATCAGCAGTATCAACACTCTTAATGTTTTATTAAGCTTCTCAAACACACCATCGATCCCCCAGCCAGAATATGCTGCTTTGTTACCATGGCTTTAGTCCCAACGCAGCTTTCCTGGGGATATTTGCCAAAACATTCTTGGATTCATTCGTAATCCACTTACTAACTTACATTTGAAGGATAATTGTTTGTGCAAAATATTAACCACATTATTATGCCCGTTGATGCTACCTAAACGAATGGATGAATTACACAAAAATAACAATAAATAACAACGTAATGATAACCAAATGCGGAAAATCAAAAGTCTGGGCTAGCCTTCATCCAAGAGATCACCACATCATGCCAAAGCTCCAGATGAAAACGGAAGCAGTCACACATCCGGATGTTTTATTTACCTGCTGTCAGATATCTACACGTTGGGACAGATCAGGGATAGTTTTCAGTGCTGTGAGTACAGAGGCAACCACAGGCGGCTCAAAGAAGAGAGACTTCAAAGGTGATAAAGATGATGTTGAAGAGTGAGTTGGCGGGAGAAAAGTCTGGGGGATGTGGCTGTATTATGAGAGGAGAAAGTGCCAGGAAGTAATAAGGATGGAATATATGCGACACGTGCACACACAGTCACCTGGTGTCCAGCTCAGGAAAGCAGTGTCTGAGATGTGGGAGGGTTATGCTGTATCATTGACAGGGGTCTTGTGCCACCTTCTTTGTTGGGGAGGGGGTAGGCTAAGGTACGAGAGCAAGTTCGAAGGGCAATGTATCCCTCGCCGTTCGGCCAGCGGACTGACCTCTTGTGACACTGGCTCATGAATTTCCAACCTTGAGTTATGGGTCAAAAATACAAGTTACCCCCCCCCCCCAATAATAATAAAAACAAAGGGTGTGCCATTTTTTTCGATATTTCACTTCTGAGGCTAGCCTTTGATCTCTGCGGCATATTGAGAAATCAAGATACTAGGGTTTTTTTTTTTCCACTCAGCCATTTGTCAGCATATGCCATAAAAATCTGAGTTGTCCCTCTTGATCTTTATCAGAGATCGAAGTTGCCTTTGACCTCCTCCATGTGTGACATTTGTGCATGGTTTCCCCACTTAATTGTCTGACTTTTAGTTTTTAGTTGCTGTTTTAGTTTAAAAGTTAACAGGTTTTTTTTTTTGTTTTTTTTTTTAAACTCCTATCCTCCAGCCAGCCCTCCGGGTAGAGGACCTTATCTCCCAATGACACCTCGTCAGTTCTGTGCATTCATGAACTTTCTGAAATTATGAAGAGCGTCATCTCGCAGAAAGGTGCACGAGCTGGGCACGTCTCCTCTTTCGCCAGGGTCAGTGTAGAAGGCATCCAGGCTGATTTGCTAAGGTCCCCACGGCAGGGCCCAGTCTCTCCAGTTCAGCCCCGTTCCTCAGTTTACCTCCCTCATTCCCTTCCTTCCAGGTGATAATCACCGGTGAAGCAGGAAGCAGAAACAGGTGACCACCAGTGTCTGCCCTCCCCACACGGTCCCTCCCTGTTCCGAGGTGGAGATCTGTGCAGATTGCCTGCCCATGGGGGCCCCCAGAGTCCATCCCCATGAACACTGAAGCTTTTTGTATAGTTTACCACACTTGTTTGGGCTCATGCTAGGTTCACAATTGGTACTTTTTTAGAGAGGGTGTGAGCACACACCTAAGGAGGGGTACGAAGGGCAGCAGGACAAGGAGAAAATCTCCGGCAGGCTCCACGCCCAGTGCAGAGCCTGACACAGGGCTCGATCTCACCACCCGGAGATCATGACTTGAGCCAAAACCAAGAGTTGGATGCTTAACTGACTGAGCCACCCAGGCGCCCCTACAATCAGGACTTCTAAATGGCATATCTCAGGGAAAGCGGATGGACATTTATTGGGGCAAGTGATGTATGCAATACTTTGGAAATCTCTCTGTGCCACGGCTTTCCCACCTGACGCAAGGGAAAACTGAGGCTGGGGGTGGTAATTAATGAGTTTCTTGTCTTTGTTCGCTACTTTTGTGCCATTTGAGACTCACACGGTGTCTCCATTGTGCTGTATCACAGGCACCTGTCGGCTCTCCCAGCCCAGCACGCACACCTGTTTGCAAGTTCCCAGTCCAGCTTCACCCTGCGTGGCTGCAAATGATAAGGGAGCAAGTGCTGGGAGGAGGCTGCAGTCCCGCGTGGGGGGTGCAAGGGAAGGCCGAGGAAACGTGCTCGTGCTTTTTGAGAGCAGAACACTCAAAAGCACACTAGAGGCCGCACAAAGCGCTTAGATGTGCCATGGGCCCGAGCACCCTCCCCAGGGCAAGGACCACCACCCAGTGGTTTTCCCCAACCCAGTTCCCCAAGAGTGAGAGAAAACTGGGAGGCCGTGTCCACTTTCCGTCCTCCGAGGCCGGACGATCTCAAAAGCAGGTGCATTTTTCCCGGAGCAGCAGCAGTGAGGGCGCATAGGGCCCGTGGGCCTTACCTAGAGTGAGCATACAGGACACATGTTGACCGACAACAGACTTGCTTTGTCCCCTGCGTGGCTGTCGTGCTAAGTGTGCTAGACGTTTGCTTGGTGTGCATTTCCCCTTTGGGCCTCACGTGTCTCGCAAGCAGGGCCTGTGACTGTCTCACTAACCACAGGATCCCTGGTTCTCTGGAGCCTGGTACGTACGCAGAAAGTGCTCGATGAGGAGCTGTGGATTCAATGAACAAGATCTTTACTCAGAGCAGCGCTTTTGTCCAAGAAAGATCCTTGGTGGCAGCTGAAGGGAAGCAAAGGCCCCACCAGGTGAGCCGGGGCTGATGGGCAGGAGAGGTGCCTCCTTATCAGGGCCACCAGGCCGTTAGAGGTGGTGGCTCAGTGGGGACAGGAGGGGGGACATGAAGCAGGGCCGGGGTTCAGGCTGGGGCCTGGGATGGGATGTGTGGGCGGCCGCAGCGGCTCCAAGGGCAGGGAAGGGATGGGGGGCAGAGTGACAGCTTCACTTCCTTTTGGGGAGACATTGGTGACAGGGAGTGGGGAAAGGATGGACAAAGAGAAAGGAAGAGGAAGAGGAGCCAGGGGATGGAGAAAAGGGGGAAAAATCAAGGAAGGAAGGAGGGAGGGAGGGCAGAGAAAGCAAAGACAAGCCAAGGAGAGAACAATGCGGCCTTCTCCTATTAGGTAGAAGAAGCACGAAGGCCAGGAGGACATGATTATTTTACAAAACATCACAGAAGGTGAGGGGAGACAAATAGTGGAGGAGCCGGAGGAGAGGCGCCCGGATCGGTAATGAGAGGGCGAGATTGACAGGGAGAAGATGGGCCAGGCGGAGGAGTATAAATAGTAGCCCGGCTTGTTTGTAACTTTCATTTTTAGGTAAGGATGATTGGCACCTGGATGGCTTGGATGAAGGGAGCCCCCTGATCTTTAACTTGCAGGTCACATGGAGAAAACTTTGAGAAAATGCTCCGACATGGAGATGTCAACTTGAGTGACAGCCCCGCGTGAGGTGCCCTGCACTGGCTGCCTCCTTTACATGCATCACTTCACAGAAATGATGACTGCCATTGGAACAGAAGAATATCCTTCCCGACCGGGGTCAGGAAACTGACAGGGCCCACCCATTAATAGAAATAACTGTCACTTAAAATAAAATGCTTGGTGGAAAACTTCAGAAATCTATTAGGGAACGTGGGGCCTGTGATCAGGGCCCCCATGAGTCACTGGCGCTCAGATGGGGCGCCGGGTGGGGGAGACGACTGCATCCAGAGCAGCTGCCTTGGCCGGCCATGTGACTTCTTCATGCCCCTTCTCCCCATTTCCTGGCCACCTCTGTCGGAATCAGGAGCTTTCCCTGTGGGACAAGCTGGGAGGGGATCCGAAGGGAAGGACCGACGGCCACATAATTTCTGATTTGACGACTTCTGGCAAGATCTCTTCCAGAGAACTTTCGTGAGGTCTTGTTGTTTCTGATGCAGATAAAATGTTGTATTGACATAGTTTGGCTCCTTAAAAGGACAATATAACATCTAGACGATTTTCCTTAAACATTCAATAGATTTCTTAATTAGAGGAGCCCACACTCAAGCCCAAATGATGGGCTTGATGATATTCTAGAGGGAAGTAGCCCTTCGTGGCGTGCTCTCAGGTGTGTGATGTGTGGGGTTTGTGCTCAGGCTGGTGAGGTAAATAAGAGACGTTGGTGTCACACCCTGCATCCACTATCTGGTCTGATACGATCTTTAGAACAATGATATGATAAGTATTAATGAGGCCCTTTTTACGAGGAGACAGCTGAGGCGCAGAATGATCGAGGAGCCTCCCAAGAGCAACCACCTACCACAGACTCCAGTGAATGAGACGGCCCTGAAAGATAAGCATTATATCCATCACTTTATAGATCAGGAAACTGAGGCTCAGGGGTTGTGCCGCTGATAAGAGCTGGAAGGAATTCATCCACGGTGCTCTGAAATCTACTGCAAAGACTGCATCTGTCTTCCATTGCTGGGTAACAAATGAACACCAACGTAGTGCCTTTCAAACAACACGCATTCTCTCACGGTTCCATAGGCAGAAGTCCACTGGGCTTGGCTGGCCCTGGTTTAGGGTCTCACAGGACTGAAATCAAGGTGTCAGCTGGCTGGGCTTCATCTGGAGACTGGGGAAGAATCTGCTCATTCACACTATTGGCAGCATCTCGTTCCTCGTGGTTGTAGGACTGAGGTCCCCATGCTGACTGTTGGCCAGGGTCACTCTCGGCTCCTACAGGCCACTCTCTAGGCTTTGCATGTGGCCCTCTCCACCTTCAAAGTGAACAATGATGCACTGGATCCTTTTCCTCATCCAATGCCTCCGATTTCTCTTTCTGCCACCAGCCAGAGAAAAGTCTCTGATTGTGTTAGGCCCACCTGGGTAATACCCCTGCCTTATGGTCAATTGATTAGTAGCCTTAGTTACAGCGCACAGTCCCTCTGCCACATCATGTGCCATGACTACGGGATGACAGCTCATCATATACGGGGGAAGGGATTACAGTGGAGTCATCTCAGAATTCCACCCACCACAGACTATGGGACAGGGATCACTGGCCCTTGGGTGCACACCAGTGCACCTAATTCCTTCCTCCCAGGAGGGGAAGAGGGAGACAGCCCCCTGCCAGAGTCCAGAGACACAGCTCCTCCAGAGGCTCTGCCCCAGAGCCTCTGCCCTTCAACACTCGGCCAACAAGCCCTGTTTTCCTCAGAACCCCTTCCCCCACTCCAAGTGTTTCTGAGCCTCTCAAGAATGCTTTCTTCCATGAACTGTCTGGATTACAGTTGATCATCTTGTGTCCCTTCCCTTATGTCACTCTCTTTGTCTAGGCTCTTGGAACTCATCTTCTTCATACCAAGTGTGGATACAGGCACTTCCTTTATGTACACGACCATTGTGCCTTGGGGATAGCATCAAGGGCTGTAGTATAGACGAGGAAACATTTTGTTCTTTGTTTTGAAAGAGAGAGAGCACGTGTGCTTGGACACAAGGTGAGAGGAGAGGTGGGGGAGAGGGAAGGGGAAGGACTATCCAGCAGACAGTGCTGAGCACAGAGCCTGAGGCAGGGCTTGATCCCACGACCCTGAGATCATGATCTGAGCCAAAACCAAGAGTCAGACACCCAACTGACTGAGCCAGCCAGGTGTCCCATAATGAGGAAACTTTTAAAATAGATTCCAGAAATCACATCTCCTAGAGTCCACTGGCCATGCCCTTCACAGGGCCCTCTTTTGACTCTCTCTCTCCTCCTAGGTGTCCATCCCAGAGGGCCACCCTTGGCAGGACCAGCTAACTCCTCCCAGGAGCGAGGAGACAGTTTTCATCACATACCTCTAGCCAGAGTCGATTCAAAGCCATGCCTCCTCTCAGCCCAGAGAAGGAAAGAAACACGTCCTCTGTGCCTGGTTTTCCCAACAAGACAGAACCCCTCGCCTTGGAGAGACAGCCTTGAACATCAGCACACCGTGTTCGATCATGTTGTGGCCTCAATGTCTCCATCCCAGAGCACGCTTGGGGCTGCACACGACTACAAGGACACTGAAATGTCCTTCCTGCTCCTGAACGAACGAGACGAGACGAGATCAGCCTCCATCTCTAGACAAGGAGGAGACGAGATCAGCCTCCATCTCTAGACAAGGAGGAAACTTCGAGCAACCTTAAATCTGTAACTTCCTTCATTGTTAGCCATCAAGGTTTAAAAAAAAAAGAACTATCATGGTGAGTTCAGCCTCAGAGCACCCAGTGGGCAAACAAAATAAGACACAGGGTGCCACGGAGTGTCTCAATTCAGATTCCCCAGAGCCGACTCTGAGAGGAGAGCTGCGTGCGGAAGGCGTAGGGGGCAGTGTTGCTGGGAGGTGGGCCTGAGCAGCAGGAGAAGCGGGTTCACGATGCAGGTGCAATAAGCACAGGCCCCAGCCGATCCCCCAAGAGCTCTGAAGCCAAGATGTGCCGGAATCCCAGGAAATGGGCTGGGCTTGGTGTCCCTGCTTTGGCCAGGCCCTCACTGGCTGCAGGCTCCCCCGATGGGTGTAACCTTGGGCAAGTCAGTCTATTCCCTGTGGTCAAAGGCAATTGCCTGGGAGGCCTAGAGCTGTGGGCAGGGGTGGAGGATGAGTGCCCTCAGGTTAAAGAAGGAAGCAGCATCCACGGCAAAGGGCCACCAAGACAGGGCCTAGGGTTATGGAAGAAGGAGAGATCCATCCCAGCCAGGCTTTCTGGAGAAGTAGCATGTGAGCAACCTCTGGAGGACTGGGAAGACTGGGAGGGAGGACCACGTCACGAGCAATGTGGGACCAGGATCCGCGCCCACCCGATAGCCTGCTGCAGTCGTGGAACTTGCCAACCACTCCCCCTGGCTCTGGAAAGCAGGAGGCGTGGGCTTGGTGAGTGCCGGGATGCCTGCGGCCCTAGCAGGGTTTGACCTCGGGGTCTTCTATCCGTCAGAAAAATGCATGGGGAAATAAAAATAATGGAGAGGTTAATTAATGGTGCCTGCAGACTTCTTTTTAACCTCCTCCACTTCACTATGTCAATAATAACTCAAGAGTAGACTTTCCCCAGGATATTCCAAAGCGTGACTAATTGCAATAACACCGAACACATTTCCCCCCTCCACGTCTGCTCCAATTTGGAAAATGATTTTGCCCTTTTCCAGATAAATGATGCGAAATGGGTGAAGCATTTGAGCGTATTTACATAGTAAAAGCTCGGATGCTAAGACCTGGGCACGCTTCGCAAATCCTAGGCACTTCGTCAGAAACCCGGCCCGGCAATGGCCTGACAGGGGGGTGCCCTGCTGCGGGCATGGACCAGAGACCCGAATCCCCCGCTTCCCTTGAGACAACGCTTTCGGGGAACTCATCTCTAGAACCACAGAGGCGAGATTTCTCTTCCTGAAGGTGAATCTTGCTACTAAGAGATTCACCTCGGTTGCCCAAAGGCCATGAAACACATTTCTCCGCTCGTTTTTATTCAACGCCCCAGAGTAAGACTTATCCGCCGTATGTATGAGTGGAAAGTCAGCGAGGACAGGAAGTTTACGCGGCCCTGCGGGAAGCGCGGTGCATGTCTGGAACACATCAGGGACACAGATGACTTGCAGGCTACGCTTACCACATGCCTGTCAGCCCGGAGAACCAAAAAAGGAAGTCTGCAATGTGGTTACCGTGTGCCCCAAGGGAGGTGCTTTGGTGGATGGCCAAAAGGGCCATCATCGATTTAACTTGCTTTATCTACCCCTTTGGGTCACCCCCTCCCACGCTGGCTCCGGGTTGGCCTTACATCTTGATTTGGCTCCTGGGATAGGACCAAGCCAGCAAACCTAGGCCATCTGCTGGGCGAGGAGACACCCATGGCCCAGAGATCTCTGTCGCCCAGCCGATGGCCAGCCAACCGCCACACAGGTGGGTGAGGCCCGCTCAAACCCGCCAGCCTCCGGCCAACCCGCCAGCTGACCGCTGATGCGTAGTGGCCTCACCTGGGCTCGGCTGAGAGAGCCCGACTAGCCCAGTCCCAGCTGCTGACAGGTGGGCGGCACCGTGAGCTGCACAGATGGTGGTGTTCAGACACAGTCACCATTTGCAAGGGCTTTGTTATACAGCAAAAGCCGATGGTTCAGCCTTGGCCCTCAGTCTCTTCGTCTGTAAAATGGGTTCATGGGGGTTTCTTGAAGCAGAAACAGGTCCCAGTCCCTAAAGGGTACCCAGAATTTGTTTGGTCCATCCTTTTCTGCAAAAGATGAGATGTGAATTAGGGGCCCAGTCCTTTATGGGCTCTCCCACCACATCTGGCCGTGGCCTTCCTGGGGGAGCACTGGCTTAGGGCCTGTCTGGGTGACCTACTCTGGGTGAGGATACGTGGGCAGAAGTGGCAGTGGCTGGGTTTTGAGCATAGACCTTGAGAGACTTGGAGGGCTCCCCCCGACCCCAGCCCCTCAGGGTCCCTGCCACTGCCACGAGAAGGGCAGCCTCTGGTTGCAGGAGGAGGAGGAGAGACGAGTCCTCACGGAGCTGCCCCAGAATCCCCCCAACCAGAGCGGTCTGAAGGAGAGCTCAGCCCGCATTCATGGACACCTGCTGACCTTCACGTTGGTGAGAAGAAATCGCCATCGTCTTAAGCCACTGAGGTCTGGGGTAGCGCGTGATACCGCGTGATTGCGGCAGTGGTGACACACGGGCAGGACGCGGGCCCACTGACCTCACGGCAAAGTCTGCGCTCTGGCCGATCCTCGAGGGGGCCTGGGAAGGAGGCCAAGGGAGAGAGACGGAGGCTGGGGCTGCCCTTCCTCCTGCCCTGCGTGCGTCGGCCAGGACAATGCCTGTGGGGCCTGCAGAGTCCTCGCGGGAGCGGCTGAGATTAAGCCCCGCACAGCTTAATCTCGGGCCGTCCGCCCTGCGATGGGGGGCTGCCGTGCGAACTGCACACATCAGCCTGCCCCCTCGAAACAGCACTAAGGGGGAAGGTCCTGCCTTTCCCAGTCGGGACGGAGCAGCCGGGCGAGACAGAGGACCGCAGCCTAGGTGCCAGCGTCCAGCCCACGGCGTGGCCTCCCGCGGCCACCACCCAGCAGCCTGGTCCCCCCCGTGGTGAGCCCCACGTCTCCGGGGCTCAGCTGTGGCCGGGACACCCCATATTTCAGTGTAAGCACTGAGGAAGGCCTTTGTGCGGGAAACTGGTCCTTCGCCCCTGGAGTCTGCATTCATGACGGCTGCGCCACAAATTACACTTCTCTCTCTCTCTCTTTTTTTTTTTTTTTTTTTTTTGCAAATGTGCAGCAGAGTGCCGATTTCTGTGAACACCTTCGATTTTCCCACCTGAGCTAGCTGCATCTCCAGAGAGGGCAGGTGTGGCCGGGCAGGACACTGCGGCAGAGCCACCAGCCTGGGGCTCGGGGGCTCCTCTGGCCCGGCTCCTGCACAGGTGATGCCCCTGGGATGCGCTCCTGTCGTGTGTCTGCCCGACTGCGGCACCTAGAAGCGGGGGACGCAGGGGCCGGGCAAACAGGTGTCACCTGGGACCGTCCTGGACAAACCAGGGGGTGCGTCCTCCCCTCCTGTCCTGGCCCCGGGAACTTCACAACAAGACTGACACGTTGCCTTTGGGAAGGACTTTACCCTTTGGGGAGCCCTTTCACCTCCCTGTGGAGCATCATCCGAGTTGGGGGGATCCTGGGACTGGGGTTGGAAAGGCGGGTGACCAAGCACGTGTGTGGCGCTTCGGGGCCTGGAATCTAGGCTTTTCTCACTCCAGATCCGATTCCTTCTCCCACAGGTGTTGGTGGGTCCTTAAAATCGCTTTCAGTGACCCGAGCACAGAAGTCACCCGACGAACGACGAACATTTGATGAGTGAATGGCCAGGAAAAGAACAGGGCCCAGAGCGCCGCACTCTCTGGGGACCTCACCGAGGACCCGGAGATGATGCGTGATGAGCCGGGAGGGCTCTGTTCTGTTGGAGCTTCTCTGAGATCCCCTAATACCTTAATTGCTCCTTAATATGAACTGATTCTGCCAATATCCCCTTCTTCTGTTCTGGGGTTACTAGAAATGACTACTTTGTTCTTTCCAGCGTGGGAGGATTTGGTGGAGCTCTATAATCAGCAAAGTGGGAATAATGTCTTTTTTCATGTGTTCTCTGCCCCCGCCCCCCCCCCCCACCCTCCAGCGATCCTTTCCTCCTTTTGAGTTTTGAGACGCTCTTTTATTTGTGGGCCCCCCTTCCACCCGGTGTCAGAGGGGGTGCTGCTGCCTTTCATAAAGGCTTTGAAAGGCTCCCTCTTTCCCTCCAAAGTTTCCACTGAGGCTGTGTTGCTGGAAACACTTAGGAAATTAGTTAAGTGGTGTGATTCCCCAAGTACTTCTAACATTAGCCTTCATTTTTCTGGAGAAAATGCTTTCATTCCTAAGAACTGGAGACAGCAGGGAGTGAGGTGCTAGCAGTCATGTCCTACTAAAATATCGTGGCCACGGCGTCCACGAATATACCTCCTAATGATATTTTTTAAAGTGATGCTTTCTAGAAATAAACCCAAGACAAGGAGGGAAAGTGTGCTCTGATGCACAGTGGGGAGCCCGATGTGCAACGCGATACTCGATCCCCGGGGCTTCTGGGGCTGCCTTCTCATTCATAATCTCCACCTGTTTGCCAGATATCTGAGCTACGTGCTCTGATCTTCAGGAAGACCTTTCTCTGCCTTCTTGGATTAACCCAACCACCCCAGCCCACCCCTAACACAAGAGGATAAAGCCCTTAGCAAAGAAACAGAGGACACAGGTGGAGCCCCACTTAGAATTGGACAAGGTTAGGCCACATTTGGGTTCAGCCCACGTCTGTGGCAGTCAAATAGAAACAAGGGGACCCCGTCCCCAGGGTCTTGGATACTCCTGTCTGCACAGGGTGTGGATGCTCCTCACTGACCTCCAGCTCCCTGGCCCTGGTCTCTGCTGGCCCATCCCAGCACCAGGGCTCCTTCAGAGGCCCGTCTGGGCGCTACTGGGGCCCAAAGGGCTGTCGAGGTCCTGTTCCCCTGGGCTCAGCTTTGAGGTGTTGAATTAGGGTTCTCAGAGGAATAGAATCAATGGTATTGATTAAGATCAACAGATACAGATATTTATATTGATACAGATATGGATACAGATAGAGATGTGAGGAGATGTATTATAGGAATTGGCCCCCATGGTCATGGAGGCTGAGATGTTGCCCCAGGAAAGTTGGTGGTGTATTTTCAGTCTGAGTACAAAGGCCTGAGAACCACGGGAGCTGATGGTGTAAGTCCCGATCCAAGTCTGGAAACCCAAGAACCTGGGGTGCTGCTGTCTGAGGACAGGAGGAGATGCCCCAGCTCACACACACAGAGCATTTGCCCTTCCTCTGCCTTTTTTTTTTCTTAAATATTTATTTACTTACTCATGAGAGACACAGAAAGAGAGGTAGAGACACAGGCAGAGGGAGAAGCAGGCTCCCTGCGGAAACCCCGATGCAGGACTTGATCCAAGGACCCCAGGATCACACCCTGAGCCAAAGGCAGATGTTGAACCACTGAGCCACCCAGGCGCCCCTCCTCTGCCTTTTTGACCCACGCACGCAGGTGCCCAGCAGATTGGCCGATGCCCCCCTGCTTTGGGGAGGGCAAACATCTTTTACTCAGTCGTCGGATTCGAATGTCAATCTCTTCTGGAGACACCAGCAGGGACACACTCAGGAATACCGTTTTGCCAGCTATCTGGCATCCCTTAGTCCGGGAAAGTGGACACAGACAATAAGCCATCACAGGTCTAACTCTTCCTGCAGAACTTTCCGTGGAATCAGGCTGGGGCTGAGATTGTTCCTGAAATTACCACCACTCCCACCTGTGCTTCTGGGAGCACTTCCCCCATAAATCACTCACACATGAAATCTTGTCCCATATGATTCCAGCTTGCAAGAAGAGAACACGTTAGCAGGAAGCAAGTGTTACCGCACGACTCCCTTTTGCCACGGTGTTTGCTCAGGAAACTCCTAATTACAAATCACTCCATCAACACATCTGCCCAACGGGGTTATCAGTAACCTCTCCACGTGACAGTGTGACAGTCGGTGGAAAGGTAGCGTCTCAGGGCTGGATGGTGCCTCGCAGTCCCGCACCATACCTTTGTGGCTAAGTCCATTTGTACACCCACCAGCTCGCTCATGTGTTCACTGAGGGCACAGGACTGTATGTGCTAGAACCTGTGCTTGGGGCGATATAAACATGGTTAGGACCCTTCCCAGGCCTCCAGAGTACACAGCGGGGGACCCAGACAAGAGAGTGTGATGCTCTGGAGAAGAGAATGCTGAAGCACAGGCACAGTCCTGTGTCCCCCACATCACCCTCCCAAGGGCCAAGACCATGTCTTTGTGTCCCCAGTGCCCACATGTGGCCAACACACAGGAGGCAGCCAACAGATGTTTGCTGAATGAGAGTCATTACAAAGAAGGGGCTCCCCGGGATGCCTGGGTGGCTCAGTTAAGTGGCAGCTGTTGGCTCAGGTCATGATCCCAGGGTCCTGGGATCGAGCCCTGCATCGGGCTCCCTGCTGGATGGGCAGCCCGCTCTCTCCCTCTCCCTCTCTCTCAAATAAATAAATAAAATCCTAAAAAAAAAAAAAAAAAAAATGAAGGTGCTCCCCCACCCGGAACCACGTGGGACTGGGGTGGAAGACGATGGTCAGAAAGGCTTCCAGGAGGAGCTGGTGCCGAGCTGAGTCGGCCACAGCTGGATGAAGACAGGTGAGGGAATAGTGTTGGACTCGGAGCAAACAGCATGGGACAGTGGCGAGGTGCTTGTGACACCCCAGAGGGCATGAGAGGGAGCAGCACAGACTCAACTGAGCGAGGGAGCCTCTGGGTTCAGGACGGATGCTCCAAAAGGCCATTAGTAGGAGGGGATCCCGGTGAGGAGAAGTGGGGAAATAGAAACCATCTAGCAGGACTCAGCGGGGGTGAGCGCTGGGCAGATGGGAGGATGTCAAGGAGGTGCTGGCCGGCACAGATTGCACCTCTCTCACCGTGCTTCCCTGCCATCAGGACAGGGCTGTTCAGGGTGAAGCTCCCCCTCCTTCTTTGGATACAGAGAGGTGTGAGGGGAGCTGGAGTGGCAGGGGCAACAGGAGAACCGGGAGATGTAGGACAAGGCCTTCGGAGCTCTCAGGGATGGGGAGGCACAGAGAGTATTACAGCCTGAGGTTTTCTAGTAGGTTGTCC
This sequence comes from Canis lupus baileyi, assembly GCF_048164855.1. Taxonomy (NCBI): domain Eukaryota; kingdom Metazoa; phylum Chordata; class Mammalia; order Carnivora; family Canidae; genus Canis; species Canis lupus. The sequence continues at coordinate 6,468,702 of NC_132866.1, forward strand.
AGCCTGACTTTTGGAAAGCAGGTGAAGAGATGAGGTTGGGACCAGGGGGCTAGGGGAGGGGTGGTGCCAAAAACCCCCTCTGTAGGGCCTGTGATGTCCCTGGATGCAGCCATGCTGAGAACTTGGGGGGGGGGCATCTGCATCTCCTGAGTGTGATTGCCAGTTCCCTGAACAGGTGCCTACTGTGCACTCGGGCCTGTGGGCAGACACGCAGGGTGGTGGGAATCTGGTCCCAGCCTTGTCACCACCCCTCAGTGTGACTTTGGGCTTTAGATTAGATGAGCTTCAAAGTCACTTCTGGCTCTAACCCTCCAGGATCCAGTTCAAAACCCTCCATTCTCAGAGAGGACACAGGCAGAGGGACCGAGGTGATGGCTCAGACCACACCGGCGGTGGTGGCTGGGAGGTGGGAGACCGGAGCTCACGGCAGTCCCTTCTGGCAGGAGGCGTCGCTGCATGCCTGAAAATTTGGGGGGTGGGGGGAAATCACATGTGTCTAGATCATAAAGTAGAGCCCTCTGCCTCCAAAGCCTGACCACTTTAAACATCTTAACTTTCTGCAAAAGAGATCATCAGCAGATAGACGTCAGGGCCTTGGGGGAAGCCAAATGAGATAACAGGTCAAACAAGTCCCCTGGCAGCGGAAATAGTAGAAACTCTAACAGTAATAACAGGGCAACTGAGTGAGCTGAGAGCCCATGCCCTGCTTGTTCTTCTAGCTCACGGAAACACACACACACACACACACACACATACACACACACACACCACCCAGGACCACATTGCACCACACTCTTAATACACTATGTTACTTCTGTGGCATATTCAGTATCAAAAAGCCTACATTCCACCCCCCGCCCCCCAAACTCCAGTCTAAAAATATCCAGTAGTACCCACAGGATCCTACGGACTTTCAGAAAGGATTGCTCATACACAAGCTCATCGACCATTAAGCTGAACGACAGGGCCAGGGAGCTCATAGGCCCACGTTCTCGAGACCAAGCGTGGTGCTATGAAGCACCACAATGCAGGCTGTAAAGCCCAGTGGAGGGCAACAGTCGGGAGCCCCAGGAATGCTGCTGAGCACGTGGCATCAGCACCAGGTGAAGTTACAAGTCATCCAGCAGACCAAAGACTTTGTTACAGCCTGACATATGAGGTTTTATTCAACCTTATTACATTCAGGGAGCTATAAATAAATTGTCTTAGGTTGGGGCAGAAACCTGAGTAAGGAAGCCTTAGTGAGATTTAAGTTACTTGTTCTGGGTTACAGGGGTCGTCTCAAAATGATCCAGCACCTCCATCCCAAAAAGGAGAGATTCAGAAGCGTTTTGATGTGTCTACATAGTCCTGGGGATCTGAACACAACCCCCCTTTATGCACACAGGACCCTTGCATGCCATTCCCACACGAGCCAGGCTAGGAGATGCGGGGGGCCGGGGAAGGCACCCACTCGCACTCTTTGTCTCGTGGGCATTCTTCATCATGGCTTTCCCCACCGGCGCGTGCCAGGGAGCTTGGCCGGTCCACGGGCATGTGCGGTGGGAAGAGATACTGTGCGATGCTCCCACCCTGTCACCTGCCCTACCTCCCATCTCTCTGGCTCATCCTCTCTTCCTCCTCTGTCCTCGAAGGGGATGGACACCTTTCCCCACCTGCTGCCAGACGTTTGAGATCCAGACCCAGGAAAATGACTAGAGAGACACAGGGCCTGGAGGAGGAAGAGGGAAGGAGGATCAACAGAAGGAATGGACTTAAAATCCCCCTGGGGGTGGGGGTCAGGGGTGGGGTGGGTGGCAGCCTCTGCACCTCTCGGAAGCAGAATTTTGAGAGTGAAATGTCCCAAATTATTATAATATGGGTTTCCTCTGCAATTCTTCTAAGGAGATTGGAATCTGTAATCCAGTCTTCGGGTGTAGGACCTGTAACAGGTCCTACACGGTTATCCTGCAAAAGGTGGGAGCAGCTGCTAGGGCTTCTGCAGTCACTTTGCTCCCCAGCACACGAGGAACTGTGTACCACGTTCCAAGGAATACTTGAAGGCGATGGGTTGCACTATATGAACAACCACCTCCCTCTTGCTTTGTCTCCATCCTCAGAGGCTAGCCTGGCTCTTCCCGAGCTCTGTGCCCATTCGCTCTGCCATAGCACGTCCACAGAACGTGACCTGCTCAAGAAATCTCCAAGGTCAAGTATGTCTGGTTTATCTCTGAGATTTTGCCAAGACCCCCTAGGGAAGGAAGAAAAAGTGAAAGGTAAGAGATGTGATACGGAAAGAAAGAAGAAAACGTGCCCACCCACTCGGTGCCAGACACTGGGCCCGCCACTCTGCACGCAGGACATGATTAATCCCCCACCAGCCAGACACAGCATGATTGACTGTCCCCAATTTTGAGGCAACCGACACACAGGGAGATGGAATAACTTACCCGGGCAGGAAGCAGAGACATTAAGACCCAGTTCTACCTGACTGACAAGTCTGGCCTCTCTGCAGCAAGGTGTTTGCTTTTCCCAGATTCACGTCGTACTGCCAACTGGGTCACTCCGAATGACCCAGTCCTCCCCATCCAGCGTCCCACGGGCTGAGAAAGATGAAGGATGGGTGTCTATGAGCTTCTCCAGGCGAGCAGCCGACAGGCATACAAGTTGAGTCCCAACTCACTGCAGCCCGGCTGGAAATGACCTACTGAGAAATAAAAACATGGCCCTAGAAACCTATCCAGCATCCCATATTCACCTGAAGACAGTGTGGTCCAGTGGGAATTGCGGAGGGTGGGAGGCCTGGGTTCTACTCTAAGACCCGGCAGGTCAAACTCAACACACCTTAGTTTTCCATTCTATAAAATGGGAAAACAGTATTTATTAAACCCTTCCAAAGCTGTTGGAGAATGAAATATACACTAGATGTGAAAGTCCTTTTAAAGAACAATACAGACAGGGCACCTGGGTGGCTCAGTTGGTCACTCGTCTGCCTTCGGCTCAGGTCACGATCCCAGGTCCTGGGATCAAGCCCTGCATTGGGCTCCCTGCTCAGCAGGGAACTTGCTTCTTCCCCTCCTCCTGCTGGTCCTCTCTCTCTCTCTGTCTGTCAGATAAATAAATAAAATCTTTAAAAATAATAAAGAACAATACAGAAATAATTTGTTTGCTTCAGTTATGATTATATCTCGTATGGTAATAAGGTTTTTGTTTCGTGTGCTTTCACATTTTTGTGAAGTAGGCAGGGCAAGGCATTTGTATCCTCATTTAGCAGATGTGGAAACTGAGACACAGGAAGCCTAGGTATCATGATTGGTAGGTGATGGAGGAGCCCTCGCCTTCTGAGTCCTCATCACCCGCCTCTCCCCCCTGCTGCATCCCGCACCCGCCTGTCCTCCATCCAGGCCCATCACCCACCTAAAACATCACCAAGGGCTGGCAAGGCCGTGGTTTGATCTACGTGTGGTCCAGAATGTCACCCAAAGGGCTGCCAGCTGTGGCCAGGCACTCTACTGGGCTCAAATCAGGAAGGGATGTGTGAGCCTGGCGGGACACAATCGTTATCATGACTGGGCGGGGGGGGGGGGGGGGGGGGGTGGGGGTGGCGGCGGATGCCACCAAAAGACCTCATGCTGCCGGTGCCCGGGTGCAGAGTGTCACCTTCAGACAAGAGGGGGAAGTGACAAATGTGAGTGCCCCTCAGTCAGTGCTCAACAAATGAATTTACTACCTCCAGTCTCAAAGCGCTGGTCTCATTTCCATGGAATAACATTTATTTCAGTTTGATGGATGGAGACATAAATCAACTTCTCTGTATTTGCTGGGTGTACTATACTGTTTCTTTAAGAAAAAAAAGTTTGAAAGGTAATTCTTCCCAGAACTGGATTGATGATTGCACGTCTCCTATTAGCAGGATTTGTAAGACCAGGATTGACAGCTGTTTTAGTGCTCCCCGGCTGGGAACGGTTTGTTTAACAAACACGGCAGGACACATACATGTTCCCCTGGCTGCCTGTTCTCATTCCCATCTCGTTGCATGGCACTGTGCCCACTCGCAAGCCGTCAGCTCCCTGCCCTTGGGCAGAGGTGCCAGGGAATTGGGGCTGTAAACTGGCATCGAGCAGAGCACTGAGGATGCCTGGCTTTGCCTCTGTCTGAAGTCACTTGGCACCCCCAGCAACCCGGGGCCCTGCATATTTCCATCTGCACGTCCTCAGTCTGGCGCCTGCGTGTCGTGACAAAACTCTGAACAAATGATAACGATTAGCAATAGTCACTAGCGTGTATTGAGTGTTCGTCATGGGTCAGGCACGGTGTTAAACTCTTTAGATTCTTTCTCTCATTTAAAATCCCAGTGACTCTCACAGATTCTCAGGTGGGTATCATTATTACTCCCATTCTGCAGATGAAGAAGTAGAAGCTTGGAGAGCTTACATAGCCTCTCACCACCTGGAAGTCGTAAGTGGCAGAGCTAGCAGAGACCCAAGGGCAGGACCAAACGATTCACAGGTGGGAAAATTCAAGTGGCAACTATTATATGAAAAAGTGGAGGACTGGAATGGATAAATTATAATGAAGGTAATGCTTATCTAACCATATCTTATCTTTCATATTAGCAAGCAAATTAATATTTCTTACAATAATCCTCGATGCTCTTAGGGTGAATGAGTAGCAGCTGCAAATCTTTTGACATTCCTTCTGCTGAGACATAATGGCTTGATCCTCTCCCTTGAGGCTGGGTGGGCTCTGTGCTTTGACAACAGACTATGACAGAAGTGACACTGTGCCTTCAGAGGCTGGCAGCTTCCATTTCCTTCCTCTGGGAACACTGGCTCACTTGGGGCACCCTGAGCACCTTGTAACAAGTCTGGCTACATGTGGTATAGACCATGTGATAAGGCCTTGAGACCACATGGAGAGGGAAGGGATTTGATGGAGCCAGGGTTCGGGACATGCAGAGAAGCCATCCTGGACCCTCCAGACCAGACCAGCTGCCAACTGAACCCACCCTTCCCCAAGAAACCCCAGCCAGTGCTACTCGGGAAAGAAGAACCAGCCAGCTGAGCCCAGCCTGAATTCCTACCCACAAAACTATGAGAGAGAATGAAATGCTGATGGCTTTAAGCTGCTCACCTGGGGGATAGTTTGTTCTGCAGCAATATATAACTGGAAGAGCTGGTGAACAAGAATGTTGACAGCATCAAACCCCCTGGGAGCAGGGTACACTGAGGCAAACTTCCTAGAAAGCCATTTGGTAATACGTATCTAATTAGGATCCTTCAAATGTTTGTTTCCATGGATTCCATAATTTCTCTTTGAGGAACCTATTCCAATCAAATAACCCAAAATGTGGGTAACACTTTATAAAGATTTCATTTCAGCTCTATTTATATTAACGTAAAATTGGGACAAGCCAAATGTTGAACACGATGAAAATTTAAGTTATAGCGTTAGCAACAATGTCGCATTGCACAGTGCTCTAGGGAGCTGTTGAAGAGCTTTACTGACAGTGGAAAGTACTCTAAATTGTGTTTTTAATGGTGCTTATCAATGTTAAAAATACATACATATATGAATGCTGTAGAGGAATATGCCAAAAATAATTACTATGGTTGCCTCTAGGTAGTGGGATTATGGGTGATTTTTCCCCCTAATTCTTCAAACTTGTCTCTACTTTCAAAATTGTTTATGAGATGGCATTAGTTTTTTCTTTCTTTTTTTTTAAAGATTTTATTTATTTATTCATGAGAGACTTAGAGGGAGGCAGAGCACAGGCAGAGGGAGAAGCAGGCTCCTTGCAGGGGGGCCTGATGTGGACTCGATCCCAGGATCCGGGGATCATGCCCTGAGCCAAAGGCAGACACTTAATCACTGAACCACCCAGGTACCCCAGCATTGCTTTTTTCTTATGAGAAAATAGAGCAAAACCAAGCAAACACAAAAACAAAACATGAGAGAAGTCTTTAAAACTAATACTAAGTGGGAGGTCTCTGAATGCAAATGGACACTTTGGGTAAAATAAGCCTTTGACCCAAATACAAGCTGTAGGATGTACAGGTTGACATTCTAACATCTTTTCCATGAATTTACACTTCATCTGTAAAGGTCTGAACAAAGACATCTTGTGAAGTTCTACAGATTACTAGGAGCTGCTAGGTCCAAACATTTCCTTGTTTTGGAAGCCTCAATCCACTGACCTACGCCAAGTAGGAAGTGATCCACCCCCAATCCCAACCCAACTCTGAATTTCCAAAGTGCTCGATGCTTCTTATTCATTTAACCATGTTAACCGAACGTTGGCTCTTGCCAGACCCTGGGCTTGGTGCTGAGATACAAAAAGAGCCGGTTCTTGCCTTTAGGGCATTTACAATGGAGTCTCAAAACCCTTGGTACCTTCTAGGTTGACCTAGATGGTGTGCCTATGGCTCATCTCTTCCATCAGCCTGCAAGGTTCGGGAGGGCAGCAGCCTCCAAGTCAGGCCCTCTTGTGTGTTCCCATGGTACCTGGGCAGGGGTCAGGCACATCGCAGGCACCTGTTAGGAATCCGTGAAAGGAATGATGCATAGAATGCCCTGCCCATTTCTCTGTATTGTTGTCAGGGTAAAATGTGCTAAGGCACAGGAAGTGGTGTGTAAGTAGCAATCTACCATATGAGCAGGAAGTAGTAGAGTTATTAATGACATGGAATGAAAGTCACTGAGCATTTTCACATAAGGTGGAAAGTCTTCCCTCATCTGCGTTTGTCTGGGAAGCAATTTTGTTTTCTAAATAAGATTTTCTTGTCCCAAAAAGTGGGAGCCGAGAAAACAGATCATCAGTGTCCAAGATGTCCATTCCCACATGTAAGCTGCTCAGAGCACATGCATGCGCCCCATGGCTCCCGCTCTTGTCCTGCTGTGGCTGCTGTGGCATCTTCAATACAGCTTTATGGAAGGGGTCAGTGCTGTAAGCAAACAGCAGGGATCGATGAAATGCCACAAGCATTACTGAACACCAGAGATAAAACTTATCTTTCCTTCATATCTGTGAATATTTTCAAAGGCATAATCCCTTCTTATGGTTTTCAATCTAATTGTTTGTAAGGAGATCCCTGAATCGTAAGGATTCACAGAAGGGCAGATATGGAGCATTGGTCTCCAACTGCCATGTGCCCGGGTTTCAACTCCTATAACTGCTGACACTGCATCATACTGGACCCCACCTGGAAAATCTTACTTTGCAGGTTGAGTGGGAGTGGGAGGTGGGCATGGGGGGTGCCCCAGGACCTCAGGCTGAGGAACTATGAGGTCAGGGAAAGGGGTGCTGATTTGGGGGATCTCCAGAGGTAAGCTGTTAGAGGGATGGGGAACAGAGTGGGGAGAAATAGGCTGGGTTATCTTAGAAGATTTTATATACTTGTTTGTTTGCATATTTTACACAGACATTTCTTTTTTTTTATAATAAATTTATTTTTTATTGGTGTTCAATTTACCAACATACAGAATAACACCCAGTGCTCATCCCGTCAAGTGCCCCCCTCAGTGCTGTGCCAAGACAATGACTGAAGTGACCCAGTGAAGATCACTGGCAAGATGAGAGGCATTTCTTTGGGGTGATGGGGGCAGAAGCCAGCTCGCCATGGACTGAGTAAGTGGAAGGTAAGGAAATGGAGCCCATGTGTGCTGGTGGCTTTTGCATGAAGCCTGGTTTTGAGCAGGAGGATAGGAAAGAGTGAGAGAGAGAATGAAGGGGCCTGGGAAGAAAGGAGGAGAGGCAGGAAGAGAGGGAGGTGGGGGAGGGAGAAGACAGCGAAAGACAGAAGAGGGATCCAGGACTTTTGGAAGATGGGGGGATGGCTGGCAGACTTGGGTGTATTTCATTGTTGTTGGGAAAGGGCCAATAAGAAGGGAAAGCTGGTGATCCAGGGGGTCAGGGAGGGTTGTGAGAGTGAACCCCGCAGAAGGTGGGCCGGGATAGGGCCCCGAGGCTGCAGAGAAACTGGCCGGAGCTGAGAAGCTGCTCTTCATCTTAGCACCGTGATGGATGGCCAAACAGTGCTCACGTCCCGGCTCTGACTCAGACTCCGTGTGTGGCCTCCGTGTTAACCCCTCCGTACCTCAGCTTCTCCATCTCTAAAATGGGGATGAGACCAGCACCTACATCACAGGGGTATCGTGAGGAGTAAGTAAAGGAGCAGAGGTAGAGACTCCATGTGCTATGTAGGCGTTGTCTGCGGTTGGCATAATTACTAAGACGAGAAATGAGGAGAGGATGGGTGAGGTCAGGTTAGTTTATAGGGTTGGTCATGTTCCTGCCTGAGGGCTTTTGTTTTCTCTGTGAACTGGGGAGGGGGGGCCGCTGCGGGAGAGCTGGGCAGACTTTTGAGGGGCAGAGATTCATGTCTTCAGTAGGAGCTGGAGGGCGCAGTGCTGAGGCCCACCACGCAGAGGCTCCAACCCGCCTGGGGTGTGACCCGTCCAGGGAGCCGCCGAGGGCCAGGCAGGGACATGGCACACAGCGGGGTCCGTGCAGGGTAGGGCCTGTGCCAGTGGGCAGGAGGGGCAGGGGACTCCCTTCGCCTCGCCCCTGTCTCTCTCCCTCTTCTGGGGCTACAGGTGCACATGTCCCCCCGCAGGCAGCAGACCCACAAGTGGGTCACCCAGACAAGGATGCAGATGGCTCAGGCCAAATTATGGCTCCTGCCAGGCAAACAACTCACGTGCTCAGACCATGCTTCTGCGTTAGTAGCCTTCTCCGAGGCCTCGAGAAAATACCCACAAAGTGAGTCAACAGTCACATCACAAAGCTCCCATTCTGCTACAGGAGGCAAGTCCGACTGCAGTCCCATTTCTTTAAATTAACTTTTATTTAATTTCTCTCCACGGGTAACTCCTGTTGGGCACACCTGCTGGGTGCTCCTGTGTCATCAGCACCCAGGAAGCGCTTAGCTGTGGGCAGCCTCAGACTCCTCTTTCCTGTTTACAGCACAGGACACTGGCTCTGAGTGACGTGACACGGACTGTCAGCCTCAGAGCCGAGGAGCAAGCATCACTTTGTACGCACAACTCCTGAGGGCCAGGAGGAAAGCTTTGTCTCCTCCAACATCTAAACCTAACATCTGTTTGACAAAAACGTCTGATTGGATGGATGATTCTTATGGAAGAGAGTCTAGGATAGCAAGCTCCATTTCAAAAGAGCTTTTTCACTGCTCGCCACTTAACATTAGACTAATAACGTTCGGCATTTGTATGGTTCATTTATGTTTTCAAAACACATAGAAACATTTAATTAAGCAGTAAATATCTATCTTTTTCTTTCAAAGAGAGCTCAAAGCGAGGTCCGTCAAAACATGATTTTAATTTGATCACCTGCCTTTTGAAGTCAAATCTCTCCGACTCCAGCAAAGTGTGGGGTGGAGGCAATTATCTAAATTATTCAGGAAGCAGAATTTTGGCCTAAATCATCACATTCCTGGAGAACAAAGAATATCTGTCAGTTCAGCCGAAAAAGCAGAAAAATGGAACACTTTGCTCTTTTTCTACATGAAATAGCATATATGCTGCCTTATTTTCTCGGAGCTAATTGGCTAATGAATTCTATTTGACCCTGTCCAAAGATGGAGAAAAATCCTGGGAAGGTGAAGCCAAGTTAAAGATTCCTTTCCTTTGCACACGTCGGAGGGCAGAGATCTACATTTACCAGAGGTTTTCCGCTGTAAGTTTCTGTGCCCAGTTGGAACTTTCTGAGGAACGATGTGCCAGGAGTGTCAGTGGACCCCCTCTTCAATTCATAGCTTTTCACCTGAACGTATTCCACACTCGCAGGATGAACCGTAAAGGATTGTTTTGTATTCAAGGAGTCCATCCTTTACAAGTGATGCGGCCTCTGAGAAGTGACTCATGGAGCTGACACTAAAGTTTATAAGATACACTGCTTCGGTTGTGACAACGTAACTTAGGATGAAAACCAGCTTTGTGTAAAAAGCCTCTGACCCTAGAAATGGGGAGCTTAACCAGAAGTACGGGATATCCTATTCTGTTCATTAAAACAAAAAGTTTCTTCCCGAGATGAAAATGACTTCGACTTTACATAAAATCAAATAAACTCAAGTTTATCAGATAGGAGGGGAGTTTCAGGGGTGGATTATGGTTTTTTTTTTTTTTTCAAATAAAACAACAGATTACTGATTACTTAGCATCTGAAAGAACAGAAGGACCTTTGGCATTTCTAATTTTGAAATTCTCAAAGTGTCTTCTATTATTTATTTATTTATTTATTTATTTATTTATTTATTTATTTATTTATGTGTGTGTGTGTAAGTCCTTTTAGACTCACAAAGCTTATAGGGTAACACCATATGTTTGGAATAAAGTCTGGGTGGAGTTTGGGTCTCTGTCCTGGAGTTTGTCCCAGGGAAGGAGCAGGAAGGTGCCATTATGCACAAACTGGAGCCACCAGGGTTTGGTCAACGCCTCCCACAGATGACGAGCCATCAGCTGATTCATCTTGATTTCGATGCTGCTGACACCTGCTCTGAGAGCCCGTCCTGTTTCCATGGTAACCAAGGGAAAGCATCCTTGTCCACATACTTTCGGAACCTCATTAAATCAGGCAGCAGGACAGCAGCTGTGTTCTCCATGCGTTACTCTGACAGCCATGGACTAATTTTACGATGCTCAGGTGATTCTGGGCCCTTTCTAGGCCAGACTGTTGAGAATGTGTAGATAGTGAGACAGATGGCGGAATAAATAAATATTGCCAAAGTGTTTAATGCACACAAATTTTCTGAAAGGTGCTAACCAACAATGGTAATTTTATTGACTGAGGTAATTTGGAGCCAAAATAATAAATACGAAGGGGACGGGAAAGCTCTTGGAAAATGTTAACTTGAGACACTCTTCTGATGATAATAATCCCTTGAGAAAATAAGGCCTCCTTCCGCAAGTGCCCCTGATGTGGTTCTAGGGCGGTGTGAGATGTGAACCCCAGAACTTTCTCTGTCCTCCCCACCATCTTAATTTTTGCTGGATTCTGGAAAACCTAAAGACGTTCCCTTCACACACACACCAGGATATAGATGTTTGATAAAAACGAGAAGTCAGTCCAAAGCCCCAATTTATACCACAGTGACATGCGGATTTAACAAACACTGAGGCCATAGCTGGATCATTCCCACGGCTTGTTTTCCCCCAGGGGTGCTCGAAGATACGGGCTCTGTCGGAAGGAGTCTGGGATAGCCTGCCTGACCCAGAACAAACACGTCTTGCTGATTTCCACAGATAATCTGAAAATCTCTTCAAGCTGAGGACAGGAGAGCAAGCGTTGAATTCATCAGGTTTAATGGGGGAGGACCAGCAGCCAAGAGGAGAGTCCCAAGGATTTCTGTTGTTCTCAAGTAGCATGGAGGAGTGGCTACTTCCTCTGACCTAGTGCCAACCCCTTTGGGGTCCAAGATCTGCTCTGCTGCTGCCAGGGGCATGGCCTTGGGCAAGTTGTCCCACCTATCAGGGCTTTTGCTTCACCTCTAAACTGAAGCTAATAATGTTGCCTGCGTCCTAGGGTCGGACTGAGGGTGTAATGAATTCCTACCTGGCAGAGGCTTAGAACAGTGTGTGGTGCATATTAAGTGCTGCTTAGGGGTTAGCAATTGGGGGTTTCTCTTCTATTGTTGTCATATTGGATGAGTACTGTCTATTTCATATGCTAATTCCAATTTTCCCATGAAGCTCTTACAAACAAATGGTTTGGCTTTGGAGAGAGTGAGCCCTGTACTGACACTCCCGTGTTTTGCTAATTTAGTAGCCACGCCATCCTACGTAGTGACCTCGCCTTCCTGAGTCTCAGCCTATATACCTGCAAACCTGCCTGCAATTGCAGAACCCACCACCCAGGGGGGATTCTGAGGATGCGGCGAGTGACATTCACCTGGTGTCTGGCTCCGAGGAGGAGCTCAGTCCAGGAAAGCTATTAGGATCATGCCGCTCATGGTATTAAGAATTCGTTGTCAACGCTGTGTTAAAATCTTAGGACAGCCAGGCTTTATGTTATCTGACAGAGAATTTTAAAATAATATAGAGTGAGGTAGTGGCCAAATGGATTCTGGATTGCACATGATTTTTGAAAGGAGCAAAGAGACTCCTCCGTTCCTCCTCGAAAAATATACTCTTGACTTTGTGTGTGTATGTGTGCGTGCATGTGTGTGCAAGCACACGTGTGCGGATTCAGACCTTATGGGAGATTCTATATTTTAGCTTTCAAAAATTGCATAGCAAAATGCTCTCCGTGTTAGAAGAGGTCAAGAATTATGTAAACTGTCATGTATTAATTAGCATCAGAATACCATTAATAAATATGTCAAGAGTTGGCGTTGTCACTAGGTACCCCAATTCTCTCTGTTATTAAAAAAAGATGTCCCCTATTAGGTGATTGTTCAACATACAGAATTTTATTGTTACTCTGAAATTGGGTACAGTCATATGCAATCAATTAAAATTACATTATGCAAAGCAGAAAATCCCTACTTTAAGAGGGAGGAGTCCAAAGTCTCAATAGAGAAGACAAATTTGGAGAGAGAATCTGGAGTGGCCTCAGTGACTGGCTAGAGCTGCCCGTTCCTCCAGCAGTTGTCCTTCCTGGAGCTCCAGAATTCTTCTGCTCCCTTCTCCACTCTTTCATGCTGAACGGGACTGATTTGGGGGCATGTAAAGAGAATGACACCACTTACATCATTTTAAAATGTGAAAAAAACACTTGTTGACATGTGTCATGCCTACAGTCATGTGCTAATTACCAGAGGGAACTCAGAGGTCCATCAGACATGGTCCTCCTTGGAGAAGCTGGAGGTCCCAAGGGAAGGAGAGTCATACATAGCTCCCATAGCAAGAATGGGATGGAAAGGAGTCGGATAGAAGGGTTGGAACACATCCTGCCGCAGCCTGTTGTGCTAAGTTAGAACCTGGTGTTGGTGTGTACAAGAGGCTGCTCACACTTAAATCCACTCGAGGGATATGGCCAGCTCTTAGGAAGCCCTTCTACAGGCAGGAGGTAAAGAATGTTAGGCAGAGGCCCTGGCACCCACCACCTTCTCCTAGACGTTCTTCCCTCTGCCAACAAACTTCCACTTCCATGGAGGAAATGGAGAGTTTCTCTTATTTTGATATTGCCATTTTCCCAAATATGGAAGCAATCCATGCTTGTAGAAACATAGGGGAAAAAATAAAACAAACAAAACCCCCGATCATCCAAGATAACTATTTGAATCTTGTTTGATTTACTCCTAATCATTCTCTTTGTTTTCATCTCTTTGTTTGGTGTTAATGTACGTGTGATGACATAGTATATTTTTATCCTGATTTTTCACTTACCATTGAAAGAATGCATTTTCATGCCTTTATAAAAATCTTTGCGCACAGCAGTTTCTGACTGCATGATGTTCCGTTCTCCCATAATTTACCTAAACATCCCCCTCTTGTTTACGTTGTTCTCTAATCTTCGCTGTTATAAATAATTTGCGAGAAACAGCTTTGTGCTTACAGCAGCATTTCCAAAACTGATATCTCTTTAAAGATATCGTGTAGGATGTTTTTAATAGGTAAGCTTAAAAAACCGAAGTGTCTGTGCTCAAATTAGTTTGGAAAGCCTGGGTTGAAGAAATAAGCTTCTTCCCAGCAGGAATTTCCAAAGTCTTTGTACCTAGTGTACGGTAAATTTCTAACAGAGGGATATGATTCCCAGACCTGTTGGTCCATGGAATCCTTTCTTTTCAAGAGCTGGTAAGCATGACTGACACTTTTCAATAGAATTAAGATATAATTCATATATTTTTTGCAAAAATACATTTGGAGTGTCTTTCAGACACATTTTAAGTGACTAACATATTCCTGATATCAAAATCAGACAAAGGCAGTTGAAGATAGGAAACTAAAGGTCATTTGCTCATGAACAAAGATGCAAAACCAAAAGAAAATATTAGCAAATAAATTGCAACAGAAAATAAAATGGATTAAAAATGCAAAGACTGGGCAGGTGGGTGGCTCAATTGGTTAAGCGTCTGCCTTTGGCTCAGGTCATGATCTCAGGGTCCTGGGATCCAGCCCCACATTGAGCTCCCTGCTCAGCAGGGAGTCTGCTTCTCCCTCTGCCCCTCCCCCCTTACTCTCTCATTCTCTCTCCCTCTCAAGTAAATCAATAAAAATCTTTAAAAAAAAAAAGGTTACAAAAGCCATTCACTCTTAAGAAATCTATTAGTGTAAATCATTACATTAAAAGATCAAGAGAAAGTCTTGTGATCATCTCAGGGAACATTAAGACAGCCTACAAAATTTCAGACTTATTCAGGATTTAAATAAAAAGAAACGACTCTTAGAAAATAGCTATAAAACAAAACCTTAAAAATGATATACAATATATATTAGAATATAAAAATTAATATTTAAAGATATTTAAATGAAGATATTTGGGCTGAAGTTAGGATTAAGACAAGAATGTCTTCTCTAAGAACCATTATTCTACACTATGTGGGACCTCTCGTTAGAGCAATAGAACAAAAAAAAGGAAATTAAAGAAACAGGTATTGGAAATCATCATTATTAATAGATTATATGGTTGTTTTTAATAGATTATATGGTTGTTTATCTAGAAAATCCAAGGAACCAAATGAAGAACTATTATAATCAACTTTAGAATTAGTATACTGGTAATTTTCTAAATAGATAGAAGATGAATATATAAAATTCAATGCATTCCTTTATTACAATGATAATCAGCTAGAAAACAGAATGGAAATGGAGATGCCATTCACAATAGCAATGAAAAGTACAGAATTTGGAAAACAAATTTGATATATGCATAACTTTGGTATAAAAATTGACAAAGCTTTTCTGAAGGATATTATATCCTAATTAATAGAGACAGATCATGTTTTCAGTTCAGGAAAGTCAATGTTTAAAAATGCCACTATTCCTCAAAATCCACTTAATGCAGTTTCGATCACAATCTCAATTTCCTTTTTGGTTCTGAGCTTGTTAATTTTTCTAAAATTTAATAAATCAGTGCTAAAATTTATCAAAATAAAATTTCAAGAATAACCAAGAACATCTTGAAAATGGTTTGACCTTGCTGGGATATAGGGTAGAGGAAAAAAGAAACAGTGTGTCCTGATTGGGAATACTTAGTATCTTCACTGAAAAGAAAAACTTAGAAATATGTTTCTGTGTAAGAGTTTTTGGGGAAGTCCAATAGCCATTTATTGAAGAGAAATGTTCAGTTAAAGTTCTACATTAGCTACAGAAAAATAAAATGAATAACAACTGGACTAAACAAGAAAATTTTTTTACAGGTGAAAGAGGAAACAATAATGAAAAATCAAAAAGTAAGCATGGACACAGAACAGACACATGAAAAAATGTTCAACATCACTTGGTATCAGGGAATACAAATAAAAATCACAAAGAGATACCACCTCATATTGGTCAGAATGGCTAAAATGAACAACTCAGGAAACAACAAATGTTGGCGAGGATGCAGAGAAAGGGGAACCCTTTTACATTATTGGTGGGAATACCAACTGGTGCAGTCACTCTGGAAAACAGTATGGAGGGTCCTCCACCCTACCATCTAGCAATTGCACTACTAGGTATTTACCCAAAGGGTAAAAAAACAGTGATTCGAAAGGGCACATGCACCCCAATGCTTATAGCAATAATGTCTACAATAGCCAAATTATGGAAAGAGCCCAGATGTCCATTGACAGATGAATGGATAAAGCAGTGCTCTATATATACAATGGAATATTACTCAGCCATCAAAAGAATGAAATCTTGCCATTCGCAATGACATGGATGGAACTAGAGGGTATTATTATGCTGAATGAAATAAGTCTGTCAGAGAAAGACATATACCATATGATTTCACTCATATGAGGAGCTTAAGAAGTGAAATAGATGAACATAGGGGGAGGGAAGGAAAAATAAAATAAGATGAAAACAGAGAGGGAGATAAAACCGTAAGAGATTCTTAACTATAGGAAACAAACTGAGGGTTGCTGGAGGGGAGGTGGGTAGAGACGGGGTAACTGGGTGATGGACATTAAGGAGGGCACGTGATGTGATGAGCTCTGGGTGTGACATGCAACTGATGAATCACTAAATTCTACCCCTGAAACAAAACAAAACAAAAGCCAATTAGAGCACTAAGAATAAATAAATAAATAAATAAATAAATAAATAAATAAATAAATAAATAAATAAATAGGCATGGGCACGGAAGGATAAAAAATAGATAAGGTAAAGGCCATATTAGTATACCAAAATTGAAAAATTAAATAAATATTGACCAAAAATCTTGTGAATTAAGACTCACAGTCCTAGTAAATCCTTAAGTCAAATAAAAAATTAAAGGGAAGCCCACAGTGCAAATGAAACCAGGTCACTATCTTATAGCATACACTAAGAATGACTCAAAATGGATTGCGGACTTGAATGTAAGACCTAAAACCATAAAATTCCAAGCTAACATAGGCAGTTAGCTCTTGGACATCGGTCTCAGTGATGTATTTGTGGATCTGGATCTGACTTCAACGGCAAGGGAAACAAAAGCAAAAATAAACATGTGGGATGACATCAAACTAAAAAGCTTTCTGCACAGCAAAAGAAACTCTCATCAAAATGAAAAGACATCTGCTGAATGGGAGAAAATACTTGCAAATCATATATCCTGATGAGGGTTAACATCCAAAACATATAAAGAACTCATGCAACACCACAATAAAAAAACAAACCCAATTTAAAAATGAGCAGAGGATCTGACTAGACATATTTTCTGAAGAAGACATACAGATGGCCAACAGGCCCTGGAAAAGATGTTCAAAATTACAAATTATTAGGGACACGCAAATCAAAAAACAATGAGCTATCACTTCACACCTGTGAGAATGGCTAGTATCAAAAGGCAAGAAATAAAAAGTATTGGAGAAGATGTGGAGAAAAGGAAGCTTCATGCACTGTTGGTGGGGCTGCAAACTGGTGCAGCCACTGTGGAAGACAGTATGGACGCTCTTCAAATCTACCATGTGATCTTGCTATTCCACTTCTGAGAATTTATCCAAATAATGCAAAAACAGTAATTTGAACAGATATATGCATCCCCATGTTCACTACAGCATTATTTACAGTAGACAAGATAAGGATAGAACCTAACTGTCCATCAATAGAGGCATGGAGGATGTGGCATATATACACAATAGAATACTACTCAGCCACAAGGAAGAATGAAATCTTGTCATTTGTGACAATATAGATGGATGCAGAAGGTGTTACTCAAGTGAAGTAAGTCTGATGGAGACAGACACATACCATATGATTTCACTCCTGTGTGGAATCTGAAAACAGACAAAACAATACAAAGCAAACTCATAGATAGGGAGAGCCATTTGATGGTTACCAGGAAGGAAAGGGGTTGAGGGTTGGACAAAATGGGCCAAGGGGGTCAACAGTATGGTGATGGATGGTAACTAGACTTCGGGGGAGGGGATCACTTTGTAGTACACACAGATGTTGAATTAGCATGTTGTACATTTGAAACTTAAATATTGTATACCAATTTTATCTCAGTAAAAAAATAAACTAAAATCACTAAAACATGAATGCACACACAAAGAAAATTATAGAGAAATAGCAAATCACTTAGAAAACAATGAACTGACTGTGTGGCTCAGTCGGTTAAGTGTCTATCTCTTGATTTCGGCTCAGGTCATGATCTCGGGGTTGTGGGATCAAGCCTGGTGTCAGGCTCTGTGCTCAGTGGGGAGTCTGCTTGGGGTTCTCTCTCTCCCTCAGCCCCTCCCCATCACCATTTGTGCATGCACGTCCTCTCTCTCAAATAAATAAATAAATAAAACCTTTTAAAAAAGAATGAAGAGAACATTTTATTCTACAAACCTAGGGTGCACATCTGAAAGCTTTATAACACTATAGATTTAAGTAGTTAATCATCAAAGGTGAAAAATACGGAAAAAATAATAAATGTTTTAAAAGACAAAATACTAAAAATAAAGAAACCAGAAATTAGAAAGGAACTATAAAATAAATAAAAAGCCAGGAAGTGGGCTTTTATTCATTTAAAAGACAAAATTAGTGAAATAGAAAACCATAGCAACAAAGACAATAGAAGGATAAATTAATCCAAAAGCTATTTCTTTGGAAATAACACTAAAAAAGATAAATTCCTTTCAAGTTTGACAAAGGAACAGAGAGCGAGGGCAAAACATGCAGGATTAAGAATGAGAAAAGAGATAGAATTGCAAATAAAAGAGAACCTAGAAAAAACATGAGAGAGTATCACATGTAATACTGTGGCAAACATTTTGAACATGTAGAAGGAAAAAACCCAAACTAACTAAAAATTACCTAAATTGACCCAATAAAAAATGGAAATAAACCAATTACCATTGAAGAAATTGTAAAGCTTCTTAAGGATGTGTCATTAAGAAGCATATAGAACATGGTAGGTTCACAGCTGAAATTTATTTAACTTTTAAAGATCAGATAAATAATTCTAATTATGTAAACTATTCTAAGCCAGAGATAAAGAAAGAAATCTTCCCAATTAAATTTATAAAGTTTGCATAACTTTAATACCAAAATCTGATAAAGAGTTGTCAAAAAGAACAACTATACTTTGACCTTACAAAAATAATTGTAAAAATTCTTAATAAATATGAGCAAATAGAACCTATCAACATAGCAAATGAATAATAAATTTTTATCAAAAAGAATTTTTTACAGGAAGGCAAGAGAGATTCAACAATCCTACAGTTGTCAACACAATCCATTACATCAATAAATTAAAAGAGTAGAGTTATTTGATCAAATCAACAGATGCTACAAAGACAATTGACAAAAATATAGTGGTAATCTCATTCCTAACGAAAATTTTAAGTCAAACGGAAAAAGAGCAAATAATTTAATTTAATAACTATGTTGTTTGTTTACTAAACTATTTTTGACTATGTTATTCAATAGATTATTTACCAAAAATAAACAGGAAACATATCCTATAAGAGGAAAACTTAAAATAATTTCAACTACATTAGAAATTAGACAGTGATGCCTGCCATTGCTGCTATTAATAAGCACTGTCTTAAAGATGATAGGACAGGTGTTGTGGGTTGAATTGTTGAACTGGGTACCCCCACCCCCACAAAAGATGTCCTAACCCCCAGTACCTGCAGTAGGACCTTATTTGGAAATAGGGTTTTGGCAGATGATCAAGTTAAAATGAGATCATTAGGGTGGGCCCTCGTCCAATATGACAGATGTCCGTATAAAAGGGGGAACACACAGAGAGAATGCCCTGTGAAGGGGAAGGCAGGCATCAGGGTGATTGACCTGCTAGTCAAGGAATGCACCAAAGGTGGCCAGCACACCCCCCAGACTCTGAGGGACAGACACAGAACAGGTCCTTCCTCAGTCTGCAGAAGGAGCCAGCCCTCATGTCTCTGCGATCTTGTCCCTAGAACTGTAGGGCAATACATTTCTGCCACTTAAGCCGGTGGATTTATGCTACTTTGTCATGGCAACCTTCACAAGTAATACAACAGGAAGATGAAATGATGGATCTAAACAGTGGAAGAGGATCGCCTGTTTTAAAGAATGATAGCATTGTACAGCCAGAAAACCCAAAGGGATTCGATTTTTTTTTAAGTTACTAGAATTAATAAGATGTAAAGTAGCCCAATACAAGACAAGGGCCCAGGAATTCAGTAGCTTTCCTCTGTTCTAAATTTGAACATGGTCCTGGATGGTCTCCATTCGCCTTCCTGATCTTCCCTCCTTGCCCCTCTTTGCTCTCTGGCTTCCTGCTGGGCTCAGGCACTGGGAGGCACTGGGAGGCACTGGGAGGCACTGGCAGGAGGCGGGAGAGACAGGCCGTCTCCCTTTCTGCTGGATGGAGGGTGGGCCACGGCTGCCTCCTCTGCCAGGGGCTCCTGGGCAGCTGTCCTTTCCTGCAGCTCTCTCTCCAAGTCTGTAAAGTGCTCACTGCCAGCTCCTGCTGTTCCCACCTGGGTCTGCCCTGCTGTGCTTCTCCATCATTTCTCTTACTCATGTCCACACCTTTCCAAACTCTTTCTTTTAAAACTCTTCTCAGTACCCCATTTGAGTATATCATGTGCCTCCTGCTGGGACCCTGATGCAAGGCACCTAGAAGTAAAAACTACCATTCTCAATGGCAACAAAAGCCACACATAGTTGGAAATGCATTTAACCAAGAAGTGTGGTCACTAAAAGAAGAAAAGGAAAGACCCTTTATAAACGTATAAAACCAGATCTGAACAGATATTCTTCTTGGATTGGAAGACATACATAAAAAAAGTCAATTCCTCCAAATAAATATGTAAAAGTAATCTAATTCTAATTAAAATCTCAGAGACTTGTTTCCAAATTGGATGGCATGATATTGAAACTCACATGGAAGGATAAGTGTGCTCAGAATAGCTAAGAAACTTATGAAAGAGAACAGTGGGTGTACTTGCCTTACAAAATAACAGGTCTGCAATCAAGTCATGGTGGATTCAGGAACAGGCAAAGAGATCAGTGAAACTGAACAGAGAATTCAAAATCAGATCCCAGTAAATACAAAAGTATAATAAATGACGAAGTTTCATTTCAGTGGGACAAAGATTATTTGATCAATAGTGTCAGTACAAGGGCTATCTGAAACAAAATATAATTGGGACTTATTTACATCACACTAAAAAAATATAATCTATGTGGACTGAAGATACAAATACAAAAAAAAAATAGAACTCTAAAAATCTCAAGAAAATCTAGGGGTGTACACACACCATCTAAGGGCTGAAATGGCCTTAACCACCACTGGAAACCTAGACGTTATTCTATATGTTGGCAAATAGAACTCCAAACAAAACAAAACAAAACAAACCCCCCCCCCAAAAAACGAAAAAGTAAACCTAGAAGTTATAGATTAAAAAGAGAGAGAGAGACATGGATAGGACTAGAAACAGTTTTTAAACTCTTAGAAGACAAATTGGAGTCTGTACAAAGTCAATAGACAAGTGGTAAATTCAGAAAAAAAATATTTGTAAAGAAGAATTTTGGAAAACAAGTATTTGTATTTGAAACTATTCGTAATGTAAAATATTACCAAACGATTGTAAAACTGTCATGTAATTAGGCACCAGTTTTGCTGGAGGGGGCTTTCTTCCCAGTCCCAGTATGTTGCTGGCCTCCTCCTGCCGAGTCCCAGCAGTGGGCCGGACACTCCACGGTGCCACCCCCAGCGAGTCTCAAGGGCACTAGCTCTGCAGATGGCTTCCAAGGAGCACTGAGCTGGGGGGCGGGGGGTGTCCCCGCCAGCCGCACTGGGCCCTCACTGTTCCTCATGAAAGCCATGCCAAACATGCACCAGCCTTAGGACCCTCACTGGCTGTCCCTCCTTCCTGCAATCCAATTCCCTCCTTTTTCTTTTCTTTTCTTTTTTTAAGATTTTATGTATTTATTCATGAGACACAGAGAGGCAGAGGAAGAAGCAGGTTCCCAGGGAGGAGCCTGATGTGGGACTTGATCCCAGGACCCTGGGATCACGACCTGAGCCAAAGGCAGACATTCAACTGCTGAGCCGAGGCATCCCAATTCCCTACTTTTTCAAGTCTCTGCTCCAGTGCCACCTCTGAGATGTCTTTCCTGGCACCCCATCTCAAATAGCACTGCCTGCTTCACTGCCTCTGTCAGCCTTGTCCTGTTCTCTCCAGGTCCCCTCTGACTCCACACCTGTCTGCTGTCCATTTACCTCTCTAGAATGGGAGCTCCAGGAGCACAAGAAATAAACCTGCTCTGCTCACAGCTATATACAGCTGCCAGCAACAGTGCCTGGTATGCAAAAGGTGCTCAAAAAAATGTTTGTTAGATGAGTGAGTAAATCACAGCCATTGACCTAGAATCAAGCTTAAATAACTCAATATTAATTCTTAGTGTCATTAGGAATGAGCAAAAAAGGGGTTATATACCTTGTAAGTTGTCATAGCCTTTTCTAAGAGGTTATGTTCCCATTCCTGGGAATCTAATCCAGAAAAATAAAAGCAGAAGGACACAGGACATAACAGAGATGATATTTATTTGTGCATTATTTGTCCAAAAAAGGAAATTAAGTCAGACTCTATCAGTAGGAGAATGACTGAATAGATTATGGCACATCCATGTAATGAAATATTATGCAGCTCTTTAAAATGAATTAGAGTTATACCAGTTGTTTCAAAGGGATTTCCATGAGGTTTTGTTGAGATTCAAAAGCAAGATTCTGAAATATGTGTGTAATATGATCCTTTGTATGTACATTTAAAATCCTAATGCAATTATTAGTATTAAAAATATTATGTTTGCTAAAAACATAAAATGAGTACATTCAATGCGTTGAGGAATAATGCTAACATACCAAAGAAATAGAAATAATTGTTTCACTTGAAAGATGTTATATCATTAATTATTAATACTAATACACTGTTTATTTTCTTATAGAGTAACAAAATGATTATATAACACAACAGGAGTGTGGAAAAATTCCAAGGAAGTGTGGGGGGTGATTCATGACTCAAAGATTTTCTTGAGGATATAAGCTATAACATAGTTTTAAAAGATATGAAAGTTTGGATCAAAAGGAAGATAGTAAATGGCAGGGGTGCCTGGGTGGCTCAGTTGGTGAAGCATCTCACTGTGGCTCAGGTCATGATCTTGGGATGCTGGGATTGAGCCCTGAGTCAGACTCCGCTAAACAGGAAATCTGCTTCTCCCTCTGCCTCTTCCCCTTCTCATTTTCTCTCCTCCCCCCAAATAAACAAATAAATCTTAAAAAAAAAAAAAAAGATAGTAAATGGCTAGCAAATCTTCTTGCCAAAAAGTTTTTACTCATTGGGCGCACCAGCCTCGAAGGCTCAGGTACACAAGTTCCATGAGCCAGAGAATTTAAACTAGAAGTCCTATAAATCAAGATGATAGGCTCATTCATAATGGTGTAATTAAATAATTTGCACCATTAGTATATCATTTTTCAAAAAAGATCGTGTTGCTGCATCTACTGAAGAATTATGTTTGGTGTTATATGACACATTCATTGGGACACACTAGCTTGAAAACTTCTGCAATATAGTGATCCCTAATAAACAGAAAAAATTGAAGATTAACAAAGAAAACAAGGTATCTGTTTGTAGCAATAAGAAATTGAGTTGTCTGTATGGTCAATGATTCCTAATGCTTCCAAACTCCATTTTGTATTTGAGAATGTTGGGTTGTGCAAATCCTGACAAGGCTAACCATGGCCTATTTCATGGTGAGAGTCAATGTTCATTGAAGAGAGAAGTAATTAACTGCTTTAAAAAACAAACGCAAACCATGGAAAAATTGCAAGTATGGTACCAAGAATTTTTTATGCCATTTCAGAGAAAGTTGTCTCCATGATGTCCCAACATTCCCAAATATTGGTAAGTATTGTGTATGCCTATAAACAAGGATGTTCTCCAGCATAAACAAAATTCAAGAAATTAACATTGATATAATACTGCTATCTGACCCTCCGTCGGTGTTCAAGCTTTTCTAATTGTCCCAGTGATGTTTTTAGAGCAAAAGGATCCAGTTCAGAATCGCATGTTGAGTTGTCATTTCTCTTTAATTTCTTTGGTCTTTCCTGATCATGACCTTGACACTAAAGATTACAGGTTGGTTGTTTTGTGAAATTTCCCTCCTATCAGGGTTTGCTATCTCCTCGTGATTAGATTCACGCTATGTATCTGGGGCAGGAATACCACAGATGTGATATCGTGTTCTTCTTTGGGATCCTATCAGGGGGTGTACAATCTCAATTTGTCCCATTACTGATATTACTTACTCCACTTAACGTGGAATCTATCAGGCTTCTTCACAGTATCAGCTCTGCTTTTCTATTTGTATTTAATAAGTATTTTGTGGGGAGAAATTCTGAGACTCTGGAAACATCCTATTCCTCATCATATTTTCAATTTATTCATTCACTTATATCAGTCTGGACTTCATGGTTTCCTATTTTATTCAATGGGTTATAATTCATTACTAAAATTATTTAGTTTGATACTCAAATCGTACCCTATTTGACCAGTAAGAGCCCCTCCACCTGCTCCTTCGGCGTGTCCTCCTCATTCTTCAAACACTTTCTTACTTTGGGGCACAAACAGAAATTTCAAATTCATTCTGTTCTTCCTCGGTGCTGGCTATAGAGTCAGACATTTCTCCAAGGATCCCTCACTTCTTTTCATAAAGGATGGTATTTAGGAAGCAGTACCTGTGTGCTATATGTGCTCAGTGCAGTTGAGGTGTCCCTGCTTCCAAGTATATATGTAGCCATGTGTTCACACTAGTACTCACAGGGGCTGAGCTTCTTTTATTCCAGAACTGTAACTCCATTATCATATTGTAAATCTAAATGGACTTTCTGGGGGTCCATAGTGTCAGAAAGGGGGGCACAGTCTGGTGGAGCCTCCTCATTGGCCTGCAGGAGACAGTCCACTCCCCTGCTCCACCTGGCCTGCCCTAATGGGGGCTGTCACCCTGCGACAGATATAATGTAATGTGAAGAACTGGCTGCTTCCATGCACTGGGAAGTCTGCTCTAAAGGCCTTTGCAAGCTTCAAAACTCTTGCCATTGTAAATCCTGACTCTCCCCAAACCATCCTTCCTTAAGTTCGGCTAAAGACAGATATTCCGGGCTGTAGCTGCCATCTGTGCCACAACATGGAACTGTACTCTCTGCCCACTGCCACCCTGCCTGCTGTCTTATGGTGCACCATTTAGAGACTAGGGAACAGAGAGGGAAAGACCTCTATGGAAGAGTCTGCTTGACTACAGATCTAATCTTTCAAACATGGCTAAAGATACTAGGGTCTTTTGCCATTAAATGCCTGAAGGTGAAACTGAGTGAACTTAATGTATCTTGGAGAATAATTATGAGACAATTTTGATTGCCAGATCGTCCCATCTAAATTAGAAATTGTTAAAAGCAGAGTCATGCTCATAAACATTTAACATTTTATACTAATTTTTATTTTATGCCTGTAATAAAAATGATTTAACTGTGTTGTCTTATATTTGAAAGGTTTGGAAATGCCTGTGCTTGGACTATTACATTTTTGGCTCTCTGACACTTATGCAGAAGGATGTCATTTCTCAGTTTGCTTTTTCTTACATTTCAACAATAATGATACAGTTAGGAGAAAAACCTTGCCACAGTCTGGGAACTTAAATAACTGTGAGAACATTCCAGTCACAGGTTTGGATTTGTTCATATGAAATCCGAGGTGTAAGTTTGTCACAGTGTTTGCAATTTCTGTTTCTCAGGAATCATCTTTTATTTTGATAACAGTCACACAAGCTCCATCTCCAGAGGCTTCCAGGGAGGGGCTTTAGTCTTCTGTTGTGTCGGAGAATCTCTCAGACATACAGAACATTCTAGCAACTCCAAAGCGGGGCTCAGAGTTCATCGAGGCATGATTGAGAACCCAGCCAAATTATGTACTGATCTACAGGGCATTTCCTTTTTTGTTTAAAAAATTTTTTAAGTTCCTCAAATCCAGATCATTTAAATTTTTTTTTGTTTTATTTTTGTCCATTTATGTCAGCTGTAAAACTTTTTTTTTTTTTTTTTTTTTTTTTTACCTGGCTGGCTGTGAGGGGAAGCAAGTGCCTGGAGCACAGCCACCAGCAATGCTGAGGCATTTTCCAGCTCCCTTAGGAACCAATCTGACTAGGAGAAGTGAAGAGAAAATGATCCTTCATGCTTCCTCATCAGCTCAAGTTGAGATGCCTGCCCTCAGCCTCTGCATATCTCAACTCAGAGGGCTTCCAAGGCCTGCTCAGGCACAGGCTCCTCCTCGAAGCCATCTCTGACCACCAGAGCCGGAAGCAGCCCTCCCCTCTTCTGAAGAGCTGCTGTCCTTCTGATGCCTTCCTAGTGACCCTCACCAACTTGAACAAATCGTGATGACTACCCCTGTCCTTTGTGCCATCTTCTGATCTCTCTGGGTAACTCCGAGCTCTTTGAACTCAGGTACTGCACGGAATTCAGCCCCAGATCTCTCTTGCTGTGCATCAGTAGCACATAAACAGTTGTTGAATGAATGAAGGCGAGAATCCAGTGTTCTGGAGAGGAAAACCTACGTACGATGGAGTTAGCCCATGGGCAACTGATCTGAGTCCTTTGTATCTTAGGGGTGAGGAGTCTGAGCTAATGGAGAGGAGAATATCTAGGCAGGCACGGATAGTCTTAGATGCTCCTGAAATCCCTTTAGCTTGAAGAGGCCGTGAAAAATTAGAGACATGTTCTCTGCTTCACAATCTGGACTCAGGACTGGGAGGTGATATAGTCAGATGAAAGCCCAAATCTTTAATAAGAAAGAAAGAAAAAAAAAAGAGCCACGTTTGTTTACTGAAGACAGACTGGATGAGACACAACAGGATGACGAGAGAGGAGGGCCTGGGGTGCAGACAGAGGTGCTCCTGCAGCCCCACCAGGCCCGGACGAGCTGACCCCTGAAACGTCAGAAACACACGCCCCCGACGAGTGGCTCCGCCACTCAGGCCGTGCCCCCCATCCTGAGCCTGCTCTGTTGCAGTCTGACTCACTGTGGTCATGGGGCTCCTTTGTCTCTCCTCCCAATTGTGTGGAGTGGTTCTTTGGCCTCCATTTCACAAAGCCGGCTTTGGATGCTCTCCAGCGACTCTGCTCCCTGCTTACAAAGAACTGGGCCGAGAGGGCAAATTGGGACCAGGGAAGGTTTTTTTGGAACTTCTTTTGGCAACAAGCCTAAAAGGCCATTAAACCTAAAAGCCATGTAATTTTTCTGCTGGGCAGGGAATGGAGTAAGGGTCTGGTTCTACTTATGAAGTAAGATTCCTGCTTTTGTGGGAAGTTTGCGGTAGAAACAACCCATTTTGTGTTTTTAGTTTAAAAATTATTTCCTCTGCTCTGCTAGGTGAATAAATAATTGTGCTCCATTATGACGGAAATAGTCATTTTGTTCACATAAGAAAGCCTCTGGCATCTTGGAAACAACAGACAATAAAGCATCCGTGCTGGGTATTAGTAAGTCTTAACTTTTTCAAGTGTGTATCTTTGAAAAATGTTAAAGAATAAAGACATCTGGTAAAGGTCAAATTCATGTTCTTATTTCAGGCCTCTGTTCATTTGACATTTCGGTTGAGGAAAGACAGTTTCTCTGCTACTCGGGGAGGAAGTAAAAGTTGTCCAATGGCAGATGTAGTGCCGCTGTTAAACAAAACCCTAATATTAATTTCCTCTCTGTTCTAAATCACTGGGGGGCAATGGGGTGGCTTAGTCTTTGCCACGTGAGGGAAGACAAGCAGTAAAGAAAATAAAACATTTCCCTATCCGTGAAAAGACAAACACAAAAACCACACCAAGTGAAACATTTTTGACAGACGTCTTTAGTTTTCTCACACACACACACACACACACACACACACACACACACACCAGATCTGCAACCTGAAAACATGGCATTGGAGAAAAAAGGAAACAAAATACTAGCAGAACATCCCACAAATCTCAAACTTTGCACTGACTTGGAGGAAGAGAGTGTTCGACAGAGACACTCGTGAGTTTGGACAGCTCGACTTAATTGATGTTGTCCAATGACAGTCCCTTGTCCAAAAGAACCTCACGTTGGTTTCTATGTCTCCTCCTCTGGCCACTACGTCCCTGGGGCAGAGCCATGAAGGAGTCTGGAAGGCTTGGCCAGTTGGACTGATGAGCCGAGACCCTCGCTGCTGGGCCTGCCTGGGGTCGGGCCTGGAAGTCCTGACCTCTGACGGCCTCTGGGCACAGGCCCACAGCAGCCCACCTGCCCACCTGCAGACACCATCACAATGTCTGGAATCCCCCACACCAAGTCCTCCCACCTCTCCGGAGGCCAGGGAGCAATCATGCTTCTGCTGAGCTTAATTCATCTTCCTCTTACAGGCTGTGTTTAAGACTGGCCGGCAGAGATCAATGCCTCTCCTGCATGCTTTAGACCAGACAGGAAATGAGCAGAGATGTTCTTAGTTTACTGCAGCTCTAACTGTCTTTGTACAACATTGTCTTCCCCACCTTGACCCACAGCGGTTGCCTTGTTTGGACCATGGCTGGCATTAGTGGATTGAATTCTGTTCAAGAAAAATCACCTGCCCAACCACCTGCTCTTTGACGTGATTATTCCAGCTGAGATATTCTGTTCCTCACAGTGTGCTTATTGCAAAATCTTTACTCTCTTTTTATTGAATTTACTACATTTTTCAAGTGGCCAGAAAAATTCTTTCATATAAGGCCGTTGGTATATCTTCCTTTAAACAAGAATGATCTGAAAATTTATTTAAATATTTATAGAGGGCGTAAAGTAGGAAATGATTGTTGCAAAAGCAATGCCTTTCGATATAATTTTCAAAAATTCAGTTTTTCACATTTTAAGAGTATATGCTCTGCACATGTTGTTGATACATGGGAAAGAGGGTTTTTTTTTTCCCTTCATGAAAGAAGAGAAAGAAGCAGAAAGAGGCCAGGATGCAGGGTTTTAATGAACAAGTACTTGGAAGTTTTGAGCATCACTATGTGTTCAGTAGAGAAAGGGACAGGGAATGAGATGTCTTGCCTCAGCTATAGAGAGAGGAGAATCAACACTTTTGGACTTTTGCCTGAGAGGGTCACCTGCAGGCATTGTCACTATGGCCAATGTTTTCCATCAGGGTACGAGGATGCCGGGTTGCCACCACAAAGGACACCTTTGTTGAAGACTCTTAATGTTTTATTTTATTGGGATTTCTGAGAAGCACACATTTTGAAACTCCAAATACCATTTTCTGACTATTAACCGCTAGATATGTCAGGGTTGATGACATGAGAGAGCTCTCCTTCCTTTTCCCTACATCTCTCTCTCTCTCTCTCTCTCTCTCTCTTAAAGATTCACAGGTAAAGTCCTCTTACTGTGATATTCCATGGCTGTTTCTGTTTTAAGGAAAAGCTGGGACAAGGCCGGGAGCTTGGCCTAGCCAGGGTGTATTTTAAAAGATCATGATTTCTGACCTTAGAGAAGCAGCACTTCATTATCAAGAAGAGGCAGTTCTAGAAAACACATTTGGAATGCTCTCTAAGGCCTCTCTACCTCCAACATGCCCAAATTCATTGTGTGATGTATTGTTGTTTGCTATTTGGATACCCTTCACTGAATGGTGAGCAAAAGAGGCAATTTTTTATTCTTTTTTTTCAGTAAGTCAATAATAGAAAAAAATTCCTATGCATTCTAACCTATTTGGTCTCCCACAATGCCCTTTAATTTGAAAGAAAATGAAGAATTATTATAGAAATCCACCAAAAAAAATTAATGCAAAATGAGCAGAGCTGTTTTGTTTCTGCTAGTGGTGCAATATTTTCTCATGGTTGTGTTCTTGAAACATGAATCTGTGATAGTTTAAGAGCTGAATACATAATTTAATACTGCCCAAGGCCAGCATTAGCTAAAGCAGATGTTTGTGAAAGATGCATGTCTTTATTGGAGGCCTGAGCTGCCCTAATTCGGTCCATTTCACTCTGCCTCCCTTTTGGTGCTCTCTTCTGCAATGATGGAGTCTGAGAATGGCCCCCTTCGAGGAGCCCCAGGAGGGCCCATTACACACGACAGAAAGCTGCCCAAAATGCAGAAGCTGGTTGTCTTTCGGGGTTGTTTTATGTATCCAATTGTTGACATGTCATTGAATCCCTGGATCTCACAATGGGAAGATCCTCAGAAGGTTCTCTTGAGGCCTGGATCCTCTATGATATTCAGAGCTTCACATTTGTTCCATGACAGCATAATCCTCACAAGGAAGCAGTCTGAGTGGGGTGACCAACAGCGGCAATTTTGAAATTCCAACTCGACCGTGTCCTCACTGTGTGGCCCTGAACTAGTTATTGGAACTTCTCTGTTTTCTCATGACATTTACCTCGCAGTGTTGTTTTGAGGCTTCGATGAGGTAATGGATAGAAAATCCTTACCATGTGCCTGGAATACTGGAAGGACTAAGTGGAAACCATGACTATAGTTGCATTTTTCGTCAATGTGCGTTTCCCTGGAAGCTCCCGCCTGGATTCTAGTTGTGCCCCGCAGCTAGCTAGCTGCAGAAAGCAAACCCAACCTCTATCTCACATACCTGTCAATCTGATGTTTGAAATGTTCATCCTTTTCACCTCTTTCCTCTCCATCCTTTGGACTCTTTATCACAATCACCATAAATTGCTCTCATTTCTCCAAGTGTCCACTGTTCTTGCTCATCCCTGGTCTTTTGCACATGCTGTTTCTCTCAGCCTGGGCTTCTTCCTCCACTACTTCCCCATTTTGGCCACATCAAATCCACTTCAAACTTCAGGTCTCAACTAAAATGTCCCTTCTGCAATAAGCCTCCCTCGATCCCTGGCATATTTCCCAGGGCCAACTGCCCCTTACATCCCCAAGCACTAATTGAGTTTTGCAGGAAGAAGATATAAGGAAAAAATTAGGCAGAGGTGGAGGAAAAGAAGCATATGTCTCATTACTTGGAACTGAGCTACCCTGCAGCAACATGGAGACTGAATTAAAGTCCCTAACTGAAGATAATACTTATAATGATTTTCTATCTCCAGGGGCTGTGACTTTACCTCTCCGTGGCTGAAAGCATTGGTCTCCATGAGGCAGGGTCGGTGTCATCTTCATTTCTAATCTGTAGAGACTGGCAGTGTCTGGCACAAGTTTGCTGCTCACTAGGTAAGTATTTCTTAAACATGTCAGTAGACTTCTTTTCTGAGAGCTTTCACATCCTTTTTCTGATCTGCCCATCTTAACAAAACAGGGAAGCCCTCATAGCTTTTTTACTGCCAACTCTCTTTGCAGGGGAATCAACTGAAACTAAGGAGTACTGGCTCATGAATGACAAATCAAATCCTACATATTCAGAGTCCTAGTCCAGAGGTCCTTTCATGCCATGAATGTCTCTCCCTTTCCTTCTTCACTGCAGATGGAAGGCTACAGACCTATAGCTCAACAAATAAGACGTTAAACTGAATAAATGTCTACACAGACACTTTCTCTCAGGGAGAAAGGATTATACCCACCAACTTTATTTCACACAGAGGGTAAGGACAGGAAGGCAGCTCTCTGGTAACATGAAAGGATAAGAGGTCAGATATAGTTTGTACCAACCCAGCTTAGACTAATTCTGAAGCCTACTCAAGTATTGTCACCTAAAACACCAAAGCTTGATTTTCACAGGGTATCTGATGTTGGTTATATTAGCTGGTGCCAGCAATATCCTCCTCTTAGCTAGGATGGTCCCGTTATTCAGTGGGTTCTTCTAGGAACAAACAAAAGCAGGGGATCCTTAACAAAAATTTTTTTTTAATTTATTTGAGAAAAGGTATGCATGTATGCATGCACATGAGCAGAAAGAGGGACAGAAGGAGGGGCAGAGGGAGAGGGATAAGCAGATTCTGTGCTAAGTGTGGAGCCTGATGTGGGGCTTGATCCTATGACCTTGAGATCATGACCTGAGTCTAAATCAAGAGTCTGCTGCTCAGCTACTCAACTGACTGAGACACCCAGACACCTCCCTTTTTTGTTCTGAAGGTACTTTGCCCAGCTGCTGTAGTAGGTAAAGGTCTTCTTACAATACCTGGAAGTTAGGAATGGGTCTTCATCTTCCTTTGCCTTCTAGAAAGACTTGAGCCTGAGCTGACCCTGAATACTGAGTGCCTAGAATCAGTAAAGAGAATTTTGACCAGGGCCAGAGAAACAACTGTTCCTTCGTGCTCTCCCATCTCTGGGCTCTCTCTCAGATGTATTAAGCCCAAGCCAGCAACAAAGCTGGCCAAATGACAGACTAAAGCCCACAGCTGTCCTTTGATAGTGGCAAGATCCAACTGAAAAATCATCATGAAGATGACCCTGAGAGTTTTGGGAGATAAGTAAGCATAGATTGACTGCAGGCCTAGTAGGGAGACTGAACCGTTGATCCCAGGTCCACCAGCCAAGAAGCCTATTTGGAGCTATGGCTATCCCAGAAGCCAACCAGGACTAATGGAGGAATCCATTTTCCCAGCCACACCCTAGTGGAGGAATGCATTTAGCCCAGCATAAAGGAAATAGGGAAATGGAAAGGAAGATGGAAAAGGAATCAACATTGTTGAAGAAGGCATCATCACGAGCCCTGAGGCTGGTGAGAAAGCAGAGCTCACAGCAGTGCAGCCCAAATGGGTTTTGAGCCTTTGTCTCAGGAAGACTAAAATCAACATGGCAGAGGTAATGGTATCTGACCCCTTAGCCAGCAAGAGCAAGAGAAGAAACCATGGGATTTGGGGAGTGGAGAGGTGCGAAGACCACCACAAGATCTCCTTTTATATGAGCCTTTGCCGGTACGGTTTGTGAACACTGCCTGAGCATTTGAAAAAATATTCCAAATTTACTCACCTGAGTTAGACCACAAATCAGAATACAGTTTGATTTTTAGTCACTTGTCAAGATCACATGTGCACCGACATGAAATTCTACGCAAGATACTGTGGCCACTG
Source organism: Canis lupus baileyi (assembly GCF_048164855.1). Classification (NCBI taxonomy): domain Eukaryota; kingdom Metazoa; phylum Chordata; class Mammalia; order Carnivora; family Canidae; genus Canis; species Canis lupus. The sequence goes on from NC_132866.1 coordinate 6,501,268, forward strand.
AACTACAGTAAATATAAAAGCTTTAACTGATAGATTGCTTGACAACAACTTGTAGTTCAACAATGTAAAATTTAAAGAAAAAAAGAGAAAACCTTCCTAAACCAGTTACTTCTAGTTGTAAATAGTTCAAAGGACTGATGCTTAGTTTAATTCTTTCACCTCAAGAAACAGCTTCGGGGCTTTGTTGGCCTATAGAGGAGACAAGGGTAAGCCAAAATGAATTGGTTGAGGGAATACCACATTGGCATAAACTAAACAAAGAAAGGAAGAGACTTACAACTGAGTTTCAGGCAAATAAGTGCTATCACTTGCAAAATTCTGGGATGCTAGATGTCAAAATTTGATCTGCAAGGTTTGGGGGCTTATGGAGAAGCCTGCACACGTAAAAGTATGATCTCCAGAGTGTAGCCAGGATTACAGAGCTTACTGTGGAAGCTGTAACATACTCGCAGCTTCCTTTCTCTGGGAAATAATTTTACATTATGACTGTTTGTGACTAAAATGTAGTTCTATTGCATAATATCATCATCAGAGCCATCTTCCTCTGTGTCCAGGCATCTGAATTACATCCGCAATATGCCTTCAGGCATATTACATACAATTAGGAAATCTTCTTTAGTAGCTCATTTTTTCCCAAATATGTAATTTTGGCTGAATGATATTAAGGGATTAAAAAAAAAGATATCATTACATTAACTGAAATTATTACTATTTTAATTTGCTGCAAAGCCTTTATTTCAAGTATCATTTCTTATAACTTGTAACTCAGTGGGTATCATAATCCTGATAGAATTTTAGCTACTTGATAGCCTGAGACATTTTGGGGGAATCATTCCCAACAGAAAATCAGTTTAATGAGCACTTCTGGTGTTAACTGTGAACAGCTATTTTCCACACTCTTAAAGTACATGACTAAGCCAGGGACTCATGCCACCTTTTGTAATGTAACACCTGGTGTTCTGTTCCTCCCCCTCCTGACCCTAACAATCATCCTCGAGTAACGCCTAGCCAATTTATGGAATTGATGGACTCCAGAGAAAGTGGAGGAGCTGAGCCAGCTTCCTGAAATAGCAAGTTTTAAGATGAATTTCTGGAACAACCACTTTAAAGTGCAATACAATGAAACTTTCTCTTATAATTTTCAACCAGCTAAGCCTTTGCCAAAAGGGTATTATTTGTTGAAGAAAGTGACATCCCTGGGAATGCAGAAAGCAAATCACTGATAGAAATAGAAATATCTAACCACTCACTAAATTTTTTTCTTCAACTAAAACATGGTGAAAACCTGGGACATGGTGTTTTCTGAAATGTTAATCATACATCCGGGGCGCCTTGGTGGTTCAGTCAGTTGGGCGTCTGGCTCTTAATTTTGGCTCAGGTCCTGATCTCAGGATCATGGGACTGAGCTCTGCATCAAGCTCTGCACTCAGCAGGGAATCTGCTTGAGATTCTCTCTCTCCCTCTGCGCCCCGTCCCCCAGCTCATTAGCATGCGCACACCCAAGCACGCCCTCTCTCTCTCTCTTAAATGAATAGATACATCTTAAAAAAAATCATACATCCTACATATTACAGTCTTGTGGTCAAGGTAGTGCTTGGAATTTCTCTCCCCTTCTCCAAACACAGCAATGACAAAATATGTGGCCAGTATTTCATATGTATTTTACAAATTACATTCTATTACATATATATTATAAATTGAAAAGTATGGCTATGCTAAAAAAATGAGCTAAACATCCTGATGGACCAGAAAAAGAACTACAGAGAAGAAAGTGTATCAAGAGCTAGAGACCTACAGAGCTTTAACACTAAAGCAGACACAGGGGTAAAGATCTGATTCCCGTGGGAAAGCCTGGGCAGGAGCACCCTGTGCCCAGCTGGGGACCAGAGCTTTACTTCTTGCATATAATCAAGGGTTAATCATGCTCTCTAATATGTGAAAAGAGCCAGAAAAAGCTCCTATTGCTGTTCCCTGACTGTGGCAGCAATTGGACTGAGCTGCCCGCTAGTCCCCTTGGCTTATCCTGGGACAGCACCCATATCACTGTGGGACTGGACATGGAGTTACCAGGTTATGACCTGGGGTCCCAAGGAACTTCCTTGTTTCCACAAAAGGATTGACAAGGTGAGGAAAGTATTAAGAGCAGGGGGAAACCCCACTCAAGATGAACCCACAAGCTAAAATGTCAAAGCTCATGAGAGTAAAGGAGCAATGAGAAAAGCAGCCAGCAGTCTTAACTATCAGCTGTATTAGTTTCTTATTGCTGCTTTAACAAATTATCCCACACTTAGTGGCTTAAAACACCAACTTATTGTTCCAGTTTTGTAGTTGAGACGTCTGAACTGGCTCTGGGTGGGCTAAACTCCAGGTGCTAACAGGGCTGACTCCTTCCTGGAGAGAATCCACCACCTTGGCCCTTCCAGCTTCTAGAGGCTGCCTATACTCGTTGGCTCATGGCTCCTCTCCGTCTTTAAAGCCAGCAATGACGGGGTGAGTCTTTCTCACACTGCAGTGCTCTGAACTCTTCTTCTACTTCTCCCTTCCACATTTAAGGACCCTTGTTATTACATCAGGCCCACCTGGATAATCCACGAGAATCTCTGTTTTAACATCAGGGGATGAACAACCATAATTCTTTTTTTTTTTTTAATTTTTATTTATTTATGATAGTCACAGAGAGAGAGAGAGAGAGAGAGAGAGAGAGGCAGAGACACAGGCAGAGGGAGAACAACCGTAATTCTATCTGCAACTTTAATTCTCCTTTTTCATGTAATGTAACAAATTCCCAGGTTCCAAGCATTATGACATAAACATCTTTGCAGGAAGACATTACTCTGCCTACTATATCAGGACCTATTTACTCCTGACAAATGAAAGAGATAGAACAATCTCAAGTGACTTTAAGAAAACTAGCATAAGAACCCCAAAAAGATAAAAGATTTTTAAAAAATAGGAAACTATGAAAGAATTTATGCATGGCTAACCAGTAGTAGAAAATGAGTCTACGGGTATTGGAGTAGATTTGGTAAAGTACCTCAACTCTGTTCTAACCTCCTATCAGCATGCTCTCCTGGATCAAAAAGACTAGAAAAGTAAAACAAAATCTATATTACCCAGGTTCTCGCACAGCTTAAGAAACCGTTCAGGTTTGGCCAGTCAGATGCATGCTTGTGAGTTCTGTATGTGGAGCCAAGTTCAGGGGAGGGAGAAGTAGTGATGCAGGAGACATCCATTCTCCTCTTGTGGGTTAGGCAGGCACAGCATGGCCCTGAAGAGGTGGGACTTCAAGTTCTCCTCAGTAGACCGAAGCCTAGGTAGCCAACAATTTCCTGGAGCCAGCAACTGTAGTGTGTGGCCTCCTGATGCTTGGAAAGCAGCTAAAGTCCGACATCTGCGGTGATCCTGGGGGGTGGCAGGTGCTATTGCAGCTTCCTGACTCGGTGTCCTTAGAAGCTAGCATCTGCAAAATTGTCCTTGGAGTCATTCCTGGTGATCAGTGTAGAACCTGTTCTCAACCTTCTAATGATTGCTTAAGTTCTGAATTCCCTGTAAAGTACCCTTTCTATTTAAAATCATGAACATGAAAAAAGTAAAAAATAAATAATAAAATCACGAACATGCCTCCTATTATTTACAGAACCCTGACTGTTATATGCACAACATACATTTCCTAAAACTGGGGATGGGCTGCTATTAATTGTGCTTTCTTCGCAAGACTTAGTGGTGCTTGGTGATCTTTCTCCCATCACTACAAATTTGCTACTAGGTACAGGTAAACAATGTATGCCATAACTAAACTTTAAATTATAAACAAGTGATTTTACAAAGTTAAAAGTATGTCGCTGAACAGCTGGAAGCAGACAAAATGACTTTCTAGGGAGCATCATAATCCCATTTTTTATTTTAATAAAAACAAACATCATACAATTGGGTAAAATGAAAATAGACCTTAGGTAATAGATGGGGGCCACAGCAGCATTTGGCTGACAGTATTGACAAATTATCTCCTTCTAGTCCCTGGATGGTATGTGTCAGGTTAGTAAGAATGAATCCATTTTTTCTGATGACTTCTTTATTTCAAATGCGGCATTGTAAAGGGAAAAGCTCAGGACTTACACATTTTCAATTTTCTGTCATCAGAAAATGAGTTGCATGGTCATTTGGGGAGGGCTTGGCAGGCCAAGTCCCTCTTTCTCTGTGCATTGCCCATTGCTGTCATGGGAAGCTTTATACTCCTTCACTCAAAAAATTCTTCATGAGTGTGAGTGGATCAAGGTAAGAACCCAGTACAGAATGTTGGCTTTTTTTTTTTTCAGTCCTGCTATTTAGAAAAAATAATGAGTTTCTTTGATTTGTTGAGTAGAATCAAGATAGCTGAGAGCTACCCCTAGAGAAAACATACCATTCATTGCTACCATTGTCATCCTTTTCCAAAGCAAATTCCAAATTTCAAAGTCTGGATTTACTTTTGTAGCTTTCTCACATACTTCTTGAGATCATAAATTAAACTCATACCACATCCTTTATCTTTTTATTTCAAGATCATGACATGAACCCATCCAGAGAATAGATTCCCATTAACTTTCCAGCCAATATTTTCTGTTAAGAAAATTTTGCATGCTATTTTCCTTAAAATCGATTTTTCAAAAATAACATACATTGCCAGAGGATGGTGAGTCAATCACAATAACAGCTGAAGCAAAAAAAAATAATAATTTTTCAATTAAGAGAGAAAAGTCTAAAGAAAAAGCATCAATTATTTCATTGAAAAATGACTTCTTATATTGCAATGAGGTAGCCTTGTTGTAGGCCAGTCATCTTTAATAAGATGCATCCCTATCACTAGGGGCATTTGGGATGGCACAGATGGTACTGCTCTGTGAAGGGGGTGAAGGGGTGCCTTGGGAAGGACATTGAAAATACATGTGCCCTTTGTATGCCATGGTGAGCTCCTTCTATTATCTTGTAAAGTGGGAAAATGGGTTCCACTGCCTTATCCTTATATCCTTATTTGGGATTTTGATCTAAAATGCATTCTATATCTCAAATTTGGCTAAGTATTCCTAGGACAGAAATATGCACAAATTCTCATCTAGAAGTACTGTTGAGTAGGGGATAAGAAGGTAAGAAAAGAATAAGTATGTCTAAGCAGAGAAAATCAAAATATAGTTGAGCACCTAATTGGCCAACTGCCTTCTACCACTTCAACACTTGAATCTTCCTGGCTACCTGCACAGTATTATTAACGTAGAATAAATCGTTTGACATGACTAGCTTTTAGGAAAATATGTGAGAGTCATTCAGGCAAAAAATCAGTTTGAAATAGATGAAATTTTCCATCTGAGCGGCTTCTACCAGGAGAGAATGTTTCTAGGAGTGCAGTATTTTTAATCTTGTTTTAAAATAAATACTTTAATGTATAAATCACACAATTGTAAAGGCACTTCAATTTTACTTTCCTTTAGTTTTGAGGTTTTGGAATTGCTCTGTGCAGTTCCCAGTAAAAGCTCTTAGATAAAACTTGCATGCCGAAAACCACCATCACAAATGTGCAAGTACAACTATAAATTTATACAACACTCAAGCTGTTTGTAGTTTGCAAAATTTGCTAATAAAATGCAGAAGTAGGGTTTCCATTTAACATTCTCTGGCACTGGCACTGCATGTATATCTTGGGTGCAGGCAAAAGATGGAAATTTCCATGCACAGAGAATCTTTTGTGGTTGTGACAGTTTGCTAATATCTTAATGAGTGAATTATGATAATTATGAAAATCTTAGCTTTACATTATTTGTGAAGAGCGTCTGTGTGTGTGTGTGTGTGAGAGAGAAAGAGAGAGGGAGAGACAGCCTTCCCAGGCAAATACAGCATTCTGATTCAGCAGCATTCAATGAGGAACATTTCATGGGCTAATAATACAAAATGGATCTTAAACTGCTGCATATTAATCAAATTCATTAAAGTACATTCATTAATTTGTGTGTATAACAGCCAAACTGGGAATGTGGAATTTGCTGATCTTGCACAAAATACATACATTAATGAATGCTAAAACTTCAACATGAGTAATAGCTTTAACAATATTTTTATAAAGCAAAATTCTAAGTATTCTAAATACCTAATTGTTAATTATTTTCTTTTTAATAGTTCCACTTTCATTTCATTTTGTTATTTAGCTGTAAGTGGAAAAACAAATACGGAAGAAGAAAACAATTCAGAAATAAAGGATAACCCCAAAAGGTTGTAAAGAAAAACTACAGGACATTAATATTAAGTTTCCTACCTCTCCTTCCAATCATTTAATTTAAAAATGGGTTCAGGGCACCTTAGACATGGTCATACTTCTATGTACAAGAAACATGACTTTGAAGCTAAATTAGAAGTCTTTCATTTCCTCTCTGGAACTGGAGGCTGGGAGGGCATGGCAAAGGAAAACACACCATCGGACAGTGTGTATGTAAATGCCTACAACTAATGGAAAATTTTTACATTTCTTCCATGGATTTAAGACTTGTGCTAATAATGACTAGTGTCCCTTCAGCAGGGCATATACAGATATTCTGTATCTGGAATGATACAGAGATTAATTAGCATGTCCCCTGCACAAGGATCACATGCAAATTTTCGAAGTGTCCCATATTAAAAAAATAAAAGGTTACTATGTGATGTGATGGATGTTAATTAACTTGATTGTGGTGGTCATTTCAAAATGTATATGTATCATGTTGTACCCTTACAATATATAAACTTTTGTCAATTATTCATCAGTTTATTTGTTAAAAAATAAGTCAATAACTACCTTTCTAATATGTTACTTTTTACCTTGGATGCTAATTGCTCTGAAGGCAAGACTCCCTTCCTTGTCCTGAATAGCATTTAGCAAATATCTGGAAATATTTAATATCCAATTGGAGTTTTAAAAAGGTATACAGGTGTCTTCAACACAAGACTGCTCAGACCCCTTGATATGTTCATGTACATTATAAAGCTCTGAGCACAAGGGAACCAGAGCATTTTACAAACAATTAAATGAAGGACTTTCCCCCTACCTCTTCATATCTCACAAAACACTGGAGTTCTAGGGAATGCAGGTATTTTATCAATGTTATTAAGCAAGCCAGTGATTGGCAGATACCTCCCAATTAAAAAGAAAACTAATAGTTATCTATTAATACATTAATATATATTAAATTTAAAATAACTATTGTACAAAGCAAAATATGGTAAGAATTATGAGACAGGTGCAAACATAACCACAGGTTCAGAAGAGTCAGTGCAAGGAAACATTGGCAGTCAGGTCAGAGGCTACGTGCTGATCTGGAAGCTTGTGGAGGGCAGGACCCTTCAGTTCCTTCTTCAACTCCCACCAGCTCTGGACTCTCTGACTAACCGGTGCTTAGTGCAAAACCCTCCACGTGGAGAAAGTCAATCCAACACAGGAAGGAAGGTGAGGATTTCTAGGTCACACTGGGTTAGCAAAAACAAATGTGCTAGAACAGCCTGACCCAAAGGACCAGGGTGTTCCATAGAACCCCTAGTCCTGTGTGATGTCAGGCAGAGGACTACTAGTGTGAAATTACTATGCTTGCTTCCAGATATGTTGAGCTTTCTTCTTAATTAGGAGGTATTTGCCAACTTTCTAACTTGCTTAGGAACATTGCTGGACATCAGCATTCTCCAGAACTCCAGTATTTAGTGAGTTATGAAAGGGTAAGGAAAAGAGTTGATAATTTAGCTGTTTGTAAAATGCTTTTGGTTCCCTTATGCTCTCAGCTTTACAATGTACATGAACATATGAAGGGGGGTCTAAGAAGTCTTATCCTGTTATTATCTGAGTCCATTTCTATGTATGAAAAAGATGAATGAACAGTTCACAAACTTTAGTATTTTAATCATCAGTGGAAACAATTACTTTTCATCCTCCAGTTGGGAGATGGTATATCTAAAGAAGTGCAATTAGTGATCAGTATCTTGACTATAATATTGAAATAAAAAGTTACCTTAGTGGGAGAAGAGACTCAATAGGGGTCAATGAAAAACAGAAAATTAGGAAAGAAAAACAAAATGCCTGGGCAGAAGATGGGGGAAGTGTGTAATGTAACTGGAATCAACGTAGCAATCAGAATTATAACATTCAACACTCATCTGTGATGAAGCCCTTGAATCTTGCACGTGGCAAGTACATTCAACCCTGGTCAGATGTTCACTGATGAACTTTCCAAGTTCTACATTTCTTTTCCTTCTGAGGACCTAAAAGCATCCTGATGTGGAATAAGAAGGAGCCACAACTATCAGGGAAATGTAAATCAAAACCACAATGAGATATCACCTCCCATCTGTTAGAATGACTCTTGTCAAAAAGAAAGGAAATAAGCATTGTTGAAGATGTGAAGAAAAGGGAACCCTATGCCCTGTTGATGGGATGTAAATTGGTGCAGTCATTATGGAAAACAGCATGGAGTTTCCTCAAAAAGTTTTAAAAAACAGATCTACCATATGATGCAGCAAATCCACTTCTGGGTATTTATCAGAGGAAATGAAAATACTAACTGAAAAAGAGAGATGCACCCCCATGTTCACTGCAGCATTATTTACAATAGCTAAGAAACGGAAGCAACCTGACTGCCGACTGTTGGGTGAACAGATAAAGAAAATGTGTAAATATGCAATGGAATACTACTCAGCCACAAAAGGAAAGAAATCCTGCCATTTGCAGCAACATGGATGGACCTTAAGGGCATTATGCTAAATGAAATAAGTCAGACAGAGAAAGAAAATACTGTATGATCTCACTCATATATGGAATTTAAAACAAAACAAACCTGAACCCACGGATACAGAGAACAGACTGGTGGTTCCCAAAGGCAGGGGGTGAACTGTTCATCTTGTTCATAAATAAAAATGGACTTTGATAATAACATCACCCTGTCCTCCAATGTGCTTCCTCAAGTGGGAAAGAAAGGGCCAGATTCACAGGTGGGGATTACACACGTATCCCAGCCCTCTGCAATCGGTGACCTGAGTGAGCCATAGGCCTGTGGTGCACGTGACTGTCATCACTCACTTCTGCTGTAGAAGGATAACATTAAGAAACGTGGGCAGCCCCGGTGGTGCAGTGGTTTAGCGCCGCCTTCAGCCTGGGGTGTGATCCTGGAGACCCGGGATCGAGTCCCACATCGGGCTTCCTGCATGGAGCCTGCTTCTCCCTCTGCCTGTGTCTCTGCCTCTCTCTTCGCTCTCTCTGAATGAATAAATAAATAAATCTTAAAAAAAAAAAAAAAGAAACGCTCATGCTTTACATAAATTCTTCTTCAGCCTACTTGGATGTTAGAAAACATCCTGAGCATATGTTCTATTGTTACAGACAGTATGAATTAATGAGGAAAAACAAGTCAAAGCAGAAGATTTGGGTTCAAGCCCTAAATCTAATCACTCAATAATTATGTGGCAGTGGGAAAATGAATTGATCTGAGTCTCTGTTTTCTCACCTGTAAAATGAGAAAACATTGAATATTGTGGGAATGAAATACTATCACATATAAAAGCCCACCACAAATATAGGGCATTACATAGGACAACAATTTCAAAGTGTGCTCCAGAAATTCTACAGGCTCCATGAATGGGCTTGCAGGCCACTGAGAGTGAACCTAAAAGGCTACCTTTGGGTCCCCCACCCCATTTCCAGCCCCAACAAACACTTTGATCAGAGCGGAGCTACCTGTGTCTGTTTTGCAAATTAGGCTTCCAAGTAAGAATTCGATTGAAAGATTCCATGACAAAAGGGGGGAAAAGGACAAAAACCACGAATACAAATTATCAATCCACATATTATACTTACAAAGTGATTATTTCAGATTTGTATATATACTGTCCAGATCTGTACATGTAAGATACACATAATCTGTAGGTTTGTATTTTTGTACATGTAATGTACAAATACTAAAAGCAGGCCTCTGAAGCATGTAAAATCTTTTGCTATTCACACCATCACCATGAAAACCTATGTTTTAACTCTCAAAAGATGGTAGGTAGGTTTTTTGTTCTTCCTTAATAAACATATCAAATGGCACTGTTCATTAAATTGCACAGTAGAAAACAATATTGTACACAACACATATATATGACCAACACAACCAAACAGTATGCTACACAACATGAGTTCTCTTAATTATTAGCTGTCATATTGAGATTAAATTGGGCATTAAATTAAGTTTAAAGAGGGATTAAATTGTGACATGAGGTAAAGCTGCAACAGGCATTGAAAATAAAAGGCAGTTATTTAGGATAAAATCATGAATACTTGTCTGCTTTTGAATCTAAATCTAAATTTATTTGGATTTAAAAATAGAAATGAAAGGTGAATTTCATGATCTAGTTCCTCAGTTTCGGGAATCTACAGTCTATCATTCATCGCCTAAAGTTGAAGTCTCCTAATGTGATGTTGATTAACTGTTAATTCAACTATCATTCAGCGAGGAAGTTTCCATCAGTTTATGCCGTATTTTATGCTTTTATGTGACTATTTTCTCTACCTAAGCAGACTGCTGGCCCAGCCCCAGGTGTGCGTGTGGCAGGGGGGCGGAGGGGGGGGGGGAGGTGTGCTCTATCCCACTACCAGGAGATCATGATGTGAGCTGACACGAAGAGTGGGTTGCAACGACTGAGCCACCCACACGCCCCAGTAGATAAATTCTCTAGGCCAGCTTAATATTAAGAAATTTCCCGATTTTTATTTAAATTAGCTTACTTTAATTAACTTCCCCTCTTTAAACCTCGCATAGCCCCCTACTGGCAAAGATTTCGTCAAGCTTTAAGTTCTCTAATTTGTATCATGAAAATAGTCTGTAGAATAGTCTTTCTTCACCACATCACAGACTTTACCATGGAAATTCTAACATGCCCCTCCCTTTTTCGTCACCCCTCCTACTTGAAGATCACCACCTTCAGGGAATACAGGGTTAAGTATGCGATGTACACAACCCTGAAATAACATTGTAGGCCAGTTGTTTTATGGGTGCAGCCCTCAGACTAGCCTTTTTGGGGGTTGGGGTTTATGGAGTTCTGATTTTTTTTTTTTCATCCAAAATGCCTTCTAGGGGCATCTCAATGTGGTGAGATGGTGTGCCGCCCCCCAAATCTGGCTCTGTGCTCAGTGGGGGAGTCTGCTTAAGACTTTCCCCATCCCTCTTTCTCTTGCCCCTCCCCCCTCACACCCAGGCCTGCAGGCAGGTTCTCTTGCTCTAAAAAAATCTTTTGTTAAATGCCTTCCAAAAGAAAAAAAAAAAAAACCCACAAAAAAATGACCTTACCCAACTAAGGTATATAAGTGATGCAAAGTTATTCTCTTTCAGCGATAAAATGATAAAGTCATCCCTTTACCTGCATTATCAATCAGTGCTGGAGATACGGCGATAAGCTTGGAATTTTAAGCTTCCAAGATGAAATTTCGTTTCCAAGAATGGAACTGCCACCTTTTGCCCTAAACCTCTTCTTCTCTCTTTAGGCCATTCTAGGACACACTTCCAGGCCATGCTCTGTACTGAGGTCTGGCACCAAGCACCAAGTTTGAAATTTCATTAAAGGAACAAATCCAGTTTCTGTTGATTTCTTCACGGAAGTCTTTCTGCCCCTGCAGCCTGCAGCCTGTCTGGCGGCCTCATTCATAGGGTTTGGAAATGTGAGGTGCCTCGAGTGGCCTCGGATTCTGAAACCCAAGTCACCCATTCTCCGCAGACACTTCCACAGCAGGAACCTGTTGAGGAAACGGCCAGCGAAGCAGGCCATCTCTCTGCCAGGGCGGGTCTGCCAAAGTCCCAAGTTCCTTTTTTTTTTTTTAAGATTTACTCACTTACTTACTTACTTATTTACTTATTTACTTATTTATTGGGGGGGGGGGGGGCAGAGACACAGGCAGAGGGAGAAGCAAGCTCCACACAGGGAGCCCGAGGTGGGACTCGATCCCGGGACTCCCGGATCGCGCCCTGGGCCGAAGGCAGGCGCTAAACCGCTGAGCCACCCAGGGATCCCCCAAAGTCCAAGTTCTGAAGACGCACAGCAACTCCAGCCCCCCAGGACTCCCGGGCCATGCAGCCGGGAGAAGAGGCCGCAGGGCCGCTCGCAGAACAGACCTGTCCGCCCCTGCCGTCCTCCTTCCTCCCCGTCCTCCGCAGCTGCTCCTGGGCCTTCTGCACCCCAGGCTCTCCAGGCAGACGCCGCTGACCCCAGTGACAAAGCCCCGGGCCCGCGGACAGTGAGAGGCGCGTCCTGTCCATCACCCAGCACGGCCGGGCCGGGCGTCCTCTCACACCTGCCCGTAGGGGCCGCCGCGGGGCCACGCGCACACCCGGGCGTCTAACTAATCCACAAATCAGGGTCTTCGAGAAGTCTTCCCACCGCAGAGCGAGGGGCGCTGCCGTAAATAAAGCAGACTCCGAATCTCTTTGCCCTTCCAGGATTCCAGAACGTGCTGAGGCCTCGAACAAGCTGGCGCCTCGGACAAGGGTCCGGGCGGGCGGCTGTGCTCAGCTCAGCGTCAAGTCCCCCCCAAGTCCCGGGCGCCTCGCCACACATCCGAGGCCGAAGCCCGCGAAGCGCAGCCGGGCCCCCCCAGCTCCCCCGCGCTCCTGGGGCCGGGAGGGAACGGCGGCAGCGGCCAGCTCCTCCGCGGGAGCGCGGCGGGGGCGCCCGGGGCCGCCAACTGGGTCGCGGACGGCGTGGCCGCGGGATCACGGCGGCGGGCAGCAACCCCTGGGTAGCGGTGCCAGGCAGCGGGATGGGCCGCGGCTGCGGGGCAGGGCCTGCCGGGTGGGGTCCCACGGGGGGCAGAGCCGCGGGCAGGGACCTACAGGGGCAGAGCCGGCAGGTAGGGGCCTCGGGGCAAAGCCCACGGGGTAGGGACCCGTGGAGCAAAGCCTGCCAGGTAGGGGCCTTAGGACAAAGCCCACAGGGTAGGGACCCGCGGAGCAAAGCCTGCCGGGTAGGGACCTCAGGGCAAAGCCCTCTGGGTAGGGACCCGCGGAGCAAAGCCTGCCGGGTAGGGGCCTTAGGACAGAGCCCGCTGGGTAGGGACCCGCGGAGCAAAGCCTGCCGGGTAGGGGCCTTAGGACAGAGCCCGCTGGGTAGGGACCCGCGGAGCAAAGCCTGCCGGGTAGGGGCCTTAGGACAGAGCCCGCTGGGTAGAGACCCGTGGAGCAAAGCCCACAGGGTAGGGACCTGTGGAGCAAAGCCTGCCTGGTAGGGGCCTCGGGGCAAAGCCGGCCGGGTAGGGACCTCGGGGCAAAGCCCGCTGGGTAGAGACCCGTGGAGCAAAGCCTGCCAGGTAGGGGCCTCGGGGCAAAGCCCATGGGGTAGGGACCCGTGGAGCAAAGCCTGCCGGGTAGGGGCCTCGGGGCAAAGCCCACGGGGTAGGGACCTGTGGAGCAAAGACTGCCAGGTAGGGGCCTTAGGACAAAGCCCGCTGGGTAGAGACCCGTGGAGCAAAGCCCACAGGGTAGAGACCCGCGGAGCAAAGCCTGCCGGGTAGGGGCCTCGGGGCAAAGCCTATGGGGTAGGGACCCGTGGAGCAAAGCCTGCGGGGTAGGGACCTCAGGGCAAAGTCCGCTGGGTAGAGACCCGCGGAGCAAAGCCTGCCGGGTAGGGGCCTCGGGGCAAAGCCTACGGGGTAGGGACCCGCGGAGCAAAGCCTGCCGGGTAGGGGCCTCGGGACAGAGCCCGCCGGGTAGGGACCCGTGGAGCACAGCCCCACCCGGCAGGGATCCCCGGGCGACGGCGGGGGATTGGCCTGTGGCTTCTGGGCAGCGACGGCGGACGGTGGCCGGAAGCTGCAGGCCTAGTCCCAGCCCTTGTGGGCGCCGCCACCTGTGAGGGCCGCACTGAACGCCCCGACTCACGGGGCTCCGGGAGGGAAAGGCGGCCGACTCCTGGGGAGCTGATGCTCCCGTCCCCTTTCCCGCCGTTTTCATCACCGCTTCCCAAGCGGCCTTCCCCGTGAGCCTCTCGTTCTTGCGCCGCCTAAACCGAAATTCACGCCGAATCCTGGAGACATTTATTTTTCGTCTCTAATTAACTGTAGGCTTGTTAATAAATTTTAAAGTAATATGTGTAGATGGTACACGGATGACTTCCTGATGTGCTTCATCCCAGTCAACTAAACGTCAAATGAAGGAAGAAAAATATGGGTATCTTGTCAATACCGTTTCTTAGTGAATTTTTGCTGAACCCCCATCTCGGTTTTTTTTGGTTTTTTTTTTTGTTTTTTTTTTTTGTTTTTTTTTTTTTAAGAGAGGTGGCAGGTGGGGAGGAAGGTGGAGTGTGTTACTGTTAAATATTTAGGATAAGGTAAACACAATTCAGAAACGCTTGCCCAGGAATGAAATGATTTGCCAAAGCTTGCACAGCATGGGATGGGCAAGCCGAGAACCACATCCCATACATTTTATTTGTTTCCCTACTCAGTGCCCTCATTTCCTCTCTTAGTATCTGTCAGAATTTATATATACCAACTGCAAGTACAAGCATTATTTTCTAAATCAAAGAAGTGAAAACTTTTAGAGAAGCTCAGAGGCTGTGCCTTGATTAGCATAGACAACTGGATTAGAATCAGTGGCGGTATCTCTCTGAGCAAAACCTTCCAATTTTAGTCTTGTTACTCCCTGGGGAGCACTTGCAATTGTGGGTGCATTAGGCTCCCTGGCTTCCTTTGGTCTCTTTATTTGGATCTCCTGTGTACGGTATTAAAATGACTCACTCCGTTCATCGGCCAGTCTTTGTTCATCAGATCAGATATTTTTCACCTTTGTTTTTACCCAGTGCACAAGGGCGTCGTGTGGCCCGGGTTAGGAGTCCTCCGACAAAGGCTAAATTTTATTTTTCCCATCTTTCGAGAGTTGTGCTGCAGAGATTTCCAAGAGGAAGGCAAGTATCGATAATTTCCCCCCTGCCCGTCATCCCTCCTTCTGGATGCAGAGTCAAGTTTCCTTGCTGGGATTCTCGTTCCAGAGAAAGCAAAGCTTATCTCTTTGGAGATGTTTGGAGAGGCTGGGCACTCCATTTTATAATGATGGGGTCAAGATGTTTGGATTTGTGACAACCCCTGTCAGTCTTGTTCTGATTCTCTCTGGAATAAGGAAGATTGCCTTTTCTTTCTCTCCCTCGCTGTGCTGTTATTTGTCAGTGGGCCGAAGCTCGAAGGTGGTGCTGTTTAGCATGTAAATAAACCAACACTTTTTCCAGTAAATAGCTCTGTCTAGCATTATATGCCAGGAACTCTCATCTACACAATGATGACTTCAATTCCTGTATTGTGCCTTTCCTTTCCTGTCCTTTTACAGAGGGAAAGGTGATCACGTTGTAATTACAGAAGTCCTTTATACTTTATTTTTTTAATCGTGCCTCCAATTTTCCTAGTATCCCCGCAGATAGCATTTCCCATTGCTAAGATAAAATTCCTAAGGCAGCCTTTTGGAATTAATTTACTTCCTATAGTCCAGTGTTTTATAGATGATGTAAATGAAGGATGTGGCTCACAGATCTATTTAAAGAGACGTGCTTATACTTCACTGTTCTGGCCAGATGAGTGGGCACATGCTTTTGCATTTTTATTTGAACCCCACTGAAGTTGGTCATTATATTTTGAATGCCACAGCACGTCTATACCATTATTTAAAGGATCTTGTTCATTCATCCATATAATGATTGGCATTGGCTATAACTTGATGCAATGTTACACTATTTTAATTCTTTCTCAGGCAATGTTATCTTTGATCACTTCCTATTCACTGGGGAAAAAACCCCACACAATTGCAGTCCCACATTATGTTTCAGTGATGATGCCAAGTACTCCTTGGAATATAGCTATTCAAGACACTTTCTCCACCCGCAGGCTGCTCATTAAAGGGATGGCAGCTTCTAACTTTAATGAATAAGGTAGAGTGCAAATTCTACTTTTCTTTCAAAGAGACTTCATGGTTTTAAAAAAAGTGTTTTCTACTGCCTCTTTCTTTGTTTAATTGGAAATGATGTACGCTCCTACATAACCATGGTCACAACTCAGTATGCAAAGTATTTCCTTGTCACATTTTCTTTTTTTGTGTGTGATTCAAGTGTATATTTCACCAAAGAATTCTGAGAAAGTTCTGTATCTTCCCTCGAAAAAAAAATACACCACACATTATGCATAGTGCATCTAGATTATCATCTTGTCTATATGGGTAGAGTGAGTCTTACATTCTTTGGGTTTTTTTCTCTTCTTCTAACCAAGCACTGACTTAATATGTTCTTTTAACTTAGGGATATTTGTGGCAGATCCAAAACCTCATTGAAAAGTTTAGCAAGAAGGAGCCAAGTAAGAAAGAATGACAGAGACCAGTGTTTTAGAAATGCTGTCGTCTTTTCAAAATCTGGTTGCCTAAAACCCGGGAAAACCTGAGTTAGTTTCCATGTTTAAAAGTGCAAATTGTCTTTCTTCTTTTTTGAGAAATCAAATAGACTCTAAAGATTTCTGTTTACCTTTTAGTGAGTCATAGCCATGTAGCAACACTCAAGCAGAGTGTAGGAGGAATTTAAGGTTTTAAGCCAAGTGCAGGTGATTTAAGCACCCGAGTTTTGTGGTGTGAGAGCACATAGGAATGAGCTTATCTCCACTAGTGTCATCCTAGGTTTCTGGGACCTTATTTCCTTAACTTCTAGAAATGGGCAAGTGTCTGAACTGTTTCATAGGTTCCCAGGGCAGCCAAATGAGAGGACCCTATAGATAATAGCAAGTTCATTCAAGCCCTGATCATATTAGAGGGGACTAATGACACCCCAACCAAATCTTTGCTGTCATCATCGTTTATTAGTATCTGTTATAAGCGTAACAGTGCTTGAGCATCCTGGAGCATACCTGGATAATAGGTAATCATACCTGTTATCCAAGATAAGTATATGATATGATATATGTGTTCCCACAGAGCTTTCAAAAAAGTTGGGGAGATGTACCTGACTTATTTGAAATGAGAGAACAATAGGAAATAGTTGATATTAAATGTTAACTTGTGCTCGGTTATCATGGAACTTACTTATACTAGAAAATTTTTTATTGTTATCTGAAATTCACATTTAACTAGGCATCCTGTATTTCATCCGGCAACCCTAGTCCTGTCATGGTGCGTTGCATTCATGAGCTGAGAGTTACGGTCCTACTCCTACCTTCTACTGGTTTACATATTCCACAAGTAGTATCATAACAATTTATACATCCACAGTCTTACTATATATGGTGTCCCATACACATGTTTATTTTACTTATTTTTTAAGAAACCTCTACACCCAACATGGGGCTCAAACCCATGACCCCAAGTTCAAGAGTCACACACTTTACCAACTCAGCCAGGTGCCCCTCTATACACATGTTTAAATGTGATCTTTCAGGGGCCCCCAGATAGTGCAGTCTGTTAAGCATCCAACTCTTGGTTCCCGCTCAGGTGGTGATCTCAGGGTCGTGAGATGCAGCCTAAATTGAGCCCCATGGGCATCAGGCTCCATGGTCAGTGTGGAGTCTGCTTCAGTTTCTCTCTCCCTCTCCCTCTGCCCCTACTCCCTTCTTCTCCCCCCTCCCCACTGCTCTCATGGTGTCTCTCTCTCTCAAATAAATAAATTCTTTAAAAAATCTTGATCTTTCACCACAACCCTATGAAATAGGTATCATTAATCTCATCTTTCAGAGGAAGAAAATGAGGCTCAAAGTAACTCACAAATTCTCTAACTCAATCTCCATGGATATACCCAACCCAAATTTCAGAACTCTCAAATCCAGTGTTCCTTCATTACATCATAGTTGCCATCAGTGTTCCACACAGGGGGTGGGCTTTCTTCACTTCACAAATGTTCCATTTGTTCAGTGCTCCCACCACGTTTCCCACTGGAATGGCAGCTTCCAATCCAAAGCTGCCTATTTACCACTCACTGTCCCTGGCTGATGCCACCATCAGGCTGCTAGGAGAATGAAGGACTAGAGAAGTTTGTGGGAGACGTTTTGATGGTTTTCTGTGGATCTTTTCTCTTATTCCCATTTCTTATTGTTCCTTATGAAGGAACTAGGACTCTGGCTAAAAATTTGAGATTGCTTATGGCACTGCACTCATTCAGCTGGCTTATCAATCAAGTTGGTTGCCCTTTTTTTGTTAGAGAAATTTTCATTTTGCTAATAAATACAGAATATAAGAGTGAGAAAAGAACCTTAGCAATTTGGTTCCTGTGTCTCTGACATATCCTCATAGTTCGGGATGTTAAATATATATATATATATATTGGCCCTACCAGATGCTCCTGACTCATCTTTTATATTTTTTGCTGCAGTCCTGGAATCAGCCATTTCTCTAAGAAGCCCTGGTTCCTTTCATTGGAGAATGGAATTGGAAACCAAAATGTGGGCTCTGGCATGTTTGTTGCTACCAGAGTGTTTCTCTTCCAATTTTCTTTTGATATCTGCCCTTGGCTATGTCAACCATGTTATTTTCATAGCAAGAAATTTCCAACTCTTCAGTGGACTCTTCTAGGAAACAAAGATAGGGTCCTTTTCACTGCTCTTGGCATGTCTCTCTTTCAGTCCCTGCAGTGGGATGGAGGAGGCAGGCCATTGGCTTCCTTAGACTTAGGAGCTGGTCTTAAACACAGGCCTCATTCCCTCTGTGTTTCATGTTGGTGTGATCAGTTTTGAAATGTTTTATGCTACCTGATAGGGTCTAAATTTAAGTGGGAAATTCAAATGCTTGTGTTTTTATCAGTAGAAATGACTTTATTGAGGTGAAAATGGAATGCAGACTGCGCTTCCAAGCAAAGCTAAGGTCTGCCACATGTGGGCAATGACAGCCACCACAATATCCTCCTCTGCCTGGCGATGGTTACACTTCTCTTAATGTAATTTATAAGATTTATTAAAACATCTTCGTAGGAGAGAGAGTATGCAAATTTTCTTATTAAATTTTTCCCATGACTTTGATGATGCCTCATATGTCTTTTCTAATATTTTTATGTATGTTTTCTCCATTTTTTTCATGGTTAGAATTACCAGAGATTTGTCTATTTTATCGGCTATTTTAAAAGAAGCCACTATTGATTATGCTGATCAGGTTTACCATTTTGCTCTCTATTGCAGTAATTTCTGATTTTATTCTAGAGATGAGATATGAATAAATCAGCCTTTCCTTGTAGGCTATTATTCTTTCTCTAAACTTCTTGAATCGAATGCTTAATTATTTAATTTTTAGTCTTCATTGCTTTCCAATAAACGCACTTAAGGCAATACATTTTTTTAATGTTATTTTGACCGCATCTCAATAACTTTGAGTTGTAGTCCCTCGATTTTTATCAGTTTCTAAATATCCTATAATTTTTCTTTTCTTTTTAAAGATTTTTAAAAATTTATTTATTTGAAAGAGAGATAGTGAGAGCACGAGCAGTGGGGGGAGAGGGAGAAGCAGGCTCCCTGCTCAGCGGGAAGCCTGACATGAGATTCTATTCCAGGACGCCGGGATCATGACTTGAGCTGAAAACAGAAGCTTAACTGACTCAGCCACCCAGGTGCCCCTAATATTTTTTTTTTGATGCATGTTATCTAGAAGAGAATTTGTAAATGCCCAAGCTTTTAGAATTATTAATTTCTAGTTTAATTGAATTATAATCAAAGGAAGTGGTATTTATGATTTCTACTTTTACAAACTAAGAATTCTTTATGGTATATATATATATTTATATATATATACCAGTGTGTATATATAAACATTTTGAAATGCTAAGCGGTCTTTAGAAGGGCTATTTTCCATTTGTTGGGCGTACATTTCTGCATATACCTACTAAATTAAGATTGTTCATTATGGCTTTCAGATCCTCATGTCTTCATTTATCTGTTCCTTTCTGAGAGAATTGTGCTACATTGTCTATTTTCTTTTTATTAATATTATTCTGATTTTTCTAACAATTTTTGCACTGCACAATTCATTACATTAAAATTTATAACTATTTTATCTTCTCAGTAGGTTGCTTCTTTATCAAGATCAAGTAGCCCTCTTTGTTCCATTTAGTGTTTTTCTTCATGATTTTCATTTGGTTTACTTTAATATTGCTTTCATCAGCTTTCTTTTGTTAAGAGTGTATTGAGTTTATAATTCAAAGAGGGAAAAACTAACATTATAATATTAGTCATTACTTTCGAAGAACAAATAGATTTTGAGAGTTTTAAGTCTCACTTTTCCAGACGTGTTCCTAGTTATTTTATCAATTATTTGCTTTTATAAATGGGATCTTTTTTCCATTATATTCTCTAATTAGTGATTATATAGTAAAGCCCATTTATTTTTGCATACTAATTTTGTAGCCAGCCACCTCATTAAGTTATATTTTTAATAATGGTTTTTAGTTCATTCATTTGGGGACTCCATCAGTCATAGCATCGAAAATGATGATAACCTGCCTTCTTCTTTTTACTGTTTCTATTTCTTATTTGGTTCTCTTGTCTATTTGTATTGGCTAACACTTCCAGCATAATGATAAATGAGAGTAGTGATAGTGCCATCCTTGCTTTGTGCCTGTTCTTAAAATAAATGTGAGGTGTTTTCTTTGTCCCAGTAACAAAGTATATGCTCCTGCCAAGAAATACATTTCATTGCAAATAACAGAAAACTTTAGTAATAAAGATTTATATAAAACATTCCTTTTTCTCAGTAACAGAGGGTGTTCGTTCATTCTGCATTTCAACCATGCCTATGTCTGTAAGCCTTTGCTTTTTCCTTATGGCTGCAGGGAGACCGCAGCAGCTTTATGAGAACAGGAGAAGCCAGTGCACCCTTGTTTGTTCTTTAGCGGAAATGCCCTTTCCCAACAGCCCCCCCCCCAACAGATACCCCTTTAGCAGGGGAGGCTGGGAAGCTGGGGAGTGGAAATGTAATAATTGACTTTTCAGCCAGGTTTTCCAACGTATTAGCTGGAGTCATGCAACATACTGTTTTGAATTCCCTAAACTCCCTTTGTATCTATGGGTTTTTTTCCCCCCTATTCTTGTTTCTAATTTTGTGTTTTCATGCTTTCTCACTTTTTTCTTGATTAGTCTAGCACATAGTTTATTTTACTCTGGGTCTTTATTGCTTTTCCCTTAACAGCTCTTGATTCTATGTATCAAGTCTGCCAGTTTTGTATGCTTATTCACTTATATCTGCATTTTTCTTTATTAATTCCTTTTTTGGTGTTTATTTTAGTGTTATTTATCTAAATAATGATTTTGGTGTCAAATTCATTTGTTTCATTCTTGAATGATTGTTAGTGAAAATTTAAAACTGATATTTTCATCTTGAGTACAGCTTTAGGATTTAATGTGTATTATTTTTGTTATCATTTGTAGCTACTCTAGGCTTATGGTTTCAATTTCTTTCTTGGCTTAAGAGTAGTTTGGGAGATGTCTGTGCATTTACTACTAGTGGGGATTTTTTATTTTTATGTTTTCTTCTTCGCTATTTAATTTTAGTTTTATTGAATTGTGGTCAGAAAACCTGTACCATTTATATTTTCTGAGAATTGACTGAGGTTTTATTTGTTATCCAATTTTTGCAAAATAGATGAACACTTGAAAAGAAATTGCTATTAATTATATTAATCAGATCTAGTGGGATATTTTTGTCTATTCTTTACTTATTGTTAGTCTATGGAAGTCATTAGTGATTAAGAGAAGTGTTTTAAAGTCTCCTCTTACTATTGTGTTTCAAATACTTTATCCTTTTATTTTCCTGCCATTTTTACTTTTTATCTGCCTTGATATGCTATATTGTTTGGTGTATAAAGATGAATGAAACATGCAGTTTAATTATGAATTTTATACCTCAGCATTATAATGCTTTCCCCCCTGAATCCAGCTGTGTCTAATATTCAAATTGCAAATCATGCTTTTTATTTGTGGCTGCCTGCTATATCCTGGGTCATTCTTTTACTTTCAAAGTTTGTCCCTAAGAGCAAGTAGATGACTTTAGTCTTTGATCTCATTTGCATTGATTTTTGTAGTGGCTGTATTTCATTTCAACTTTGTAATTCTATGTAGTAATTTTTGGGTGTTTTGTTTTCTTGACTTTGTGTGTGTTCTTTCTTTCACTATATATTTTGGCTTGATTTTGAAGGTTTATTGTCCTGGGAGGCAAATGGAAGATAGAGACTGTTTTAATTTCCAACTCATGGCTACCTTTATAACTTTAAACAATATTCTGAAAATTTCCCTCATTTATCAATTTAGGAAATTAAACATTATGAGGAAATTAGGATCTTTACATTTCTTTTTCTTTCTTCACTCTTTTTCTTCCTAATTTTAATTGGTATATTCTGGTGTATTTAATTGGTGTACATATATATATATATAATATATATATATATATCCTAATCTGTTATCATTATGTTTTTATTTTTGCACAAAACATTTACATTCCCTTTGTAGTAACAAGTTTTGTTAATTTTAAAATTATTTTCATTAAAAATTTTAAAATGTTTGCATATAAATTTGCATTCTGTTTTGAATAACATAACCACCATACTTCTTTACCTTTATTTATGTGGATTCAGTATTCATCTCTAATTCTTTAGAACAATAACTTTCCTGTTTTATATCCTCTCTGAGCTCCTTAGATTGCTTCATTAAGACTTTTCTGATTCACATATAAGAGCAATATGTCCCTTTAGTCCTTGCACACTTGTGAATGTCTTTTCATTTTTCCCATTCAAAGAGACTTGTCCTATCTTCGCAGCTGTGTGCAGTTGTCTTTATTTCTACAGTTCAATAAAATTACCAAGATATATCTTCCTGTTTTGATCATTTTTCATGTGTTGAATTTGGCGAGCCTGTGTGATGGGAAGTGTGATGGTTACTTTTATGTGTCAGCTTATCTGGGCTACGGATGCCCAGAGAGCTGGTAAAACATTATATCTAGATGTGTATGTGAGGTTTTTCTGGATGAGATTAGCATTTAAATCAGTTTAGTGGGTAAAGAAGATTGCCCTTAACTGATGCCAGTGGGCATCACTTGATCTGTTGAGGAGCTGAGGAGAATAAAAATGTGGAAGATGGGATGGGCAAATTTGCTCTTTGCTTGATCTGGGACATCCACTTTCTCCTGCCTTTGGACATCAATGCTCTTGGTTTTGGGGCCTTCTGACTCAGACTGGGACTTAACACCTGTGGTCCTCTGATTCTTAGGCCTTTGGATGCAGACTGAATTACACCACCAGCTCTCCTGGTTCTCCAGCTTGCAGACAGCAGATCCCAGGACTTCTCAGCCTCTGTAACCATGTGGGCTGATTGCTATAATAACTCTCATATATATATCCCTATATATCATGTTTCTCTGGAGAGCCTAATATAGGCAGATGCAGTTTTTTTCATGCCAGAAAAGTTTTTTTCTATTATCTTTTGAATATATTTTTCTGTTCCTTTTGATATGTTCTCTGTTTTTGGATGTTAGTTATTTGAATATCGATCTCTGCTGTCTGCCCTCCATATGCATCATCATACCTCCTTTCAGTGTTGATTCATTCTGTATTTTGTTCAGCTTTCTCAAATCTCTTCTCCGTGTCTCTGACTCAGTCTCTACAAAGCCAAATTCTCTTCTCCTTGTTTGTAATGGATCAATTAGTTCTGCATTTGGATTCATTTTACCCTCAATTTCCTATTTCCCCAGCTATCTCTCCATATTATTCTTGTGCTTTATCATCTCACTATTGGTCTTAAGTTTCATGAAGATCCTGTTTTAGTTAATTTCCTTGAGAATGTTTATATTTCTAACAATGCTATCCTGGAAGCCGAGACCTGTGGGATGAGAAGGCATTTTCTGGGTGAAAGGTGAAAGGTAGGGGCTGAGGAAAAATAGCCTGGTAAAGGCACAAGTGGAAGAAAGCTTGGAACACGATGGGGCATACAGATAGAGTTATGGTTGCTTATATAACTGGAAAATGGTGAGTGAGAGAGTAGCACAATTTGAGGCGTGAGAGCTAAGCAGGAGACAGATGGTGCAGGGCCTTATAGCTCATGTCAAGGAGTTACATTTTGTTTTGTTTTTAAGTCCGGTAGAAAACCAGTGAATGATTTTAAGCAAGAGGATGTGATCTAATGTACATTTTTAAAAATTCACTTTTACCAAACATTGAGGATGGACAGGAGAGGGACATGAGGAATGATGGAACCAGTTGGGAGACAGACACAGGTGAGGGCTGGACTAGAGTAATAACAGAGAGATTGGAGGAAAGTGAGTGGACTCAAAAGCAATCTCAGTGGCAGCATCAGGAGGACTTAGCAGTGGATTGACAGGGGAGTAAAGGATAGAAGTGAATGTGAAAAAACATGTAGGAATGGATTTTAGGAGAAGTTGAGAAGCAGCAGAAAGTCTCATCCTGATAGCGTACATGAAATATTTGAGTGGAAGAACAACTGATGAACGATGGGGAAGATTAACAAGTCAGCAGTTTTCCAGGACACCTGGGGGGTGCAGTCAGTTAAGTATCCGACTCTTGATTTCAGCTCAGGTCATGATCTCAGGGTCATGAGATCAAGCCCCCCCCCCCCCCCCGCGTTGGGCTTCACACTGGGTATGGAACCTGCACAAGATTCTCTCTCTCTCTCTCTCTCTCTCTCTGCCTGCGCCCCTCCCCAAATGTCAACAATGTTCAGATGGAAGATGAAAAAGGAAAAAGAGCAACCAGGCTCTACATTAGAAATAAAGCAGTGAGGACATCAAGGAAAGAATAAATAGACTCAAAGGAAGGTGTTTTGGAACTTGACACCAAATCGATGTAGGCAAGATAGAAAGCATGGTCAATGATGTTATAATAGAAATGGAGAAACTAAGAAATAAGGGAAGATGGAAGGTTGGATGGGGGATTGTATAACCTGTTTAGTTGAAAACAATGTCTTGAAAGCAAACACTGTTGACACCAGTGGTACTCACAATTTACGAAAAGTTAAGTTTAATGATGTATTTTTCTTTAACTTTCATCAAGCAAAACATTAGCTGCATAATAAGCTACTACAAAGTTGCTCCTTAAAATGCTCGTGCTCGTGATCCTTCTCCATTCTCTCATTCTCTCCTCATCCAGTCCTTTCCTCATCCAGTCCTCCCCACCTGACACAAAACAGAGAAGCTGATCTGTCTTCATTCTCACACTAAGCGTCTTTAGGTTACCTTTATCAAAAACATACACCCAATACTGGCTAAATGGCCTGTCCTACGTTTAAATCCCTAAAGAATCAATAAACATGTTGTCTAAGTCTGTTTATACTAAACTGTTGTTTCCTTTATCACCGTTGCTTCCTCCAATCCAAGCAGCAGTATCCTTACGTGGAGGAGGATAACAGAGTCACCATCACATCTACAAAACCAGATTGTAAAGTCTTTGAGTCTTTTACCTTGGTGTTAGCTAGTTAGAGTTGCTGCATTCCTTGTGGTTGGCTGGTATCCCAGACTGGTTCTAGGGTGGAAACCATCCCGTGATCCTTGTAGCTTCCTCTTTTTCCCCAGCTCCCCTTCAGGTTATCACAAAGGTCCCACTGCCCTCACTCTCTGAGAATCTTTCAGGATCAGCTTCCTGATTTCATGGTCGAGACCCTCTTCACCATCTCACCTGTTTTGGATGTTTGGGTCCTTCGTTTTTCCTGGGCCAGCTCTTGACTAAGATACAGACTCCCACACTTCAGAAGTCCTGCCTGTGCCAAGCCCCAGGCTCCCACTTGCTGAGAAGTAAGCCTCTTGTTCCTTGCACATCGGGAACAAGGCAGGATAGACAGTCTTAAGGTACCAGCCACGCACATTCTGGAGTTCTCAGGTGATTCTCATTTTTAGTATTGATCGTGGTCTGTTAGGTTGACAGAGTTTTACAGGTGTCTGAAAGCACACCTAACATCCATCTCTAGGTCTCTTGATTCAAATTCATAGTTAGACATAGTTTAGTGAGTCTGAGCCTCTTGATGATGTAGACTGATGAATTAGCAGGGGCATGGTCTGTTCTTATACAGGTGTGTTGTAGTGAAAACTCAAATCCCACAAGAAGAATTGCTGTCAGCAATATGACTTTCTGAAATAGTGAAGAACCCATGATAAAATGCCCAATGAAACCAAAAAAGCTGTCGTCCCTTAATTTACATCATTGTTGCACTTTGGGAAATTTCAATGTATGTGGAAACCATCCAAAAAGTATTTTGTGTTTTTATGTTGAACAGAGTTAAGTTCTAGGATTGGATGATGATGTGAAATCAGACCTTTCAAAGTTATACTGAGGGCAGGATGATGCTTTGTTGTGGAGGACTTTCCCATTCATTGCACCCTAGGGGGTGGTACAACTAACTTGAGAACTACTGATTAAATAAACTGAGTCCTCTTTCACGATTCTTTTAAAAGATCCCAGGATAGATGAGAATCAAATGAGTTAATACAGACCTTAGAACAATGCTTGGCATGTTGTAAGCTCTGTACATGGTATTTATTATATACATAAAGAAATACAGTCCGTGACAATCAAAATATGCTCACTTTTTTTTAAGTTAATGAGCGACAATGAAGAGGGCTGAGCTTATGTGACCTGATGATCTTTTCTAAGTTATATGAAATCTCTACAACTTATGGTGGGTCATCATTTGTGTGAAAAGGAAGGAAGAGGGCCACCTGGGTGGCTCAACGGTTGAGCATCTGCCTTCGGCTCAGGGCGTGATCCCAGGGTCCTGGGATCGAGTTCTATATCGGGCTCCCCGCAGGGGGCCTGCTTCTCCCTCTGCCTATGTCTCTGCCTCTCTCTCTGTGTCTCTCATGAATGAATAAATAAGATCTTTTAAAAAAATAAAAAGGAAAAATAATCTGTATATTTAATCTATGTATTTACTTTTATTTATTTATATGAGAAAGAGATTGCTAGAGCAAGTATGGAGGGGATGAGGAGTCTTAAGCAGATTCCTCACTGAGTGCAGAGCATGACACAGGGCTCCATCCTAGGACCTTGAGACTATGACCTGAGCTGAAACCAAGAGTCGGCTGCTTAACTGACTGAGCTACCCAGGCTCCCCTAGGTATTTACTTTTATAAACAAGGATACGTAGGAAACATTCTCAACAAGTAAGGTGGGAAACTGGATGCCCGTGGAAAACTTTTCATTGTACACACATGGAAATTTTTGTATTTTGAACAAAGTAATTGAAATGCTTAATTCAAAATAAATAATAAATACATATTTTTAAGATTTATGCAATTTAATTTTATATATATTCAGAAATAACAGGATTCTGTGTAGTAATGAGATATAAATTAGGGTTTCACATAAATGACTGTACTATTTAGTTTTTATAACCAAATCAAATTTTTGTAGTTTTACTTTTCTGACTTAGTCCTCCATTTTCTATTATTAAAATCAATGTCAACTATATTCCCTGATACCATATGCTTTCATCTCCATTAAACTACAAATACATTTATGTCATTGACACTCAAACCCAAGTCAGTCCCCCAATCCCTTGGTGCTCAGGACTTTGGAGATTTGTAGACAGTGAAAACTCTGCCTACTAATCCCAGCTTGCTGGACCATCCTGGATAGTAGGACCATGGTCATCATGTCACCAGGAGGTGGGAGAGGGTGAGGCTGGCAGGACAGAAGAGAGGTAGGAGGTATAGCAGATAAGGATGGATGAATCTGGAATTTCAAAGCCATAGATTCAAGTTTGGAAGGAAGCTTTAGAGACGGCCCTCCTCCCTTTCTTCCCCTCTTCTGTCCTTTCATCTTTGCCCTCTCTCCTCCTTCTTTCCCTCCTTCCTTAACAGATAGTGAGACAGGGTTTCAAAGAGAACTTCTTTCTCCAAGATCACCCAGTGAGGGAGTGGCCAGGAGTGGCCAAACTGGAATTCAGACCCCTGTCTTCTTCTCATAGCAAAGGTGCAGATTTAAGAGGCTCTTTCCGTGTCCTCTGACATTTCTCAGCATCTACTTTCTTCCCTTCCCAGTGTGGATGGCAGGGAGAGGGAAGTAGGTGACAAAATTGGGCAGGGAAGCTCTTCTGTCCCACATCAAAGTTTGAAAAACACTCATGTGGCATCTAAAGGACCGTAATTCTCAAGCTGTGGTAAAAACCTTTCCTTGCACGGTCAGGGTCCTTGCAACAAAGAGTAAAATGGAAAGTGATATCCTCATACCGAATTCATCACAGATTTGGGAGAACCATTTGCTTCCCTCTCTGGTAGGGGGAGTAGGAGACATCAGAAATTATCCCACCTTACCTGAGGCTTTTTTTTCCCCCCGTCTCCTTCTTTTCTCTACAAAAAGCATAAGATGATTAAAAAGATTCCCATATCTATTTTCAAATTATGTCAGAAAAGTAGATTAAAGGTTTTATGCTTAGGAAAACGGGGATAAATATTCAAACATAAATTATGGCAGTATTAATAATTGCACATTTGTGCTAAGTAACTAGAAAATTATTTGAGCATTAATTCCATTTACATATGTTCATTCAGATTTGTATCCCTGAAGCATGCAAGTATTTGGGGTTTGAAACATTTAATCACTTAGTAAGCAGCCCTCAATGGGATTGCCATTTATTTATTGTCTTTATTGATTTTCCTGCACAGGAGAAAAAGCTGGCAGTGAATAGAAGCCGGCTGCTGAAGGGAAAGAACTCTATCTTTTCTAGTTCAGAACAAAAGCTCCTGTTTTTTGTTTTTTGTTTTTTTTTTAAGAGCAACCTGTTTTCTTCAGATCATCCCAGCACAGGGCCAGAATGAGACTTCATTCATTTGTTAGAAACTCTGCTCCCCACGGTGTGGATCTTTATGGTTTCTAGACAGACACATCGGGTAGTACTCGGTTTTCTGTTCAGGTTGAATTTACAGAGTAAGTTCTTGTATGGACCATGGTGGACAGTCCAGGCTCCCACAAGTACATTTCTTATTTGATACATGAGATACTCCTTGCTCCCGCCCAGCCCACCCCACCATCACCACCAAAGGCATGCCTGGAAAAAACTAGAGCCCAGTTCATCGGTCTAGACATATCATCTTCCTTAATCTGTCTTCAGAGCTCTCTCTGGTGACTTCGTTATAAGGGCCTCAGTAACAAGAGAACTTGAACTCACCACAGCAGTCCTAATAGCAAGAAGGACCCCAAGGCCTGAGAACACTCGTCGGAACTGTTAGGAGTTCCTCAAAACCTGACTCGGACCAGCCTTAGTGAAGAAAAAAAAAAAAAAAAAAAAAAAGACATACATGTTCAAGGACAACTGCTCAGGGAGGTGGAGCATAACTGCTGCACTTTGTGACTTCCTTCCAGGAGGACAATATGGAAAGAGGCCCGGAGTTGGCAGCCCAGGTGACCAGGGTTGGCACCGAGAAGGACAGTCAGAGTCTGGTCTGGTTCTGATGGCTAGACCGTATTAGTCGCTGCTGAGATGCCATCTCCCAGAATATCCAACCCAGAGTTATCCTGAGACCAAGATAAAATGAGACAAAGCAAGGCCACTTTATCCTGTTATCTAAGCACAGAGAGAAACGAGGTCACTATGCCACCCACAGAATAGCAAACCCTCCCCTTCTGAGCCCCGAAGAGCGACCCCACGTCTTTACCAGGAGAGCCTTCCCCTGGGCTGGCCTTGCCTGCCCACCATAAGATTTAGATAACTACATCTGTCTATGTGTAGCTAGATAAATACAGATAAGGATCAGCATGCCTCTGGCTAGAGATTTACTGTGTCCATCTTGGGAGGAGGAGAAGAAAGACCATAAAAAGAAATAGCTGGTTCAAAATCCAGTCTGATTTTATAGATGTGAGGTGTCGTGGTTGCTGCTGGATCAGCGCAGTTTGCAGCCATGCTCAGGCAGCAGGAGCTTCTTTCTGCAGGATTTCAGCAATGCCGTGCAAGCCAATGGGAGGACAAGCCCGACTCAGCCAGGAATGCTTCTTCCTCAGAGGGAAGCAGCCCTGGCCATCACATGCCTTTTGCCATTCAAAAATATGCCAATCACATATTTTGTCACTGAAAGGCATATCCAATAATTCTAGTTAATCTATCCAGATCGTGTAATATGTTTTATTTTGTATGGTATACACCTGGGATCTCCTATTTGGTATCAGTCTTTCAATAGAATTTAATCACTGGGTGGGGGTGTAGGGGAGACTTGTGCTAGTCTCCTCTTCCTATAGGTAAGATTTATTGAGATACCAATCACCAATCCCCAACACTTCCAAGGCCAATAAAAACAAGGGTCATCTGAGAAAGTGTCACAGCCCAGAGAGGTCTAAGGAGACCTGATGGCTAATGTCATGTGGCATCCCAGATGGGATTCTAGAACAGAAAATGGACATTAGGGGCAAACTAATGAAATTGGAAAAGAGAATGAAGTCAACAACAACAGCAGCAGCAAACATTTTAAGAGATAGAGTTGGCTTCAGGGCACGAGTAAATGATGTTGTAACATTATGCCATGTCCCTCCTTCTCCTATTTCCCAGTGTTGGCTATTCCTCAGCAGACTCATCTTATGCCGAGCAATGAGACCACTGCAGCTCAGGCCCATGTGATCCTATTGGCTTGAGGACCCAGGAAATAGGACTTTGTCCTAATGTAGGGCATGATCCTGACACCCAAGGCTAGCTGCCAGCTGGCACCCCACTTCTGTCCCAGATTGCCCTTCTTCCCAGCTCTCCAGTCCAGCTGTTGATTATATGATTCCTCTGATACATCCATTCTCATGCCGATGTGTCTACATCTGCCTCCTGCTAGCCCTCCCCACTTCTGTATTTAAACCTTTCAAGGCCCAACAAAATTGTACTTGCTGTCTGCAGCCTTTATTGGTCGAAAAACAAGACAAAACAAAAAAAAAAACCCAGTGTTGACCCATCCTCATCCTGTGCTCTGAGTGGCCACCTGGTTCATATGCTCCTTCCTGGACTCAGATTCAGAGGTCAGCTCCACTCAAACTCCATAGACCCAGCAAGATTATTCGTGATTGAAGGAGAACTGGCTTCCCAGAATAAGGGATATTTGCAGGCAAATACTACACGTACCCCATAGACTAACCTTCTCACTCAGCAAGAGTGCTTTGACAAGCATCTCTTACATCCAACCCTAGCCCACTGAGGAGAGAGGCAGAAAGGGCAGTGCACGTGGCCTTGGAAAAGCCACATCAGCATGACTTCTGCCCCCATCCCCTCGTTTGTGAAATGGGAGCATATCTAACCATACGGGACCTATGGGGAGATTGAATGGGATCTCATTTGTCTGAGCGCCTAGGACACAGTAGTGCTCAGTAAGTGTTCGTTTAATCTGAGCCTTTCTCAAAGAATTAACCCGAGTAATTCTACCTCTGTAGTCTTCAAGCAATTATCATCAGGAGGCTACACTAGTGCCTTTATAGAACCGCATTTCTGCCACAAGTAACAATGAAGAAACTTGTATGCTATTAACCTGTGTAAATTTTAGATTTTTTTAAAATAGGAAGTTATATAGGTCACTCTGTTGTACCTGTAGCTAATTGCACCGCTAGCTATCAATTTCTCATTGTTGGCTAATTTACCTTCAAAGACTCAAGAATGCAATTTGAGTAATTACTACCTGTATGCCGTATTTCATTTATGGCATCTATGAGTCATGAATCTTCTTTCTCTAACTGAAAACACTGAATGCAGTTAATTCAAGAGGTCTGCCACATATGTTATAGAACCAAACTTAATGCAAATTGCATAAATGTGTGTTGTATTTTATGACTGCGTCCTGGAGTTCTCACACGGAATATGGCGTCTCCTAGTAACCCTGGTTGAGGGGGTGGGGAGGGAAGAGAGAACTGTGTTCTCCATTTCTCACATTAACGAGGGTTTCGTTAATATTTTTTTCTTAAACAGGAGATAGAAACCCTTGAAACATCTTGGCAATGCATTTCTCAATGTTTTTGAACTACTGAATTCTATAAACACACCTTGCTTCTATTTGATTTTGATTGCTTTCTTGGCCTAGTTTCCCTGCAAGCATTTGGTATGATTGAATAATTTTTAGTTGTGTTTTCTCGCCGTGCCTATGCTAATCTACTAACAGTTGGTTATTGAAGCATTGCTATAATCTACTGTCTTTATCTTTTGCCGGATTTTTAAAGAGGTATTTTATTGCCTGTCATTACTGTTCACAGTAGCTTCTGGGCACTGTCATTCCACCAGGCTCCCGCATTTTCCAGCACGCCACTCACTGGGCCCTCTGTTCTTAGAGAGAGAGTCTCGGCGCCTTCCCCAAGAGCCACATCATTATTCCTCCAGCCGCTCTGCTTTTTGGCACTTTTGATTTTTCATTTTAGACGAGTTGTTAAAGTTTCAATATGAGAGATAATGCCATTTAAGATGAGAATAAACTCCTTGATGCCTGTGATGATTTAATTTGCACAGTACATTCCCAAGCCTTTGCCTAGACTGCAGCATGGCCAGTAATGTCCCATCCTATGTATGGGTGGCTGTTGTGGTTCCTTAGACTTTCTCTAGTAGAAGCATCTGGTTGCTCAGGTACTAAATCTACCTCCTTACCCATCAAAGAGGGGGACAATGTCCTTTTGCAAAGCATGTATTGAAATCTGTCCACACAAGATGTCTTAATTTGTGTCTTCATGGTGGAATATGTCTTTGTGTTATACTTGGACACAACCGAACGGTTGAGCATGGCCACCAGATTCAGGGAGCACATGCCTGCCTGCGCCTCAGCAGATGGGCTTTGCTGCCTGAGAGACACAGAGAGAGACCTCCCATTCAGATGAGTTCCACCAACGTTTGTTGACTGGCTACTATGCACCAGCTGCCAACCACAGAGTTGGCTATGGCACGGAAGTAAAAATAAGGAACTGACAGCCTAACCTATTTGCTTGGAAGTTAGCATTTCTGTCCTCATTTGTTCACTTATTCATTCAACAAACATCCACTGGGTGCTGGCAATCGGTCAGACATTGGGCTAGGTGTTATCAATATGGTGGTAAGCAAGGCACACAAGATATTGTCCCTGCCCTAATGGAGCTAATCATCTACCCTATTTCCAGATTAGGAAAGGACATAGTGAAAACGAGTTTAATTTACAGCATTAACCATGTAGCAAATGTGCAACTGTAAAGAGTAACTTGCTGGGGAAAAATCAAAATGGTTGCTCTATACCTCCGAGATCCATGGTGACCATGATACCATGCCTACTGCTTGAGTGTCTTTCCTTCATTTTATAGACTATGCCTGGCTTTCTTTTTATATCTCAGCAAGTAGAAAGCGTTGAACATCTATGTTGCTGCTATACCTTAGGAGTGTAACAGTCTGTGCTTTTATTGGGACAAAGTATTGCTCACTACATGAATGGACAGGAGACCAAACACTTTTGCCAATTGTTTGAAGGTAGAATGCAGAGATTTTCTGCAGTCAGAAAGAGATTTTTGAAGGCAGTCAGCAGAGATTTTCTGGAACTCATGTAAATTAGTTATTGTACACTACTGTTGGGTTACACTCCAGATTAATTTGGCGTACAAATTTTTTTAACCAAATTAACATTTTATTATAAGTAATGCTCTTTAAAGAATGAAGCGCATATGATTCAGAGAGGAAGTAATTCACTGGTGTAGTTTATATTGTTGCTTTCTCAAATGGGGGCAGATCTTCCCCCATGGAGACTTTGGCAATGTCTGGAGATTTTTGGTTGTCACAGCTGAGAGAACAGGTGCTACTGGCATCCCCGGGGGTAGAGGCCAGGGATGCTGCTAAACATCCTGTGATGCAGAGGACGACCCCACAACACAGAATGCTCTGGCCCCAAATGTCACTAGTTCTAAGGTTGAGAAACCTTCTATTATAATGATCCAACTGGAGAGAGAGCACTACATGTGATGCGCAGGTGAAGTTGCCAAAACCAGAGGAATTTTGTGAAAGCAAGTCCAGCTTTCTCTTCTGCTCTCTGATTATCTTCTTTGTCTATTTACCCATCGTTTAGTTCCCTTGTGCTGCAAAGCTTTTTGTGGGTTTTTTTTATAGACTCAATACTTAACTATATGAGCTTTTCATTACCCATTCTAAAATCGTGACTGGTTGTAATGTAAATTGTATAACACATCTTTCTGCAGCTTCAGATTCTGCAACTTAAACCTCATGGCTGCTTATCTGTCTTCCACCACCTACCTGCGTTTTATGCACTGCACTTGGCATTCTTGATTGTTCCTTTCATATTAATTTCAATGGTGCCCGGAGGGTACCTCTCACCATATAATAGGTTGCTTTGTGAACAATTCCAGTAAGAGAACCATTCTGCCCAAACAGTGAGATACTCTGGAATGTAGAAAAGATGCCCCTCAGTGTATCATTCATGTTTCTAGTGTACCACAGTATTCTGCAATTGTATTGAAATTAAAATGAAGATGAATTATTTGTTTCTCCTCTCCCTTTAGAAGTGCTCCCACCATTGCAGGTAGTACTATCAGCCATACAGAATGGTCAGAACTTGAAAGTTACCAGTTGGACATGGATGAATATTTATCTTGTACTTAAATTTGCAAATCATTAAGTATCCCTTGTCCTGAGATCATTATTTTCATCATAAAGGACTTCTGTTATTACATTCACGCTGTTCCAGCTTTTGATTGACCGTTTGGAATATGACAGTTGTTTGTCGCATTTCATTTGGCTACAGCTTCCCTTAGTTCATTTGCAATTGTCCCTCGAGCGTAGTTTGCTTTATGTGATGTCTAAAGAAGCTTGCTTCTGTCTTTCCAGAAACCTTTGTCCTGATGGGAAAACTAAAAGGACTTTCTGAAAATGGTGATCTTTCTTTTTTAATGTAATGCCTTTGGTTGGCAGAGAAAATGGGATGTTTCAGACTTTCAGAGATTCTGGATTTGAGCTGCTCACTTGAAAATCAAGTCTGGTACAACACGAACACCCATTGGCATTGCCGCCCTTCTATTGTCAGTGGATT
Organism: Canis lupus baileyi; assembly: GCF_048164855.1. NCBI lineage: Eukaryota > Metazoa > Chordata > Mammalia > Carnivora > Canidae > Canis > Canis lupus. The sequence continues at coordinate 6,536,214 of NC_132866.1, forward strand.
AAGAAAAGGCACCATGAAAAACTAGTTTAAAATCAACAGTTCTATTTTTAAGTTGGGTCTTTCTTTGTGGAAAGGCTCTGTTACCATTTTCCTCTTTAGTTCCTAAATTTAAGCCTTTATAATGAATTTTAACCCTGGTGGCATCGTTGACCTCTAACCCCCTGGCTGCCCAACATCTCACCAAGTGTCCAAATGTTGCTGATGCTTCCTCTGGCCCCACTCTAGGTCTGCCATCCTTGCACCATGCTCTAATTCATCCTGTACCCGTGGGGACTTAAGTGGTCATCTCAAGGCTCAGATGGCTTCACCTCCTGCACAATTCCAGCACAGCTGACCTAAACTCCCTAGTACATCTGCTCAGGCCTTCTGCAGTTGGACACTAAGATTTTCTCCTAGTCATTTCATTTGCTCCTTGCCAAATACCTTTCTCCAGGTGAGCATCTGTATTCCTTGTCCTACAAAATTGCCTTACCCTTTCTTATCAGTGTCTCTCACCAGCAATGGACCATTCTTTTTTTTTTTTTTTTTTTAGGTTTATTTATTTATTCACGAGCATACACAGAGAGGAGGTGGGGGGGCAAAGACAAAGGCAGAGGGAGAAGCAGGCTCCATGCAGGGAGCCTGACATGGGACTCGATCCCGGGTCTCCAGGATCATGCCCTGGGCTGAATGCGCCGCTGAACTGCTGAGCCACCCGAGCCGCCCGCAATGGACCATTCTTTATGAAAATCTTGTGGAAATTCAAATGTAACTTTTGTGAGCCTTCACTAACCACCCTAGTTTGAAAGGGAAACCTTCTCTGAAATGTGGGGGTCACTTGTTCTTACTACTTGCTTCGCTGTGTTCGGGTCTCCCCTCTAATGGCCTTGCATCAGAGAAGCTTCCCCTTGCAAAATAACACCCCAGCCATTCTCTGTCCCCTTACCCTGTTTAATCCTCCTTTGTTGCTCATATTACTTCCTAATATTACAGTTATTGACTTATCTGCTTTTTGTCTGTTTCCCCATTAAAATGTGAGCTTTGTGAAGGAAGGGATTGTATCTGCTTCATCACTTCACCTCCCAGCAACTAGAATAGGCTCTCAATATATATTCCTTGATCCTTCTCTTCTTTGCAATGTTAGTTATCTTAAGTCTGACCTATAACTGTATCTTGTTTCCCCAGCCAGACTGTGAGTTCCTCAAGGGGATGATCACGTGTTGCCAATCATGCATTCTACCTCCTTCCCCCCACCCTAATGCCACATCTCTTGAGACCAAACAAAACCCTAGGGAACCATGCAACTAGTAGACATAGTGCCTTATACATAGTAGATGTTGAATAAAAAGTTGTAATAAAAGCCCCTTCAAAGCATATTGATTCGACTTTGCTTTGGCCTGAATGAAGAAACAGGTTTTATACATTTACTGTTCCACCAAAAACAACTAAAGAGGAGGACATACTATATGAACCAGTGGCTCTTAAGACATTCCACATCAAGCACAAAGGAAAGAGATTCCTGAGAGATGGGGAACTAATGAGATGCGTCCTCTAACTGTTCCAGCTTGCTGCCTAGAGAAGGTTCCCAGGCTATTGTACAGGAAGGGGAAATGCAGACAGAGCCCAGAGGACTCCCTGAGTTGAGGAATTAGAGCAGGGAGTCCTGGGATACCAGAGCAGCTGAGAGACGACAATGAGGACTACTGTAGAGGGGAGAGCTCTGGAGATCTGCAGAGTCCCACTGAAATATTCAAGTGAGCACTGACTAGCACATCCATATGAGGAAACTACTCAAGGCAAGGGAGTCACCCAAAAGGATTAGAGAGAGAGTGTCTGGATTCATGGAGGGTAGAGAATAGTGCCAATTTGCAATGCCTAGAGTGAAAATCTTATCATTCATGAGGTATTAGACTACTATGAAGGCTCCTGCCTCGGTGGTGAGACTATTAGCCCTAAGCTAAGCACATTTCTGGCTCCACCTAACAAAGCTTAAAAGCAAAACACAAAAAATCAAATGATTTCCAAATAACTGAATCTCAGATCAAAGCTCAAGAATATTTTTAGGAATGAATGACCTAAAAAGAATTACAAACATGCAAAGCAGCAGAAAATACAACTTATAAGGAAAAGAAAAATCAATCAATTGAAACTGACCAAGAAATGACAGCAATGATATAATTGGTAGATGACATTAAAACAACTATTGTGACTTATATACTATACTCCATATCAAAAAGCTCTGATAAAGTTGAATATGTCAGAAGCATGGAGAAGGGGATATAAAACAAGTCATGCTAGGATTGAAAACTACCAAGGTTTAAACCTAAGATGGATGAGGCTAACAGCAGATCAGCCATTTCAAAAGAAAAGAATAGTGAACTTGAAGAGATAGCAATAGAAACTATCCAAAATGAAGTATGCAGAGAAAAAAAAAAAAGACCAGAAAACGAATAGAGCATCAGTGAACTGTGGGAGAACCTCAAGTGGCCTAATTTACTTAATTGGAGTCTCTAAAAGACAGGAAAGAACAAGAAAGGAAAAATAACCAGAATCTTTCCAAATTTGATGAAAACTATAAATCCATAGATAGAAAAAGCTCAAAGAACACAAGCTAAAGAGACATAAAAGTACACCAATGCACATCAAATCACTTAAAAACAAGTGATAAGAGAAAATCTTAAGTAGATTTAGAAAATAAGACATATCATATACAGAATAAGAAAGATACAGATGACAGCAGATTTCTTGGTGGAAATACTGCAAGCTATAAGACAATGAAGCATTATCTTTAAAGTACTGATGAAAAAAAATTCTCAACCTAGAACATCTTTCAAAATAAAAGCAATACATACATATGTATACAAAAGCTAAAACAATTCAGTGGCAGAACTAAACAATAAGAAATATTAAAAGATATCATTCAGGTGAGAGGAAAGTGATACAAGATGGAAAACAGATTTACACAAAGAAACAAAGAGCATCAGATATAATAACTACATAGATGAATAGAAAGAATTTTTTTTTACTATTTTAATCTCTTTGAAAGGTAATCAACTATTTAAATGAAAAATAGCAAAGTTTTATGGGGCTTATAATATTTGCAGAAGTAAAATATATGAAAGCAATAGCACAAAGCCAGGAGGAATGAAGGGGTAGTGTATATAGTCTTATAAGGTTCCTATGACATATGTGATGCAGTATAAGGTCACCTGAAGGTAGACTGTAGGTTAAATATTTATAATATAAACCTTAAAGCAAATTCTATAATAACAAAATTAAGAGTAATAGCTAATAAACCAACAAGGCAGATGAAATAGAATTTTTTAAAAGATTTTATTTATTTATTCATGAGAGGCAGAGACATAGACAGAGGGAGAAGCGGCTTCCCTCAGGGAGCTTGATGCAGGACTCGATCCCAGCACCCCGGGATCATGACCTGAGACAAAGGCAGTGCTCAATCACTGAGCCATGCAGGTGTCCCTGAAATCGAATTTTAAAACACAATCCAAAGAAGGCATAAAAAGAGGAAAAAGAAAACCCAAAACTGATGAAACAGCAACAAGACCATCAAGATAGTAGTTTAATTTTTTTAAGATGTATTTATTTATTTATTTATTTATTTATTTATTTATTTATTTATGAGAGAGAGAGAGAGAGAGAGCATGCATGGGGGGAGTGGTAGAGGGAAAAAGAGAATCTCATACAGACTCCCTGCATAGCATGGAGCCTGATGTGGGATTCCATCTCACAACCCTGATCATGACCAGAGCTGAAATCAATAGCCCGATGCTTAACCAACTGAGCCACCCAAATGCCCCAAGATGGTAGTTTTAGATTATGAATGGGGTCTCAGCAGATCCTCTCTTGAAAACACAATGCAAAACTAAACAAACCAGTCAAAAAGAATCATTCTGGGACTCTAGAAATTGACCAGAGTCTGACAACAGATTGAGAAATGCTCATTCAGAAAAACTGCTGAACTGGGAAGGAACCATGGGAGCCTGTGGAATTCTAGCCGAGGCCTGCTGCCTCCCTCCCCTGCCTACCAGCTTCATGGTACCATGCTTCTACCAGGGTGTGGCAAAGAGACTGACTTCATCAGGAGTAGATTGCAGAAAAATCCGTGCTTAAGAAATACTAAAGGAAGTTCTTTAGGCTGAAAGGGAACAACAACTGGCTATAACTCAAATCCACACAAAGGAATAAAGCATACCAGTAAGGTAATTATGTAGGTAATTATAAAAGTAGAAATATATGCTTTCTTCTGGTAATTGGTTTAAAAGACAATTGCATGAACAATAATTATAAAACCATATTATTAAGCTTATCACATATAATTATAGACACACATGACAATAATAGCACAACAGAATGGGTAGGGAAGGCAGGTATACTGGAGCAAAGAAATGACCCCAAATGGTAACTCCAATCCATATGAAGAAATGAAGAGTACCGACATGATAAATGTGTAGGTTAATATAAAAGACTCTACACAAACAGTTTTCTTCTTTCTTCTCTTAACTTCTTTAAATGACATAAGATTGTAAAAAAAGCAACGCCTACAAAACTGTACTGTTGAGTCTATAGCATATGTAGATGAAATATATATGCCAACCATCACACAAAGAAGGGAGGAGGGAAGGGTGCTATACTGGAGAAGAATGTCTCCATTTTCATGAAATTAAGTTGATATTAATCTAAAGTAGATTATGATAAATTAAGATGTACATAGTAATCCTCAGAGCAACCACCAATAGCTCAAAACAGTTAAGAAACCAACAAAGGGATCAATATGGCATACTAGGAAATATCTATTTATTACACAAGAATGCAGTAAAGAAGGATCAGGGGAACAACGACAACAACAACAACAACAAAAAACCATGACGCATACAGAAAACAAAGAGCAAAATGGTAGATATAAATCCAACCACATCAATAATTACATGAAATGTCAATGGAATATATGCACCAATTAAAAGGTGGACATTTGACTGGATTAAAGAAAAAAAAAAACAACCCAAGATGCTACTATATGTGTTTCTCTGCTCTTCAAAAGACAGCACTAAGAGAATGGGAAAATGAACTACAGAATTGGAAACGATATTTGCAAATCACATGTGGCTGAAATTAAAAAGATGGGGCCGTAAAGGTGTGCTGGAGAGAATGAAGAGTACCTGGAGCTCTCACCGCTGGGGTAGGCGGGGTGCGGTGGGATGCGATGTAGTGCAACCAGTTTGGAAAACAGCTCAGCAGCATCTCACAAGGCCAAACAGACACCTACTGTATGACTCAGCCATTGCACTGCTATGTATTTACCCAAAAGAAGTGAAAGCTTCAATCTGCACAAGGACTTGGACGCGAATGTTCACAGCTTCATTTGTAATAGACCCAAACTGGAAACAACACAAGTATCTATCAGCAGGTGAAGGGAAGAGTTAGTTGTGACATATCCTCACCATAGGCTACTATTCAGACATAAAAATAAATGTTATGTTATAAATGTTACATTCATCCACATAATGTGGATGAATCTTGTTTTTTTCACTTCCTCTTTATAAATGATTTATTTTACCAAGGACGGGGGGGAAAAGACTTTTCCTAGAACCGGGCAACTTTCCTTACATTGTTTCTTTTTTCCTTTCCAAATTATTATTTTATTTGCTTGACCTTGGATTTCCCAAGTTTGCTACAGACGCTCTTCCCTTTGGATGTGGGGATGTGGGGACTCTGCCCCACAACATGGATGAATCTTAAAATAATGATGCTGAGTTAAAGAACCAAACCAAAAAAAAAAAAAAAAAAAAGGAAAAGAAAAAGTACATGCTGTGTGATTTCAATTATATGAAATTCTACAAAGTGAACCTTAATCTGTAGTGACAGAAGCAGATCGGTGGTGGCTCAGGGGATCGGAGGGGGGATGAGGTGTATGGAGAGGGGTGGGAGAAAAAGATTACAAAGAGACGTAAGGATGGTTTTGAGGGTGATAGATATGTTCATTATCTTTTTTTTTCTTTTTTTTTGATATGTTCATTATCTTAATTGTGATGACGATTTCATAGGTGTACAGACATGCCAACATGTATGACTATATATACCCTTTATGACTATATATACCCTATTGCATGTCAATGATAACCTCAATAAAGTTAGTTTAAAAGGATAGTGATCAGTGAAGCGTACCACCTCCAGCTTACCTGTACCTTGTCTCCTTCCCCCAAACTATGAACCTGCCGGCGCCTAGTAATGATCCCAGCTTGTTCCTTGAACTTGTGCACGAGTAAAGGAATGAATAAATTAGTCCGGTTACCAACCTGTTCTATGTCCTAACAGAAATGCCTCAATATTTTCATTTCCCTCTGGAAAATGGGAATGTACAGTTTATTCTTTCAGGATAATTTTCTCACGTGGCCGGACATTGATCCCAATTTCAGAACACTTAAAGAATATGGAACACTAAGTAGCTTTAAAATTTATGGCTCTACAATTTGTAGCAAACACAAAGTGGGTGTCACACTCAGTAATTAGAGCTATTCATTTTGCTCTATGAAGGTATCCAAGAATTGCTTCTGTCTTCAACCCTATTTCTTAAATCAATAAATTGATATCTTTTAGACTACAGTTCACATAAAATTAATCCAGATGATTTGTGCTTTTATAATATTGCTGTAGTTACCTGTCAGAATTTAAGGTTCCCTTCCAGATATTGTCTTGAAAATAACTAATTATGATGGTTATAAAAACTAAAACTATAGGACAAATAACTAGTGAGCCTATGAAATATTTATAAGCCTTTATTGTGGGTCTTTCCAACTAGATTCTAATACGCATTGTGCTACGTTTGTCCAGCTTTTTCCAGATATTGGGTTCCTGCCCTTTAGAGAATAATAGACGATTTGTGTCCAAGGTGATTTATGCAGTAACTATTAAGTAATCAATAGCGTTTCACTTTCTCAAATGGTTCCTAAGCTTAGTTAGTTTCATAAAGCATCACTTTTGTATTACAAAAGCAGCATCCTCCTTGATCAGAATTAAATTGTACTAAAAGGTTTATTTGTCAACGCCCTGATGATGGTTAAGTCCGATGAGGAGCAGTGTACATTTGGAAAAGAGCATAAGCCTCGGACCCATGACCTGGGTTCAAATTCTGGCTCTCCTACTTGTGACCTTGGCAGATTTCTGTCTGGTTTCCTCATCGGTATAGAGAATGGATGTAGATTATAATTACCTCGCAAAGTCCTTGTGAGGACAGACTAAGGTAATAATTTTTGGAAGGCACCAGCACCATGCTTAGCACACAGTAGGGACTCCATAAATCAATAAATATTGACTTGGTTACTTATTTTCATGAACTCTTCAATTTTCATTTAGACTGAGGCCAAATCTTAGCTTTGCCACTTGCCAGCCGTGACCTTGGGTGAGTTGGGCTTCAGTTTCAACCTCTGAAAAATGGGAAATGTCATCCTGTTTTAGGATCAAAACCAAATAATTTATGCTCAAGAGTTTGGTCAGTTGCAGAGTGTATACAAATTAAAAGTGGTATTTTTCCTCCAGAGCTTGGCCAGGCATGATATTTGCTGGAGATGGGGAGGTTTGTAACTAAATGTTCCCTCTGAGTGGGATTATGTGCTGAGTGGCAGACTAATACAAATTTTCACCAAAGCTATGAGTCACTTGGCTTGGGTCTGGGCCTGTGCTTGGCCCTGGGATCCAGTGCTGAATAAACCGGACAGGCTCTTACTCGGGATGAGCAAGGCTGGAGCCCAGACAGTGAGGGACTGGGGGAGTGGGGGCAGCCAGACCCATTCCCAAGGTCTGTTGGTTGTGCTTCTAGATCACTCTTAGCCCACGAGATCATCTCCATCCACTCCACACCCCTAGGAAAACTGCCCTCACTGCATCTTTGCTACTACTTACATACATGGCACCTGTGATCCATTTGGAAATAATATTTATAAATACTATGGAGCAAATTAAAAGGATTTTTTTTACCTCATATCCAAAGTTGTGCAGGTTTTTTTTTTTTTTTCCTTTTCTATCCTTGAGTACTAGTTTCAGGTTTAATGCAGTATGGGCAGCAAAGTTGGCCTCAAAGATTTCTACTTTGGGGACAGTTGGGATTAGAATGCATATTTAGTTTTTGTGACTGCTTTATGGATGTTTGAAGAGAATGTTTATTCTCTATTTTGGTTTAGAAAATTCTGTATAGCTACTAGGTCAAGTTTATAAACTGTGGTATTCCAATATTCCATGGCCGCCTTCTATTTTTGTCTATTTGATCTGTAGGTTCTGAGAAGTGTCTCCTGTGGCTGTGATTTCCCGCACTCTTCTTTCTCCACGATTTCTATCTACTCTGCTTCCTTTAATCCAGGAAACCACGAACATTTCTTTTTCTCCTCGGTGTGATAATGTCAATATTAAATTTTTTTTCCTACCATCTGGTGCTTGGATGCAGGAGTAAGAGTAGATACCTATACCCAGTCACCGTGCCTTCATATGATTGTTCCATGCATCTAAAAATTCATATTCTAGGAAGTGCTTGTGTTGGGGGGCAAGGAGGTCAGCACAGGATGCCAGGGGTGCCACCTACATGTCTGTGGTCACACGTGAGCTGTGGAGAAGGCAGACTGCGGACTAGAGTGTGGTTTTCCTCCTAAGTCTGCACCTGACCTGCTGTGTTACCTAGCAAAGTACTTAATCTTCTCTGCTCAGTTTCCTGATCTATAAAATGGGGATAATAATAGGAATGGCCTTAGAGGGTTATTGAATGATTAAAAGAAATAATAAAGCACTCAGAAGAGATCTGACATGGTATTATAACCCCTCAGCAAATATTCCATAGAGGTCATCACAGCTCTAGGGACCATTTCCATGAGCATGAGCCACCTCTGAAACCACAAGAATGAGAGGAAAGGCTGAGCTCCGAAATCCCTTCATATTTGCCTAGCTCAGCATTGAATACAATTAGGCACTTAATAGATATGCCTGATTATTAGGCTCAGTAGAAATACGGTTTTTACACTGGAGGAATTTTCATTCTAACAGAGGAAAGAGAACCCAAATTCCCAAGAACACAAATTAGATTTACATAAATAGGCACAAATATGTTTCACCAATTGCAGGCTGAGGAGTTGTGGAAAAATTAGAATCATCCAAACCAAAGGAGACTGGTTCCATAAATCGAGCTCCAACAAAAAATCAGTTACAGGCTCCTTTAAAGTATACAGATAAAAGAAGGTCTGCATATACAATGTAATTACACACACACACACACACACGTGCACGCACGCTCATTTAAACCTTTCTTTTATGAATGTAAGAGACAATGGTAATTTGATAAAGGTACCAAAAAGGTGCAAATGAATACATTAAGGCTAATTCATCATGAGCATCACCTGAAGGATGCTTGGTTTCACCAATATTCCTTAAAGTTTTTCCCATTGTCTTACACCTGGTTACATCTCATTTTCATGCCACCTGCCTGGAGACAGTTGAATCTGTGGCCCCTTCAGAATAGTCTAATAATGTCTTTAGAACTTAGAGAATTATTCTGTTGGATATATTCAATTTATCTAACCTAAAGGATATATTTGGATCTTTTAAAAAAAAAACAGAGATCTTTCAAATCAATGTGATGAATAACAAGGGTGACCAAGACTGGTAATTCATTCCAATCTGGGGTCAAAATGAAATGAAAATATATTGTAATAGTAAGAGCTACTGCTTATGCCATGCTTACCATATGCCAGGCACATATTACTCAAGCATCATCAACTATGTACTGATTTAATTAATCTTACAAAGGAGCTACCTAAGTAGTAGAAGTGGGATTGGCACAGAAGCAACACGACACAGATTCCATGCTCTTACCCACTGTACCATGTGGCCATTTGTCGGTAAATGGACTGGTTTTCTTGTGTGATTCCCAAACTGGTTGGAACTTGTGGCTACACAGGGATTCTCAACAGCAGAAGCTGTAAAACACATAACAGCAAGTGACTACCTCAGATCACTGGAAATTTGAGATGTTGATTCACACTGACATGTTAAGTGTCTCACAACTGGGTTTCAAGATTATTGGGTTTCATTTCTCATTTCTGTTGAGTTTCCTCTGGAAACATAGTTTGGGTTTTTCTCTTGTTTCCTTATTTATAAGAGGCAACCAGCATCTGCCCACTCCCTATTTTATGATGATGTGAGGAATAATTACACATTGTGTGCTTAGTTTTGCAGAACACTGTGTTAGAGACATGATATTCATTAATTATGTATTGGCCTTTATTGTATACTTTATGCTCCTTCTGAGACTATATTCTTGACTTCTTTCACTGATGTTGTTGTAACAAACACAGTGGAATTAGTTTTCTTTGATCATTGCCTGTAGTGATCAGATAAAATTCTTCCCTGAAATATTTCTCAAGGGACACTTGTCAGAGATGGAGCTGAATACCAGATTGGCTGGAGACTTGCTCACTTCCCAGAGGGAGACAGAAGTCAGGTCATGGGAGCCCAAACACCACTGGGGGGAAGAAAGCTTGGGGGAGACACACAAAGAGAATAGCCAGGTAACCCCAGTGTGTCTGAGAGGGCAACCATTCCAGTTCATCCCAGATTTTGGAATCTAGCCAGGATGATGGGATCTCAGAGACAAATCAGAAGTCCATCAGACAGAGTAGTCACTGTTCCAGAAGATCTGATGATGAGCTCCAGGGAAGGATTAGGGTAGGATGCAGCCCCTATGGAAGAAGTTTAGCAAGAACTAGATGAGGCAATGGGTTCCACCTTAGAATGAGGAACGGGGCTGTGGAGGAGGATAGCCCACTGTCACTCTGAGTCAGAAGCCTGGTCAGAGATCCCTGAGCCAACCAAGGCAGTGGAGGTGGGAGCACCTTGGCTTAGGAGCTGCATAAACACAGAGTTCAACCCAGGCACAAAGAGCTCTAGGGTTGAATGCTGTAAAGGACCCCTAGTACATTTGGGGTCAGTGGAGAGAAGGAGCCACAAGGCCAGGTTCCAGAGACCGGTCAGAGGGGTTGGATAAAGCTCTGCCTCTGAAGGGGTTGGTTCGGGGAATGGGATGTACCACCATATTGTACGACTCCAGGGGCTCGGATCTCGCTGCTGCCCATGTGCATTTTGTCCACCTCACCTCCACCCACCGGCTGCCATTGTGCAGTGCACAGCCCTCAAGGCTTTAGGCAGTGCTCCTGGGCCACGGTTCTTGCTGAGGGAAGCCATCTGCAGACTTATCTTCTGGGACCTGGGGGAGCAAGCCAGGAGCCAGCCATGTCCATCCACCCACAGGTGCCCCACAGTGCAAGTTGCCAAGGCCATGTTCACTCATCTTCCACCTTGTCTTGTCTCCCCAGAGAGTAAGGAAGAAGACCCTACTTAACAAGGAGAAAGAGTGGATATTTGGAGCATGGAAAAGGAGGGATAAAAAGTTACCGTGCCTTGCTGATACGGTTTTCCAACGGCCTGTTTGCTTTCTGCTGCACATTTTTTTGTTATACTGACTTCTGATACACAAATATTACACTATCTGTTTACTGCTGTTACAGAGGTATAAAGAACACTTGTTATCATGGTTCTTTTTATTCTGTACTTAGGCTTTCATTTTATTTTTAAAATAAGTCCTTGAACATGAATGGTCATGGAAAATTTACTGTTGTATAATTGCACATAATCCCCAAACTTCATCCAAAAACAATTCCTGGGTAGCAGAGAACTGTCATATTCAATTGTGTTTCTTCATAACAACAACCTTTGTGGGGGAAAAAGCAATTTCGCTTGCTTCATTTTCATACAGACTAGAAGTCCAATTGTGCTTTTGTAATTAAGTCCCCTCACATCAAGAGAAAAGAGTATGTCTATGAAATGTGCATTGAACCCAAATGGGAAAGTTAATTCAAAATAAAAAGCAGTGATTATCTCGTGTTTATTAATGAGATAAATATTTAATAAAATATCTCTGTTCTCATCTTTCTATTAAAAACATGGCAATTTAAAAGCATTTTTGGACATAATAGCACATTAAGGCTTGAGTTACTATTTGGATTAAGTACTCGGAACTTCTCAACAAAGTGCCTCTGGGCCATCTTGTCACAGACACCATGCGGGACCTCAAGTGACAACAACCTCATCAAAGCCCCTTTCTGCCTGAGTCAGGATCAGGTTTTATGTGAATGTTGGGAGTCCTCAGATGGAGGCCTCACAGGTTGTGCGGGGAAATCACAGGGCATTATGATGTCAGGTTTCATCAATTTGTAATTTAGTTTTAAAACGTTCAGAATCTTAGCAAGATTGTTTTATCCACTAGCAACCCTGCCAGAAGTCAATACTATCATCCCTCAGTGGGCCCAGGAATTCTCATCAGGAACTTGACCAGCGTATTGGGCCCACGGAAGGACAGAGCCTGGTCCCTGATCCCTTCCACCACAGCAAGATGGATTCACTCTTTGTTTGAACCTCTGCACATCTTTATATCTCTCTTGCCCATATGCCCATTTCTTCCTTTTTGTCCAGGAAGCACTGTGGACCCATGGAAAGAACATAGGTTCTGAAGTCCTAGAAACCAGTAGTTCAAATCCTATTTCGGATGGGGTAGGCCAGCAAGCTGGAGACTCGGGGAGGAGTTGTAGATTGAGTCCAAAGGCAGTCTACTGGGAGAACCCCCTCTTGAGCAGGGGAGGTCAGTCTTTGTTCTTATAAGGCCTTCAATTGATGGGATGAGAGCAATCTGCTTTATTCAAAGTCTTCTGATTTAAAAGCAATCTCATCTGGGATGCCTAGGTGGCTGAGCTGAAGGTCGTGACCCTGGGGTCCTGGGATCGAGTCCCTCATCAGGCTCCCTATGAGGAGCCTGCTTCTCCCTCTATGTCTCTACCTCTCTGTTTCTCATGAATAAATAAATAAAATTTTCAAAAAATAAAAAGAATAAAAGCAATCTCATCTGAAAAGCACATTCACAGAAACATCCAGAATAATGTTTGACCAAATATCTGGGCACTATAGCCTAGACGACTTACCACATAAAATTAATTATCACGGGGTAATAGACATCCAATAGTTGTGTCATAGGCACCCTGGGTCAGAAATGGATGTGGGCCATAGCCCAGTCCACCGAGGCCAGGGTGGCCTCTCCTATTCCCTGTGTGACCCTGGGCAAGTCAGTCAAGCTCAGTGAGCCTCAGTCTCCTCATCTGTAAAATAGGGATAACAAGCTCTACTTCCCAGAGTCACTGAGGGCCTTGTACAAGGCAGCAGGCTCAGAGCTGAAAGATACCTGAGTTCCTGTCCAGGACACAGAGCATGTGTTTTACCTTCCACATGTTATCTTTACTTCAATTATGTTACTGTTACTTATGTTGCTGCTGAATTCACATGTTACTGAACATGTGGTTTTGAGCACATACTATCTGCCAGGCACTGTTCTGGGTGGGGGACCTAGTTGTGAAAAAACAAAACAGAGCTCCACTCTCTGGAGCATATGGTCTCGCAGGACGGTGGAGGGCAGGCAAGACAAAGCACAAACAAAATAATGAGGTCGGATCAGATGATAAGTGCCATCTAGGAAATGTACGGGGTGCGACAACAGAGGCAGGAGCAGGTGAGCTGGTCAGGGAGGGCCTCAGGGAAGAGGTGACCTCTGATCTGTCACCTGAACAGCAGGAAGGAGCCAGTCCTGAAATGCTCTGGGGGCTGTACATTCCCAGCAGAGGGGCCCACAGGTGCAGGGGGCCTGGGACAGCAAGGGGCTCAGCTCAATGCTTGAGGAGGAGGAGAAAGGCCAGGGTGGTGCTAGAACATGGGCAGCAAGGGGGAGAGCATGGGTAGCTGGTGATGGGTGGGGGTGCTGCTGGCAGCACAGGTTGGGTCTTGCAGGCCAGAGTGTAGGTATGAATTTTATTCCCAGTGCACCGGGGCTTAGTTTGGTGGAGAGTTCAACACATGGCAGTGATGCAGCAAGATTTTTTAAAGATCCCCTGAGCCGCTCTGTTGTGATAGACACGGGGGGACTGGTTAGGAGGCTAATGGTCTCGATCTAGGTGAGAAATAAAGGCATCTTGGGTGAAATGGGAGCAGCGAGATTGAGGAAACAGTTTGGAGGCGGAGCCCTGTGTGGGAGAGGCGGACAAAAGAGGAACCGAGAATGAGTGAACGGGGGTCCCTGGAGCGACAGGTGGATGGTGAGCAGGTCTCTGCAATGGGGGAGGCTGGAGGACGCACATGTCCCCTCCCCAGGATGTGATCGGCCGGGCGGGTTGAGGAAGCGCCCGTGCAAAATCTCGAGTTTTGTTTGGCCTTATGAGGATGGAGGTGCCCGGAGATGCCCGAGAACAGCCTGATGCAGGAGCCCGACCAAGGCCGGCGCCGCCCACAACCTGGGGTCTCATCAGCCCGCCCGCCCGCAGCGTTGAAAGCCCCAGGACAAGGTGCAACTAGTAAGGGGGGGGGACGCAGGTGAAGGTAAGGCCCCAGCTCTCGAGACCGGGCCCCTCGTGGAGGAGCCAAACGGGAAGCCAAGCCTTCCCTCCGGGGAAGGACCGTCGGAGGGGCGAGCGGCTGCCCACGGGTTCAAGGAGTTGCGGGCAGCAGAAGACCGTGGGGTGGGGCAGGCTGGGGACTCTGGCCAGACCCTGGGGAGGGGGGGAACGCAGCTGGCAAGAGTGGCTTCGCAGGCCAGTGCCCAGGGAGATGGATGGGGCTGTGGATCCGGGTGGGGCTTGCCCCCCCTCCCCCGCAGGTGTCCTAAGGGCTCCAGGGCTCCTGGACAGAGTGCTTCGGGCTGCCTCAACCACCCGCAGGTAGTGACTTCTGAGCTACCCATCCTGCAAAGGCCCCCTAAGTCTTAAAAGCCCTGAAATCTCACCCCCTCTTAAACCCAATAATTCTAGATCTCATCCTCGAATCAAGCAAATAATTTAAAATATATGCTCGTGTGACCAGGCACCAGGGGCTGGGAGGCAAGGACACCAGGTGTTGCTTCACACAGGAGCAGGGACGCCGCTTTCACAGTGTAAGAGGGGAGGCCTGCAGCTGGGGACACCCCCCACCCTGGCAAGGAGCGGGGTGCCCCAGCTGATGGACACAGGAGGCCGTCTGTCTTCTCAGGGCAGGAGCCAGGCAGGAGCTTAATACACTTAGGGAACCCAGGGGAAATCGGTGGAGCCGGAATCTGGCTGGTGCGGGGGAGAGGGTCGGTGGCTGAGGCCAGAGACGCCGAGGGCGGCAGATAGGGACCCGCCGGTGCTCACGGTGAGCGCGCAGGGGTGCAGGGGGGGTGCGGAGGGGCTACTTTGAGATGAGGAAAGATGCCACAGCGAGGACATTTAGAAGGACCATCATGCAGGGTATGTGCTGGTTGGAGGGTTAGAACTCACTTCATTTCAGCAGCTTGGCCGCTGGCCTGGGGGGAACAGATGGCTCAGAGTCTCCGGGGTCTGTGACGGCTGGGCGGGGCGACTGGAATGTCCCCTGACTCCAGGCTGGGTGAGCAGGTGTATCTGCCCCGAGGGAACAGATGAAAAAGTCAGAGGATTCGCCTGCAGGAGAGCTTCCTGAAGGTTCTCCTTGCAGACACGGTTGATGGTGAAGTGCCCACGGCCCAGCTGCGGTAGAAAACCACCCTGAACCCTGGGGCTGATGGGCAAGGGGGGATGCTGTTCCCAGGGCCCACAAGAGCTTGGAAGCGGGGCCTCCAACAGCAGCCGCAAGCACAGAATCCACCAGAACTGGGATGGGACAGCAGGAGTGGTGGGACCTCTCCTCTCTCTACCGCTCTCTGATTTGTCCATGCTGTCCATGACCCAACCCGGAATCAGAGGGCAGCGCCCTCAGGCAGTGCAGTTCCCAGAGGTCGGATGCTCGGGCCACAGAGCAAAGAATGACAGAGAACAGATCAGGAGGTGGGCAGGGGTGGGGGGCAGCAGCAGGAGCCAACCCCCTCCCCCCAGGAGGAAGGTGGTGGATGATGCACAGATGCGCTGCGGTGACCCCAGCTGGTAGAGGAAGGGCTGCTCGGGGTCAAGAAGTGTGCCTTGAATTCTTTTCCTGCAACCACAGAGCTGAGCACAGTGCTCTCCGTGGAGAGACCCAGCGAACGGTGTACCCGGTCAGGTGGCCGACGTGACAAAGTGCTGCCTCAACTACCCATGGGTAGTGATTTATGAGCTACCCGTCCTGCGAAGGCCTCCTAAGTCTCAAAAGCCCTGAAATCTCACCCCCTCTTAAACCCAGTAATTCTAGATCTCATCCTTGAATTAAGCAAATAATTTAAAATATATGCATGAAACCCCTTGATGCACAAGCAAGTTCCTGTGTAAGTTTAATAAGAAAAAACCCCAATAATCTAAAGCTGTAGAAGAATGGTCATATAAACTATGGGGCAGCCGCTCGAAGGCGTGTTTGGAAATGTATAAAATGATATGAAAAATACAGAATGATGAGAATAAAATCATCTCCTGTGATATTAATTGAAAATGCAAACCTGCACACACAATAGAATATAAATTGTGGAGGAAAAATGAGAAGAGGAAGCGGGGAAAGCCCTCAAAGCTGGAATTACGTTAACTGTTTTCCCATTGTTTTCTATTTTACTGTAAATTTCAAATCTTCGATATTTCAATATCATGAATTTATTTCATGATAAAAGAAATAACAAATTTTATTCCAAAAATATATCCTGAAGGAACAAATGGGAATCCGGAAGCACCTTTTGCAACACAATCTCCACGGGATTGAGCCAACACGAGTCTTCCAGCATTTTCCCTCTCTGCCTCCATTGTGTTTACACCTTGTCTTTATATTTCCAGGACTCCACTTCAGAAAAGCTGTTTTACATGCATTAGAACTCAGTTAAAATGGTATTTGATATTCGGGACTCCAATATTCTGTAGCTCCAACCACGTCCACCCCGTCACATGCAGCTGGAAAAGTCTGGAAGAAAAGTCTAGAAGAGGTTGGTTGCTATTAAAAGATGTGATACCCTTGATGAGTTTCAGTGGATAATATCACTGGGCATTTTAATTATGACTTAATACGGAATAAAACAGGGATGGGAAGCCAGCTTGCTTTTAAAATTACCTCTGGGGGCACCTGGGGGGCTCACCCAGTTGAGCATCTGACTCTTGGTGTCGGCTCATGTCGTGATTTCAGGGTCATGGGATCGAGCCTCTCGTTGGGCTCTGTGCTCGGCGGGGAGTCTGCTTGAGATTCTCTTTCCCTCTGCCCCTCCCCTCCCTATCTCAATAATGAAAACTTTTTAAAATAAAAATAAATAAATAAAAACAAATAAAACTACCTCTGTTGGCTCTTGGTTCTGGAAAAGACTTAGTTCAGGCTGCTACAACATAATACCACAGACTGGAGGGCTTATGGGCTTATAAACAACGGACATTTCTTTCTCACAGTTCTCAAGGGTAGAAAGTCCAAGACGAAGACACCCACAGATTCGGTGGCGAGAATTTGCTTCCAGGGTCAGAGATGACATTTTGCTGTGTCCTCCTGTCGCAGGAGGGGTGAGGGGGCTCTCAGGAGTCCCTCTTATAAGGGCACTAGTCCCATGAGTGATTAGGTGACACCTCATCACCTCCCCCAAAGCCCCACCTCCTGCCATCATCACTCTGAGGGTCAGATTTCATTATACGAATTTGGGGGAGATGCAAACATTTAGTCCATAGCAGACTCTCGTCCAACAACAGGAGACAGGCTCCTTCTCAACATATCAGTTTTTCACAGGCCAAGAAACGTGCCAATTCTGGGGAGCCCAATGCAGGTCATTCTGTAGACCTGAGTCTCCAAGTGGCTCAGACTTTTCGCTGCGGGTGTCGGGGGTGGGGGGTGGAGAACTTGAGCCTGCGTCAGCTCCAACCGAGCTCTCATAAATTGTTCTATGCCACATGCACTAAAGTGGATGTAACTTTTTATTAGTACAGCCACTTACTTAAAGGCATATAGTACCATCTGGAAGAGTTTTTCGAGGCAGTAGTAATTGATCACTCAGGAATTCAACCATTTGAAAAACAAAACAAAAAAAGACATGGCTTTAAGGTTTAGCTGTTTGTCTCCCATGCTTGACAAGAACACCCCTCATTCTGTCATGTGCCTTTCTTTTTTGTATCAGTCTTAAAGAGTAAGTCTTTTAGGGTGAAGGTGCCTAG
The DNA here is from genome assembly GCF_048164855.1 of Canis lupus baileyi. Classification (NCBI taxonomy): domain Eukaryota; kingdom Metazoa; phylum Chordata; class Mammalia; order Carnivora; family Canidae; genus Canis; species Canis lupus. The sequence continues at coordinate 6,554,354 of NC_132866.1, forward strand.
ACTCCCGTTCAAACCATCTCTAAACACTTGGAAAAATCCCCCAATTTTGTTTATTGTGGACAACCTTATTTCAGAGCTACAATAGGTATGAAGGAGCGGCCTGCATGATGTCCCATGGCACTACCGCTTCTCGAGCATGGCATCCTTGCCGTGAGCCGTGTGCTGAGCTCTGTAAATGCGTCGTAGCATTTTGCCTTCATTTAACAACCCCAAGTGGAAGGTACTACTATCCCCATTTTATGGATGAGGAGGCTGAAATTTAGAGAGGTCATATGACTCTCCAAAAGCTCTCCCCAGCTGGTAAATAATGGAATTGGACCTGCGTCTGGCTAACCCGCACCCCCTGCATGCTGTCCTGCTCCTCAGCAATCATCCACTGAGTGCGTGGGCGCCACCAGGGCCTAGCTCACCAAGGATACACCTGTAGTCAGCAACGGTAGGTCTAGGTCCACTTAGCTTGATGCAGCAAGGGAGGATGTATCCCCAAGGAAATTTGGGAATATCTCAACAGGAGGAGGTGAGCTCGTGCCAGATGGTCTAAGGAGGGACTGGGGAGGAGGGAGCCAGCTCCAGTTGGGGCAGTTCAGCAACTGGTATCTTACTAATCTTTAGAGGTGGGAGGACTAACGTAGGGTGGGCTGTCATTAGCAAGAGAGCAGCGATACCTTAGAACCATCACACAGAAGTCTTTTCTGGACTCAAATATGGCCATGGGTAGAAAAAAATCATTAATGCAGGGTGCCTGGGTGGCTCAGTCAGTTTAGCATCTGCCTTAAGCTCAGGTCATAATCCCAGGGTCCTGGAATCGAGTCCCACGTCAAGGTCCCTGCTCAGCAGGGAGTCTGCTTTTCCCTCTGCCCCTGCCTCTCCCCCTGCTCATGCTCTCTCTCTCTATCTCTCTGTCTCAAATGAATAAATAAAATATTAAAAAAAAGAAAAGAAAAATCATTAATGCAATACTGTCGTGGTGTCACAGCTCGTATGTCACTGGAACATCTTCAGACGAAGAGACTGAACATCCACGAGACTGAGCTTCACGCTCTTATGTACAAGTGATGTGGGTGACCCTATACTAGGTGTTGGGGATATATTGGCGAAGACGACATGCCACTCTCCAGATGCTTATAGGCTCATGAGAGAGGGCCGGGGAGATGGGATCCATGACCGTAGGTGACTTGTCCCCACTTTGTAACCAGGCTTCAGTCTTATTTGTGAAAATCTGCTGTTCCCCTCCTACCATTGGAGACAGTGATGGTGAAATCGTAAAGGCAGGCACACCGACTCCAGCCCCTGGCCACTGCCTGGGTTACCAACCCAGGTACCTCCCGACAGGATGCATGGAACAGCCAGCCCTCTGTACCTCCCATCCTCCTCATCACTGCCAGAGAGAGCTTTCCCATCATCCAGATCCTCTCACCAAAGCTGAATCCCCCAGCCCCTCCCATAGCATTTAGGTTCTGCTTTTCTTGCCAAGCAGCTGCCTGCCAGGCCAGTTCCCCTGTGCTCCTGCAGGCAACCCCCACCCCACCATCCCCAGTCCCCTCCCATCCTCCTGGGCTCACACCCTGCTCCCTCTGCCTAGAAAGCCCTGCCTCAAACATTCCCCCTTGCAAAACAACTAATTATTTATCCTTCAAACCCCGCAGGGCCTCCTGCCTGCGCCCACCCCTTGGACCTTTTCCTGCCAGCACTGAGCAGTCCTTCCTGTTTGCTCCCTCTGGACCGTGTCTAGAGGAAGTATTCAGTAAGCAGTAGTTAATTATTGTTATTTTTTTTGTGGAGCCTGGTCGCCAGTCCCCTTGAATTTCCTCTCCTCTCCCACCCTGGCTCCTCCAAACACACGGAAGAGAGATGGGGGGGGTCTCAAAAATGCAAATCTGATGGCACCACTCAGCTGCCTAAAACTGCCTTGTCCCCAGAGCGAGGCTCAGAATCCCTGAGTTGGTCCCTGCTCGGGATCAGCCCAGGACCACGATGAGACTCAGAAGCCTGAAACACTGGAAAGCCGGCGGTATGTGCTTGCAGAATGGGAGGAGACACAAAGGCAATAGTAAACCACACAGTAGATGTACAGCCGCTCAGTAAAGTTCTGATTTTTCACACAATGCTCCCTTTTTTCTTTTTTTCAAATAGAATTCTTCTTTTTTTTTTTTCAAATAGAATTCTTAAGAAATTTCTTTTTCTTCGGTGGCTTTGTGGTTGTCATGTGTGTCATCTTTTCACAAAGCATCCTCTGGCTCCTTCTATGAGGATTGGTACCATGTACCATGGGCTCACAGTCCGGGCCATATTCACCATTAAGTAACCATACAGTCCTTTGTTTCTCATGCAGGACAGACACCTGTGTCTCATGCAGGACACCTGTGCCCCATGAAGACAGGAATGATCTGAGTCATCCAGTGCAGTCCCCCAGTGCCTAGCATGGTGGAGACTTTGACTGAAGCTCAACAATGCTCATAAATTAATGTCTTCCTGAGTGCATGTTCATCTCCCCACAGAGGCATATGCCACTTAAGAAGAAGGACCGTGGAGGCGCCTGGGTGGCTCAGCTGGTTGAACATCTGACTCTCAATTTTGGCTCAGGTCATGATCTCAGGATCGTGGGATCAAGCCCTGCATCAGGCTCCGCACTCAGCACAGAGTCAGCTTATCCCTCTCCCTCCCTCTCACAAATAAATAAATAAAATGTTTAAAGAAAAGGAGGACCATGTATTTTCATCTTTACATCGAGAAATTAGCACCGGACTTGTCACACAGTAACCATCTCCTACAAAATGCATGGATGAACATTTCCTCCTTTGGTCACGTGGCAAATCAGTGTAGAACCATGAAAAGGGAATAATCCTGGGTTCTTGGACCTGACTCAAATAGAAATTTTAATCTCTCCAGAATGTAATCATTCTCAAGTCTCAGTAGGCATGTGAAATTTTTTCAAAGCTCTACACTTTGACTTTTCATCACGATTCAAATCACCATGCTCTGCGGAAAATGCAATTTAGATGTCTTAGGTCCGCATGGGGCCTTGGGCTCTCAAAAGAAAAACACGGCATTTCTCACCGAAGACACTGTAACTCTACATCCGAGCAGAACCACGTCTCTCCTCTCTGAAGGAAGTCTGTAAAAAGAAGTCGTTGAGATGACTGACCCAGCGCATGAACGGAGGGAGCCATCCTCACTGCACTTTCATCACTGGACACGGGAGGCAGCCTGGGGGGTCCCTAGATGCCCTTCCAGCCACACCCCTCCCGGCTGTAAACCTTGCTCTCTGCCCACGTCCCAAGATCCAAATGCAGCCTCCAGGACATCATGAACAAGTCCACTACTGGGGAGCTTGCGTGTCTTCTGGAACAGCTGCTTGCTTGAGAGGAGCCGACTCCGAAACCAGTGCTCGTCCAAGTGACCTGGTCCCATGTTCCCACATGACACCGGGTGAAGAGGTAAGCAGCCCGGAGTCCGAGGGGCCCACAGAGGTAGCACATGGAGTACCTGAGCTGTCGGGCAGGTGACACGCAGGTGACACACCCCTGTAGGGAGCTCTGCAGGCATGAAAAGTGACTCTTCTGAAGATTTTTTTCTTTTAGGTTCTGCAATTTTACAGGACCCCGGTTTTCCCTTATCTGAGAAGTTAGCAATGCTCATGGTCACAAGTCACAACCAAGTGATAAAAGTATCTTGCAAGAAGTTGCTGTGGCCAAGTTCAAAAGGGTGTTGCCTGTGTTTTCCTCTAGGATTTTGATGGAATCTTGTCTCACATTTAGATCTTTCATCCATTTTAAGTTTATCTTTGTGCCTGGTGTAAGAGAATGGTCTAGTTTCATTCTTCTGCACGTGGCTGTCCAATTTTCCCAGCATCACTTATTGAAGAGACTGTCTTTTTTTCCTGGTGCAGCCACTCTGGAAAACTGTTTGGAGGTTCCTCAAAGACTTAAAAATAGAGCTTCCCTACGACCCAGCAATTGCACTGCTGGGGATTTACCCCAAAGATACAGATGCAGTGAAACGCCGGGACACCTGCACCCCGATGTTTATAGCAGCAATGTCCACAATAGCCAAACTGTGGAAGGAGCCTCAGTGTCCACCGAAAGATGAATGGATAATAGAAGCTGTGGTCTGTGTGTCCAATGGAATATTCCTCAGCCATTAGAAACGACGAATACCCACCATTTGCTTCGACGTGGATGAAACTGGAGGGTATTATGCTGAGTGAAATAAGTCAATCAGACATGAGCAAACATTATAAGGTCTCATTCATTTGAGGAATATAAAAAATAGTGAAAGGGAATAAAGGGGAAAGGAGAGAAAATGAGTGGGAAATATCAGAAAGGGAGACAGAACATGAGAGACTCCTAACTGGGAAACGAACAAGGGGTAGTGGAAGGGGAGGTGGGTGGGGGGTGGAGGTGAGTGGGTGACGGGCACTGAGGGGGCACTTGGAGGGATGAGCACTGGTTGATATGCTATATGTTGGCAAATTGAACTCCAATTTTTAAAAAAAGTGATAAAGTAAGCTCTTTTTTTTTTTTTTTTTTAAAGGACTTTTTCGGTTCTGTCACTGATTTTCTCTGCTTTCCTCGTGGTGTTTGCACAACACGGGGCCTCACGCTAAAAGATCACACCGGGGACAGCAGAAAGCGACAAAGGAACAGAGGGCAGTTCCTTACCACTCTTGGGAAAAGGCAAACCTTGTCACTGGTTTTCAAAAAGAAAAAGCCTCGAAGCCCTTGCCTGTCTCAGGAAAGGTGCAGAAGCCTCAAACTTCTCATCCTGGCTTAGTGACCCAGACACCGTGACTTATTCTCCTTCAGATTTGGCCACATTCTCAACCAAAAGACACGGACTAGATTTAAGGCAAGGAGAGGTGGATTAGTCACTAGTGGAGCCTTTCTGCCCTTTCCCTTGGGGTAGGAGGATAGACTGCGACTCTGCTGGCCTCCCTCTAACTCTGCTGGTGGTCCTTGGGGTCTCTGGAACTAAGATCCAGCAGAGAGGAGCAATCGGAGAGACAGTGGCACATCCCCTGATCTGAGAGAGGAAGCCAAGGAACCACATACACGCGGCTGTGACTGTTAATCCAGGCAATCTATAGGCTGTTTGGATGGTTCTTAGTTGGGTGACACTTGGTTTTTCGCTGTGTCAGTTCCTCCTGCCATTTCAGTGCTGAGTTGGGGGGGGGGCACACAGGACACAGTCCTGTCTCATTGCTTTCAGGTCACTCAAATAAAATATTTATGGATTTCCAGCTACAGCTTTTTGAAAACACTCTGTAAGGTCAACGGCAATTTTAAAATAAATTGCTGCTCATCCAGACTTACCTTTGGAAGGGGGTGCTACAGCAGAGAGAGGGGAGTGATATTCATGAGCACATTTTTTTTTTAAACAAATTCTTTAGAAGACTTTGTTTATTTGAGAGAGAGACTGAGTGCATGAGGGGACAAGAAGTGAAGAGGGAAAAGCAGGCTGCCCGTCAAGCGGGGAGTCCAATGGGGAGCTCAATCCCAAGACCCTGGGATCATGACCTGAGCTGAAGGCAGATGCTTAACCGACTGACCTCCCAGGTGCCCCCATGAGCACATTTCAATGGATATTCCATAAATACTGGTGGAAGTGGCACTGATTAGGGAGGCAATGGGCCACACCTGCCTGTTGCATCTGATGTGTACAGAACAAGCATCAAATACAGCTGTCCCAGGAGGCGGGGAGCTGCAGACAACCCTCTGGGTTAAGGCCTATTTGGTCTCCTCCATACTGAATTTGCTCTGGCAAATATTCCAATCCCCACCCACTGGAGCCAGATAAATTAAGGATTTTAAATACCAATAAAATAATTATATATACTATACTTGAATAATGGGTAAAGTAACCGAGTAACTCAATAAATATTTTCAACCTAGGTCTTCAGCATTATTATTTCCTAAAAAATACCAATACAGAATTTGTGTTACATTGTGCCATTTTATGGAGCACAATAAAGCGTTATATTTTTATTAACGTGAGTGACCTTGCATACTGTTTGAGAAAGTCGATCTCCTGTCCAGGATGTATAAAATTAATAGACCTTAAGGGAAAAGGTTATTAGTATGTAACTCAGATGATGCAGGAAATATCACCGGTTGAATATAATGTCCAAAAGCCAGATACTGGTTAAAAACAAAATAGAAAAAAAAACACTCTTCTAACATTGAGCTCAAACAAAATAATATATGCTGGCTGTATTTTCATTTAATTTATCTTGCAGGGAGACGAGTTTAAAACCAAATGGAGTGGAGGCGGGGAGAGCAATTAAAGAAAACCAACATATTAAAAGGTACCCACAATGAGTATATTAAAATACATTATTCAGTAGCGAAATTCAGGGAGGCTGTGTTTGCTTCTGAAGTTCTCACCGCTACCAGAAAGGAATTCTTTTTCCCTTAATCTATTTTCCTACTGCCGACTTTACCCAAGCAGTTCTGACTTATTCTACTGATCAAACAGGCCGAGCAGGATAATTATCTATGCATGGATGCTTGGGAGCAAAAGACATCTCGGGAGTCGTTCAACTTTCTTATTTAAAAAACAACAACAACAACAACAACAAAAGGGGCAAAAGAGGGAAGAGAGGTGCAACCGAGCTTCATACACAACTAATGAAATGCTAATGTGCACAAATGAATTTCGAAAGAACACAAATATTGCTTTGAAATTAATTATACCTCTCCCATTGTCTTAAAAACTGGAAGATTGAAACCTGTTTCGCGATGTTTACTATGTTTAATTTTCAATTGTTTCTTTGATGTTTTCGATGGAAAGGTTTGCACCTGCAAAGAAAAAAGGCTCTGAACAGCTTGCAAACACTCTGCAAACACTTCATCAGGAATGTTAGTTGTCAGCCTCCCCCCAGCACAAGGGAGCCTTGATGATATCTTGTGTGCCTTTGACTCCTTTTGATTAATAAATGCAAACAATTTTTCTCAGTAACCTCTGTTGCAATCTATGCATGACAATTAGGGACAACCTCTGGTGAAGGGATGCACTGAAGTCTTTTCGCTTCTTCTGCTGCAAAATAAATAGTTGATGTTTAATGCTTTTTGACAATTAGAGAATGAAATCTCTGCAGCTATGCAATTTCAGGAACTGTTTATTATTTCTGTTCCCTGCAACGAAGGATCAATGTTTATGACAATTTTAACTCCACTCTGGATGGACAATTTGATTATTTCTTTCCCTGAGTTTCATGTCCTATTATTGAATTCTTGGGTGCAAATATCATTGGCTTTCACAAAATGGATTTGTGATGTTTCCATCAAAACAATGTATTGAATGGGCCTTATAAGGAAGCCAGGTGTGACTCTCAGGGAATATTCCATCACTTTCCAGGGCAGACACAGGTCTGAAACTTGTGGAGAGCCGGGTTGGTCCTGTTCTGAGCTCTGCAGCCTTCCACAGAGGCCCGGCTGGCGATGCCCCAGCAGATACGTCCTTGTGTAGGCGTCAGGGCCCTGGAATGGCAGTGGTTAGATTTTTCTGCTGCCAGGAGCCTTCGTGAAGTGTCAAGGTAGCAAAGGGACGTGGGTGCTGCCCACTCTGCATGGCTTTAGGAGGCATCATCCCCACTGGATCCAGGATGGATGGGGACCCGTGCAAAACACCCGGAGCTGCATGGGCCTGTGTGCAGGCCAACATGTCATGCATGCCGAGGGGGCCAGGGTGCAGAGAAAAGAGCCCAAACCTTAGAGACTGACAGACTTGGGCTTGGGTTCAGGAGCATGATCTTGGGTGTCTGATGTGCCCTCCCAGCCAGAACCCATGGCTTCTATCCATCATCTGTGCACTGCCATCGCTTAATGTGATTCACTCAGTTATTCAATTCACACTCCCTTATCTCCCAATAAGCAAGTCCCCCAGGGGCAGTGGTGGAAAGCTGGTGGCCCCATGGAAAGGAGGGTTAGCCGGTAGTCAGCTGTAGCTGCTATAATAGAACCCCATAGACTGAGTGGTTTATAAACAAGAGAAACCCAGGGCACCTGAGTGCCTCAGTCAGTTAAGTGGCTGACTCTTGATTTTGACTCAGGTCATGATCTTAGAGTCATGGGATTGAGCCTGCGTCAGGCTCTGAGCTCAGTACAGAGTCTGCTTGAGATTTTCTCCCTCTCCTTCTCCCTCTACCTCTCCCTCTGCTTGTGTGCTCATGCTCTCTCTCTCTAATACAGTAAATAAATCTTTTTTAAAAAACATAGAAATATATTCCTTGCAGTTCTAGAGGCTGAAAGTCCTAGACCAGGGTGCCAGCACAGTCAGGTCTAGAGAGACCCTCTTCTAGGTTGCAGACTGCCATTTTCTTGTTGCATCTTCACATCATTGAGAGGGTGAGAAATCTCTCCCAGGTCTCTTTTGTAAGGGCACTAATCCCATTCATGAGGACTCCACACTCATGCAACTAATCACCTCCCAAAGGCCACTCCTCACAGTGCCATCCCATAGGGGGTTAGTATTTCAACATAAGAATTGAGGGTTTGAAGGAGACACAGTGAGTCCATAAGAGTAGCTATGACTGGGTGGTGGGTTAAGGGCTAGACCAAGGCCTGCTTGGGGCGATGGGGCCTACCAGGAGAGAGGTCTGGGTGTTGAGAATTAAAGCAGCTCATAGAGGGGTGGGAAGTTCTAGACAGAACTGCCCAGTGGCCAAAGAAGGCAATGCTAGCTTGTTGGACCAGCCCAGAACAGGAAGTGTGGGAGATCCCAAAATGGCAAGGCCAGAGGCATGGACAGAAGATAAACAAGGGATCCCAGGGGGTGGGTTAGCCTCAAGGAACAGGCAGAGGATGGAGCAAGTGGTCTAAGATGCGGAGTCTGGAGAGCTTCTGGAATGTAGGGGACAGGAGGGCAGAGGAGAAGCTTGTGTAAGCCAACCCCGCAGTCAGACAGAGCATTCCTTGGCCTTGGGGAGTTGAGGCAAATTACCGAAACCACTGGACAGTTGCTGCATCTTGAAAGCAAGGGCAATAATACCCACCCACAAGCTGGTTGGAGGGTTTCAATGAAATAGCATATATAAAGCTGGGATAGACTATGTGCTAGCAAACGGCAGGTGTAATGGCCAACACTGCAATGATTCATCACCCCTGGGCCTCAAACTTTCAGAAGGCTCTCACTGGCTGAAAACCCTATGTTCCTCTCCACATCTACAGTCTTCACATTTCTTTTTACTTATTGTATGATCTTGGCATCTGTATACTTGTTACCATAAGTCACCTCAAACAATTTCGAGAGATGGTTGGGGATCCATTGTGAGTAAATATAGTTATCTGAGATAATAAGTAGATTTCACATCCTACTGATAAATTCATTCCTTATTTTCCAGGTGCTTTCTATTTAGGAAAGGACACTATATATCCTTTCACTATATATCCAAAGATAAGATGGAAGAGTCATCTCCCTTTAAGGTTATTATTTTTAGTTGGATGAGTTGAGAGGAAAAATTTCCCAAATATTATGCAAAATGAGATTTATGTGATATGAATGTACTGCTGTCATTAGATAGAGCCATCTTACGTTCCAGCCGATAATCAGCGTGGCAGGAGTTCGATGTGAAGAATGATTGCAGATAATAAATACTCCACCCTTCATACCCAGAGCTGGTGCTCCGGCTTCTCCAACACTCTGCTCGGATCCACTGGCACATTCTGAGCCATGGTCTCGGGACTCTAGGCAGATGTGGGAAGTGAGGGGCCAGCCTAGGTGAAACCATGAGGCATCATGGCCCATGAGAGATGCTGACCTTTCCTGCAGGGCAAATTTGGGAGGTAGTGCGGGGTGGGCAGGCCTAAGCCTACATCCCATCTTGCTGCTTGCTTACCAGCTTCATGACCTTGCAAGGACTTGCAGCCTCTCTTGGCCTCAGTTTTTCCTTATCTGTAAAATGAGCGAAAAAACCACCCACCTTGCAAGGTTTTACAAGTGAAGCATATTTGCCCTACACCTCGCCTTGAGCCTGGTGTACAATTAGTATATATTTTTAAAACTTTTTAAAGAAAGATAGCAATAATACTTTGAAATTTGGTCCAGTTGATACCAGATTTCCACTGATATTATGAGCCACTGAGATGTTTTTATAAAATAAACCTGAAAGCAAATTTGGATTAAAGAAATGAAGTGACACAAGCCTAAGAGTCTTGTTGGATCTGAATTAGTGAGTGTGAATGCCCATACTTCCTTATGTGGAGGAAGACTATCGAGGACCAGCCACATTTGGCTGGTGCAAGTTTGACCTCGGGCCAGGCAGCAGCAATGGTAGGTTTTAAATTTTGCTGAGCCACTCCGGTTGAGACCAAGGCAAGAAGAAGATCAGCGAGGACTGTTCTACAAGATGTTCCTCTGGGGGAGAGAAAGGCTTCAGTCTGACCCATGGTAATAAGACCTACACGTACCAGGTGCTTACACGGGCCATCTCATTCTGTCCTCAGGATAATCCTGCAGGAGGTGTTATTATTATTCCCATTTCACGGATGGAATGGGACTCAGACTCAGAGAGGCTCAGTGTCACCTAACAGATGGTGTAAGGTGGACTCACCGGCCATTTGACCCCCAGAGCAATACTCTTGACCACTGTCCCTCTCCACCTGGGTACGGAGCCTGTAAAGCTGTGCCGCGAAGGTAGAGACAAAGATAGCCTGCTAATGAAGACATTCCACAGAGCAAACTACATCACTGATTTTATTTCATATTTACAAATGCCAGCGTAGAGAGAAAAATATTAAATGCACAGCAATAGATTCAAATACCTTTAGAGAAGAGACGTAATTAAAAAGCAAGGGTGAAAAAGGCCAGGTTGTTTAAAAGAAAAATTGTTCGCGTGAAAGGAGATACCCTCAGAGCAGCCAACAGAAGAGTGTGGAAAACCAGTTCTTTGGGAAGGAGGAGAACATGCAGCTTTTTGAAAGTGCTGATTTGGGACACACCAGTAATAGAAGAGTCTGCGGTCATTATGGATGGAGCCCGGCGTCAGCTCCTAGTGTGAACTTGTTATCGGAGTATTTTATAGTCCACCTGACCGAAAAGAACAACTGGACTGTGAAATGATAGAGCAAATAAAAAAAGCCGTAAAAGAGCCAGAGTGATAGTAATGGGAGATTTTAAGTACCTGAGCACAGAGCAGAGTGCATTAAGTGGATGAAATAAAGCTTGAAGCGTGAGGGGAAGAGGCTTTGGGGAGGGGAGAGCAGGGGGAGGGGGCGGGGAGGGGGCAGGTGGCGAGGAGGCGGGGGTTTCTGCGGAGGGGACTCTATCTCAGCATCTAACATATCAGTATACAACGTGGAAGATATCATCGTGACGGGGATCTGCGTTAGGACACTCGTCCCTGTGACATGGACAGCCCAGCTCTTTCTCTCGGCCTCTGCGCCCCAGGAAGATGCTCTGTGCCCAGCCTTCTGCATCTTTCGAAGGTCCTCGCACCACCCCTAGGCTCACCACATCGTTGCCTTGTTCACATTGCACTGTTTAGTGCATTTATTTAAAATTTAAATTACATTCCCAGATTATGGTTTTAAGACGTGTTTCTGAATAAGTCTCAGAGTGAGAGCTTCCTCTAGCAATACGTTGATAAATGCGTTACTTCGAGATGACGGCCAAGCAACGGTTGCTGCAGGGCAGCGGTGTGTCAAGCGCCTGGGTCCTGCACTGAGGGGCCAAGGCTACAGGACAGGATGCCGAGCACCCACATGCTCCTACGTCCTGGGAAATAAGGCCTGGGAAGCCCGATGGCAAATCCACAGTGAAGCACGTTCATACCCATTCAGTGAAGGGAGCCAGGGGGCTCTGGTGACAGGAAAGCCACTGTCATGTCTCTGCTTTCAGGGTGGTGTGCGAACCAAGCTGCCCCTGGCCCTGGGGTAGGGCTGATCCAAACTCCCAGTCCAGGTGCCAAGAAATGGGGTCCCAAAACCTTTGCCAGCCCAAAGGTCGAGAAAACTCGATAATGTAGGTAGAGTGCTCAGCATGGTGTGGCCAGAAGTGCCATGAACTAAACACGTTGATTATTTGTGACGATAGCTCAGTTGCCAAATTCTGAGCTTGCAGGTGCAAGGGGCAAAATGGATGGAGAACGATCCAGGGTCCCAACCACCACCCAGGAGCACGTAGGCAAGGTGTAGGAGGCTGGGTCCCCTCTCCGAAAGGCATGATAACTGGACCCAATGGCTGGAAGGGAATGCAGTCTCCAGCGCCACCCCCCTCTCCTGCCCCATTCAGTTCAGTTTCCTTTGTCTCTAAAGCACTTTGTTCTAGCACACCAAACTCCAGAAGAAAAAAGACATAGAACAACTGCTTAGCGTTCCCTCATCACAAAATAAAATAAAACCCTGGCACAATATTATTTTAGCTATTTGTTCTGAGATTATGCTTTCCATTTTCAGGATGTTAATAATGGGCTCTGGGGGGATTTTTTTTCTGAGCCCAATAGCAATGTTATAAAATTAAACATCCATGTGAGTGAGGGAAATTGAAGTAATTATCCTGTAGAGTGGAAGAAAGCCTCTTCTATTCCCGAGCACCCTCAGCCGGAGTACAGCAAGGAAACTGGTAATAACCACCACACCAAAAGTATAACTCGTCTCTGTGTTCAGCCACCAACGTTCTGAAGCCTCATTCTGCTGAAGCATGTCCTCGGGAAGCACTGTGCCTTTCCCGGTGGCCCTTTAGGGTCTTGTGAGACAGAAGACAGGGTAGTACAGGGGCTTATGTGAAGGGCACCCAAATCCCTACAGGTACCACCCAAGATCGACCCAGCAATGCTCCTACTGCCTGCCGGGACTCACCACTTCTCATGGGCTGTGATGACCGGGTGAAGATGGGGAATGAAAGGAGCTTTGGGGAAGGCATTGTTCCTTGTCCAGCTCAGGCCACTCTCTAAGAATGAGCTGAACATGCAGTACCTGGAAACGTTCTGATGGGAGACCAAAGCAAACTGAAAGGCTTCTGACAGCCCAGGGAGGTGGAACCAAGGACAGCCATGGCACAGCGGTGTGCCTTGACACTAGCCCACACACAGGTCATTCATTCTTCACTGGTTCCTTCAGAAGCACACTGGCTCAGCTTCTCACTGGCTGTGAAATCTTAGTCAACTTACCAAATCTCTCTGTTCCTCCATTTCTATTCCTAAGTTTCCATCTGTGGCCCTCACAGGATTTGGAGAATTCCATGGATCCACCTAACACTCTAGGAACAGTGTTTGGTGTGTAATAAACATCCAGTAAATGTGAACCATGATGATGATGACTAGGGCAATTGTCTCAGCAGGGGCCTCGTCAAGCAAACAGAAGCTATATCCGTTGCTTCAACAGAGAGAATTTAGTAAGAAAAATTGTCCAAAAAAAAAAAAAAAAAAAAAAGAAAAATTGTCCAAATAAGCATTGGAGAGCAGAAGTTAAAGTGGAACATGGACAGAAACTGTTAAAAGCAGCCTCCACTCACCTAGAGCTGAGGGAACATGGAGATTGTTATACAATATAGTGTGTGTTTGTATTTAAAATACAATATATGTTATATGGTACATAATATATATGTTATATGTAATTATATTTATTATAATATATAATTTATTATTATATAATGTATATATATAACATATATAATATATACCATATGATGCATACTCTATAATACACATTATATATTATTTAACCTATGCCTTTGGCAGGGATACCCTGCAGAGCTGGGGTGAGGGCCTATGGGGATCACAATGAACAGGTGGAAAGAAAAAAAACTCCTGGAAACTGCAAGGGAAACTCTGGCAGGAAGAATCAGCAAAAAGAAAGGAGTGAATCCCTCCTCCCTGGTCCTGCTGCCTGCCCAGCCTGCCTCTCCACACCCTGTTGGGAACAGCTGGCAGAGGAGAGTTGTGTTTGCCGAGCTTCAGCCCTCACCTCTGGAGGAGAGTATGGAAGACTGGGTTTGGAGCCTAGAAACAGAACCTAATAACAGACACAGTGCAGATGGGGTGCCGACCACGAAGTAGGTTATAGCACAGAATAAACCAGAAAGGGTCTCTGCTCCAGGTGCAGCTCAGGGCTCCTGAGGTAGGCAGACCTTTAATAAATATACACAGGGATAAATGTCATCGCAAAGTTCGGCAAGATTGAGAAGGACATGAATTGTAGGATGAATCTGAATGGGGTACCTCTCTGAAAAGTTTGCTTAAGCTGAGATATGATGTTCTCTACCTGTAGAAGGGATGGGGGGAGGTGATCTAGGCAGAGAGTCTATGGGGACAAGTGGTCAAAAGTGGGAAGAATTTGGTGTCCTGGTGGAACGCTAGGAACTGGGTCTCCTGCTAGTTGTAGGCAGAGCCAAGAGGAAGAGTGGGGACTTCTACCCAGCTCACCCGTGACCCTGAGGCCACCCAGGCCAAGCTGTGGAGCTTCACAACAGAGGACAAGGTCTGTCCTGCTCTCCTCCCAGAGATACTTAGTGTGGAAACAAGATAGAGGATAAAAGGGCTTTTTCAAAGTGCTGTAAAAATGGAAAATAGCGTTGCCACTGCTGGAGCTCAGGTCACTCTGGCGTTTTATCCTAGTACTAGGGGCCACACTGGAAATATATGTTAAGGTAGTCTTCTGGGCTAGAAGATTCCAATTGGATTTTAGCCCATCATGACAATTGGAAGCTGTTTCTGCCACACATGAAATGGTAGTGTTTGTTGACAAAGAGTCATTACACTGGCGAATCTCCGTGTCTACAATCACTAATCTTTATGCCTAAAACAAATGCTTGCAGCAACTCTGCCCCCAGAGCCCTACCGACATCTGTTTGCTTCATGTGGATTGGCTTTTGTCGTATTTCTGCTAAGAAGGATGGTCTGAGTATTAAGATGGAATGCTTTACTTCACTCTGGGGTAGCATGTATGTTCTTGGGGTCACGATTCATTCATTCATTCATTCAATAAATCCTTGAGCACCCCCTATGTGTCAGTATAAATTCCAAAGTATGATTGTCTCTTAATAAATCTTATAGTGTTTATATTTCAAAGTATTTTCTTAGATCCATAAGACTCAAGAAATCCATTTATCAAGGAAAATTGGGGGGCTGATTGCTGTTCAGTCTTGGTACCATTCATGGATCTGTTGGGTGATTTCCCCAGGTCACTGGGAACACCCTCTATGTGTGGGGTTTCACTGCTCACTCTCTGGCTACATCTAGCCTTATGCCACCAGCTTTGTTTTGCAACATCTTATGAGGGCTTCTCTCCCTGGAAAGAATATCCGATGGCCAAAGGGTAGGTGGTACCCGTGAACCAGACCTTAGGTCCGAGACGTCCGGTGAATTTTGATTCCAGAAGGAGAGCTGGGAAAGCCATCTGCTAGATCCCTCCACAGTGGACTGAAACCCAAGGACATTGTCAAGTGGCCACATCCCCAAGAGAAAGCCAGGCTGGGGAATGAGGAGGGGATCCCAGCACCCAGCATCCAGCACTGGGAGCTGAAGAGAGGATGTTGGAGCCCAGTACACGGCACCTGCTCACCATCCTTGAGACACAAGTTAATGAGAAGTGTTTATTTTATTTACTGCTATGTCCTGAGCCTTTTATGGCCACCCCATGCATATCTTAATGTGCCAGTGGTCCCCGCCTGAGTACCTCCTGACATTTAATGCATCCTGGTGACATTTTTCCCAGCAGCCACCAGATCCTGAATTGTTTTAATGAACCATTCCATTCACCCACCATGCCGCTGCCCTACCTGAGTCGTAACCCAGATGCAGCCTTAGCTCATCACTTTGGCTCAGTGGGGACGAGTCAGCACCGTGCTGCTCTTTGTTTCCCCGAATCCGTGGTTGGGACATCTGCAGATTAGCTAATGGAGAGTGCTCTGTCTTGCCAAATGTTAATGGTGTAAAATGCGATCATTTTGCTGACAAATGTAAACAGGTTTCATTCTGACTTGCAGTAGAAATAATCCCTCAATTTTGCAACCTGGGAACAATAGATTTTGTTGATGTTGATTACTCCATTTCTCGCTTCTTCCAGTGATACAGTGATTCTTTCAATTGCAGCTTTCAGGTGATACGTGTATGATGTTTTCTCGTTAGCACCTTAATGATAGATACCGCCGATTCCGTGTCTGTACTGCACCGTCTTAGAACCGCAAATGAATTTGCCAGAGCAGTTGCCGCAAACGCATCTCTGTTTCCCTCTTGGCCTGCTCGGAGAAGTTTCTCTCTCCTCGCCCAAAGTCGCCAGGAGCTCAGAGGTCTCTGAGGGGACACCGCACCCTCA
The DNA here is from genome assembly GCF_048164855.1 of Canis lupus baileyi. Taxonomy (NCBI): domain Eukaryota; kingdom Metazoa; phylum Chordata; class Mammalia; order Carnivora; family Canidae; genus Canis; species Canis lupus. The sequence continues at coordinate 6,570,604 of NC_132866.1, forward strand.
CGCACTGCTTCCTAGCTCAGCACAACCCATGGGGGAAGGGGCTTTCAACCTCGGGTAAATATTAATAGTCTGGGAATTTTGGCATAAAATGTCATTTTACACCTCCACGCCTGCAAATGTATGCAAAATGTAGCCCCCGCGTGGCTCTCATCATGGTGTCTCTCCCCCAATTTTAGTAAAAGAACTGTTTAAAATTACATAGGAATTTGGCATTAAATTCCACACTTAAGGAGCCCACTGGTAGGTCTCCGCTTGATGGCCTCTAAATTAATAATGAGGAATTCATTAATTTATATTGCGTTTCTACTACTGTCCTAGACCCTGGAGGGACCAGAGGGAGCAGAAACATCCCTCGGGGAAACGGTGAGCTGGTGATGGGGACAGAACGACGGCACCAGTGGCAGAGGCTGAGGCATGACAGGGTGTGGGGCAGGCTACCTGGGGACAGGAGCTCCAAGGATGCGTGACCGGGCACCTGAGGCCACATGAGTGTGACGGGAGCTTCCCTGCAGGAATGCTAGGAGAGCAGAGTTCTGAAGGAGGCATTGGAGGGAATGTGGAGATGCAGAGTCTCCCAGTAGGAGATGCACAAAGGCCCAGGAGGATGGGGGGTGGAGGAAGAGCAGAGGAAGCCAGTGTGGGGACAAGTGGAACAAGGAGCCTGGCATCGTTGGTCCTGGAGAGGATTTAGATCTTCATCCTAGGAACAGACAGAGGCTGGAGGAGGAGAATGGGTGCTGGAGACAGAACCAGACCACCCCAGCTTGGGGCTGGGCTACCGACTGGGAGAGTTCAAGATGAGATGTGGCTGGCCCCAGGTAGGAGCTTTCTTAGGAGTCCAGGAAAGACCCGGTGGTGGCCAGGACGTGGCAGGTGATGGGAAGAGGGGAAGCTGATGCACATGGACTTGAAGACACGTAGGAGGCAAGCTGGGAGGGACTTGGTAGTGGAGGTACAGGGAGTGAGGCAGGAAACGTTAAGAGTGGCTCCCGAGCGCTTGGCTGGCTCAACGTTTGCCGAAACAGGCCCCCCTGAGAGAGCACCGGTCACGGAGAAGGATCGAGAGTCTGAGGTGCCTTCAATGCGTCCTTTGGTTTTCTTTACAGAGTTCTGACTCTGAATGAGTCCCGGTGGCATTGCACACACGTGCCTGCCCCTGATACACAGCAGCAGGATTCGGGGTCGGGGAGCAGGTGGGAAACCCCACTGCAGAGGGAGTTTGTACAGACACGCGCGGGGAGGACAGAGTGGAGCACAGCAGGTGCTGGTTGGTCACATCACGCTAGGGACCCACTTCCTGCTGCACGCTCCCCACCAGAAGTCACTTCTGGGCGGTGGGCAGTGGGGTAGTGGAGAGGCCAACGGGGGCACGGAGAGAGCCCCCCTCCCAGTTCTGTCTCCTTCTCAAAGCAATTCTGCTCGCCTGCGTGGTTGACGCCTGGGGAGGCTCTACCCCCAGGAAGAAGCCAGAGGTTTGGGGGGTGCTGCAGGGAGCCAGCCTGTAGCTGAGGAGTGAGCTACACTCTCAGGGGGAGTTCGTCTACCCTCGAGCTGCTGTTCTTAAAGACTTTTTTAATTCATTTTTTTAAAGATATTTTTAATTCATTTTTTTAAAGATTTTTTTAATTTTTAAAATTTATTCATCCTTAAGCTGCTGTTCTGATCTACTTCTGTGGAGCCCAGCGTTTTCCCCGCCACATCCAGTAACAGTCCGCTCCCTCTGGTTGGGGGCTTCCCTTGGATCAGATCACTTTTGCCTCCACTCCTCAGTTCACGTTGTCCCCTCTGCCTGGAAGGCGCTGCCCGGTGCCCTAACCAGTGCCCCCTCCCCATCCCATGCGTGGCCCTAGCCCGGCTTCCTCGGGGCCTCTGCATAGCCTCTTCCTCGCCTCACCTGGCCCAGGGGGGCCCACGCCTGCGCCTGCTGCTGTCCCCCACAATGGGTATTTGAGGCTCTATGCATCTGTTCCCACCTCATGCCACCGGGGTCCTGGGAGGTGTCTCTGTGTCACCTGGCCCTGGGCCTCGCTCCCCGTGTTTGTCAAGTAACCGAAGGTGGTGGTTTTGGAGGCACAAAAACAGAAAATGCAGATTTAAGTCCAGTTGCTTCATCTACCAGCGATACCCAGAGAAGCACCTTCTGACCCTCCTTCCCCCAGTGCTTCTGGTACCACTACACCCAAGGGGGCAAAAGGGCAGCATGGCAGGAGGAACGCGGTGCAGACCAGGGCAGGAACTGGAGGTGATCTCCGCCCAGCCCGACTTCTCCCTGCAGTTTCTGAGTGACTCCGCCTAAGAAAAAAGCAGAAATAAGAAAACATGGAGAGACTTGCTACTGGTGGTGGGAGTCTAATCCAAATATTTACCGAGAACATTACTACTACACTCCAACATGAAGCATTTTACAGGCATTATCTCATAGGATCCTCGCCATGACTCCATGAGATTATTATCCCTGTTGTACAGATGAGGCACAGAGAGGCTAAGTAACTGGCCCAACGGTGCACAGCTAGAGAGCAGGAGAGCTAGATTCAAACCCAGGCTGCCCGGCTCCAGAGCCCGTGCTCTGCTGTGACTTTAACAGGAAGGACGGTGGCAAAGACAAGTTTTAAAATGGGAAAAGGCTTTTTCCCCCAAGACTGGAAGCCCCTGTGTCATTAAAATCAGATCACAATAATGCATGGGACTTTCGTCATAAAGGCTGACATGGTTCCCAGACATGGTTCCCAAACAAGGCAAGCAAAGGCAAGCATCGGTTTAAAAAAAATAAAAATGAAAAAAATAAAAATAAAAATAAATAAATAAATAAATAAATAATGAAAAGGAGGAAGAAAGAAAGACAGACAAAAGGCAGACCACAGATTTCCTCTCTTGGGGAGGGACCAGAGAAAGGTGAAAGAGGAGTTGAGCCACAAGGGGAGACTGGCCTGGGGTGAGGATGGGGCCGGAGGAGGCAAGCTTTCTCTGGACAAGACTGTAGAAAGGTGTGAGGGCATCCAAGCATGGAAGAAAGGTGAGGATCTCTGAAGATGAGGAGCATGCCAGAACTGAGGGAAGAGCCTGGAAAGGAAGAGTGTGTGTGTTTCCACTGTAGACACAAGCGTGAGAGGCCCGGCTGGGCCGGGGGAAGGGTGCCGTTAGGGAAGGCTCAAGGAGGGGCTGCTGGAGCCCCTGGGGCACGCATGGTGTCATAGAGCATCACTCGTCTTGATCCTCCTACCTGCCTCCATCCAGGCTCAGCTCCATGCCAGCCAGGCCGGGTGTGGGCCCAGGGGTCCAGCAGGGGAGGCGGGGGAGGCAAGGCCCTGCCCCGGGTTTGGGGGGCGGTGGGCAGCATGCAGTCCAGACCCTGAAGGATGGCCAGCCGTGTAGGGACTATGGGGCCAAGCACCCACCCGTGCTGGCTCCTCAACTCCCACAGCGAGTTAGACGCTGTAAAGACCTTTCACGCTACAGAGGAGGAAACAGAGGCTCCCAAATCGGAGTTGCCGGCCCGAATTCACAGAGCTAACAAAAATCCAGCAAGTGGTGGTTGTAGGGTCCAACCAAACCCCCACATCTGGCTCAGAGCCACATTTTGAACTGCTGTGCCGAGCTGTCCCCTGCCTGCCTGCCTCCCTCCAGGGCCACGTTCAAGCCCACTGTCCCATGAAGGCTGCTGGAGGGTAGGGCCCATGAGGCAAGGCAGAGACTGAGCTCGTGTCATGGGACAGTCAGGCCAACATGATTAAACGCCAGGGTGATGAGAAGACGGTGGGTTTAGCTCACTACGGAGGACAACCGTCGTAAAACTCAGAGATTTTCTTTGGAGTCAGATGCTTTTCAAGCTACCATGTCATTTGCAAGAAGAACACAGAAAACGTTCTCAAATGTCCAATTTCCTCTTTAGAGACTTTATGCAAAGGGTCAGCACCAGCAAGGGGACGTGACAATGGACTGGGGAAGGAGGCCGGATGGGAGGCAGAGATACTCCTTGGCAAGAGGAGGAACAGAGAGGTGCTGAACACACGTGGCAGGGGCTGCACCTGAGCGAGCAGCTTTAGGAGAGCGCTGAGGCCACCCCAGACCCAGAAATGGAGGCGAATGTCCCCAGGAATGAGAAAATGCTGTCACCGAAGGCAGTTAGGGAACTATGGGTGGAATATCATGGAAGAGGTCTTGGTTGGGGCACACAGGGCCTTCCGTCGTGGGAGTCGTGGGAGGAGGTAAACAACCCAGACGTGGGGCGGCCGGTGGGTTAGAAGTTAGAAGTGCCTTGGAAGGAAACCAGATGGGTCTGAGGTTGTCTACACCCAAGGCGCAGGTGAAGGGTTGCGTTTTAATTGATGCACAATAAATGAGCTGAGAGGCGCCAGGAGTCGGTACAAGTCAGTACAGTGGACGAAGCGAAGGCGTGACCAGAAGTGCACACTGTGTGCTCGGGCTGTGCTCTGCGTGAAGCAAGGCGCAGGGGACACACAAAAGAAAACAAAGCAAAACAAAGGCACTGCCCAACAAAACCAAACCTGCCAACACAAAAACAAAATGAACCCCCTTAAAAAAAGGTGTGCAGTAGGGTACAGAAGATACTACGGAATGGGGTATGTACGTACAGAAGCAAACTGGAAACCGTGGTTATGCTTTAAAATAAGAGCTACCACAGCTGAGCAGAAAGCATTTCACACCTTCTAGGAGGGATGGGGTTAGTGGCCAAGGTCATGCTCCAGGAAGTTCTTTGTCAACCAGTCTGAGCTGGGTAACTGAAACTTGATATTTAAAAGACCAATAGTTAAATCAAAGTAGGTAGATCTAGAGGTGAGGTGGGGAGCATGGCAACTTCTCTTTACTGCGGTAAAATACACATAATACAAAATTAACCTTTTTGTAAGCATTTTATTTCGTTTTATTTATTTTTAGATATTTTGTAAAATTCAAATTCAATTTGCCAGCATATAGTATTACACCAGTGCTCATCCCATCAAGTGCCCTCCTCAGTGCCTGTCACCCAGGTACCCCATCCCCCTACTTTTTAACCATTTTTAATTGCACAGGTCAGTGGCACGAAGTACATTCACATTGTTGTACATTATCCGTCTCTAGAACCTTCTCACTCTCTCCAGCTGAAGCTCTGTACCCATTAAATGCACTCTGTATTCCTCTTCCCCAGTTCCTGGTGGCCTCGATTCTACTACCTGTCTCAATGAATTTGACTATTATTCCAGAAGGGAAATTACAATTTTTGTCCTTTCATGTCTCCTTATTTCACTTAGCAAAATATCCTCAAGTTTCTTTCATGGTGTAGCAGGTGTCAGACTTTCATTCCTTCTGAAGGCTGAATAATATTCCATCACATGGGACAGACCACATTTTGTTTACCCATTCATCCCCCAGTGGACATGGGGTGTTTCCTCATTTTAGCCACAGTGAATAATGCTGCTAAGATCCTTGGGTTACAAATATCTGTTCAAGATCTTGCTTTCAATTCCTTTGAGTAAATACCCACAACTGAAAATGCTGGATCAAATGGTAATGCTATGTTTAAATTTTTTTTAAGCACCATATTTTCCATGTTTTCCACAGCAGCTGCACCATTTTATATTCCCACCAACCAATGCACAAGGGTTTCAATTTATCCACATCCTTGTCAGTGCTTGTAGATTTCTGGATTGGCATTTTTTTTTTTTTTTTTTTTTTTAGTTTGATAGTAGTCTTTCTAATGGGTATGAGGTGAAAACCCATGTAAAAACGTGGAATTTCTATATTTTTAAATCATTAGAGAAAATTTGTATTCAGGTTGTACCAAATTCAATTCCAGTCTGAGAATCTGGATACCCATATTCCCATACAATCTAGAGGCAATAACTAGCCTCGAGCAGAATTTCACAGTTTACAAAACACTTTCACATGCCTGGTTTGTGTGCCTGGAAAACGTAATAGGAAATATTGGTGGGATGGCTGGGATTATTATTGTTGTGTTATTATCCTCACTTTAAAGATGGGGAAACTGAGGCAGTGAATGCGCACATTGACTTCCCAACACCTCACAACCAGTGGGTGCTAGAGCTGGGATTTGCTCTCGGGGCTGTTCTACTAAATGTCATATGCCTTTCCCGACTCCATGCTGTAGGTAAATTCCAACACCTACAAATATGGTTTGTACATATGGTTCTATGTAAATATTTCTATATGATTTGTGTGTGCCCATGAGTGTACACACACACCCACACGTGCCTATTTTGAGCTCAGGGTACACTTTTAGTTGTAGGATTACCAATCTCTCTCCCTCCCCCCGCCCTCTCTGAATTGGTCAAGACATTCCATTAGATAATTAAACGTGAACCAATTCTGAAACAAACTTGAACAGAAAATCTGCGATGATAGTAAGCAAGAGGGAGGCTATATGTAAAGCATGTTCATGCTTTATCCAAGGCATCTGTGAAATAAAACATGTACTGACACCAAATATTTCTACTCACTTATTAAGCCACCACATTGCAGATACCAGCAGCCCACACGGTAAAAAAATAAATAAATAAATAAAATGAGGCCAAGAAACAAAACATGGCTGCAGCACAAATTCAGAGTTTGTTTGGTAAGTCGGATGCTGCATTTTGCCCAGTGCTTGCACTCTTTCCCTCCCTCCCTGCCTCCGATGCCCCCTCCAGCCCCTCTCCCTGAAAGAACAGATATATGCTCATGAGGGACAACAAAATCAGACAGTTAGTGATAAGAGTGGAAGCCAAGTAAGGGGACAAAGGGAAATAGGACAGCTCTTGTCCTTCTACAGGCATTTTCTGGAGCCCTGTGCTTTGCAATGGCCGAGACATCCTCAATGACTTCTTCCTTCTTAGCTACGAGTTCACACCAGCTCTCATACAAGGGGGTCCCTGATGATTTCAGCAGCGCTGGCTGCAAATGAAGGGTTAATTTAGCTGCAGATCAACAGCATCCATGGCACAGGATCCTGCAAATTCAGGAAGAATTTTCTTTAGTTCATTGTACCTGATTAATGTAAAGGCTCTACTTTGCTTCCAAGAGTACAATAAATATTAATTAATTTGCAGTAATCTTACTAAACAGTTTTATAGTAGCTTCATAAAGCATAATTAAGATAACAGAATAAAAGACTATATCAATACTAGGTATTATTATCTTGCTTCATTAATTTTCAGAAATACAGTGTCTAAGCAATATCTTAATCACCTAGATAAGTAGAGCTCAGTCATAACACTTTCCAAGGGACACTTTCCAAGGGACCAGGGGAGTTAGCAAGTTTCTGGGTTGGAGAGCAAGAGTGGAGGCGGTGCATTAGTGGCCAGCTGCTCTTGGTCGGGGCTTCTCATAGATACTATGACAACCAATAATCGGATGAGGAGACCAAGCCTCAGAGAGGCCACTTGCTGCAAGGTCACGCAATGAACGAGTATGAGAACCCGCTCCCCACTTCCTGGAGCACAAGATCCTAGGCTCCTGGAAGACAGTGACTTTTCCCGCAGCGTGCTCTCGGCCAGAGGCCCAGGAGGCCCTTCTCTGGGGAGATTATAGGGAACATGAGAGGCGTGAACCATGAGGAGTCCTTGTCTCAGCGTGCGAGGTTGGAGTATGATTGAATGATTCTCCTCAAGGGTATGAAAGGTTATTTTACAGAAGATGGTTATGAGCTTTGCTTCGTTGCCTTTCAGGGAAGAAAAGGGAAGGAGTAAGTGGAAATGGAAGCATTAGGGATTTGGAGCAGACAAGGCGGACTTGGCAGTGAAATCAGGTACCGGGGAAGTTCGAACACCCCTTAGTAAGCTGCTAAAATAAAATAGTCTCATCGGTTGGTCCTGCCTGCAGGTATTCTAGACAAGAGGAGAGGAATGTGGGTGTACAGCTCATTCTAAGCCAAGGTCTTGGAGGTTTGCAACCGTTGGAGGAGAAAGGGAAAAGAGAGCCACCACGGCTTCACAGGGCTGCGGGTGATCCACAGGAAAAGCCCCCTGATGCCCCTGGAACAGCAGGATTAATAGCCTCTGACTAATGTTGCTTGTCTTAAGCAAGAATCAGCTCATCACTTCTCAAGTGATAAACTGTGTATATACCACAAGGGAGGAGAATGTGTCATTTTTGGCAAATGTCTTGCTTAAAGTCTCTATTGGTTTGGAAATCACTCTTGCCTTTTCTGGACACATCAGGAGAGTATGATTTACATGCAGTAAAATTTGCTCACGTCAAACGCAAGGTTAGATGAGTTTGGGCAAACGTACACAGTCACGTAAGCTCCACCACAGTCACGACACGGAGCATTTCATCCCTCCAAACATTCCCTGGGCTCTGCTGCAGCCCATCGCCTAGGATTGTAGAGCCTGTGGTCTTCTGTGTCTTCCCTGGCTTCTTTCATTTAGCGGGCTTTCGAGACTTATTCATGTTGTTTTTATATCAGTAGCTTCTTCCTTTTCACTGCTGAGTAATATTCCATTGAATGGCTAAGCTGCAATGTGTTTAACCATATGATAGACAGTTGAGGTGTCTCTGTTTTGGGGGCTAGTGAATAACACTGCTACGGACATTCATATACAAGTATTTGTGTAGACATATTTCATTTCTCTTGAGTAGATATCCAGAAGTGCTATCACTAGAGTAATTTGTCAAGTATATGTTCAACGTCAGTGAAACTGCCTGGATATAACCAATAGAAAAGTGGTTATATCCTTTTCTATTTTTGCCAGTGATACATGAAAGTTCCACTTGCTCTGTGTTTTTTCTAATACTTGGTATTGTCAGGAGTTATTTTGCCATTCAAGTGCTCGATCAGTGATATCTCATTGTTGTTTTCATTTGCTTCCCTGAGCATCTTTTCATTTGCTTATTGGCCACTCGTAGATCTCCTTTGGTGAACCATCTGTTCAGATCTTTTGCTCTCTTTTAAAGTAAGTTAGGTTGTCTTTTTATTTTTTATTTATTGAGTTGTAAGAGGTCTTTATATATCCTGAACACCACTCCCCTGTCAGATATGTGTTTTACAAATATGTCTTCCCAGACTGTGGCTTACTTTCCATTTTCTTAATTTTGATGAAGAGTAAAAGGGTTTCTTTCTTTCAGTTTTTTTTTCCTTTTAAGAAATCTTGTTTTTTTCTACCAAAGTTTACAGAATTTTTCTCTGATGTTAACTTACAAAAGTTTTATAGTATTAAACTCAGTTAAGTCTAAGACCTATTTTATATTATTTTTTATTTATGATGAGAGAGAAGAACTGAGATTCATTTTTTTCTATTGGACTATCCAGTTGTTTTAGCATCAGGTATTGAAAGGACCAAAAGTTCACATTGAATTATGTGGTCCCTTTATGCAAAAACAATTAACCTTATAAATAGAAGTCTTGGTCTGTCTATCTTCATGCCAATACCATACTGTCTTGATTACTATGACTTTACACTACAGAGATTAGGGACTGTGTATCCTCTAACTTTTTTTTAATTATAATGTTGGCTATTCTAGGTCCTTTGAATTTCCATATAGATTTGGGACTCAGCTTGTCAGTTTCTACAAAAAAGATCTGCTAAGATTTTGATCAGAATTTTGTCGAATTTGTAGATCAATTTGGGGAACACTGGAGTCTTCACAATACTGAACCTTCCAATCCATGCGCATGTTACATCATGACTTTGTGTGTTTAAATGTATGTCATCAATATTTTGTAGTGTAGTCTTGCACATGTTTTGTTAAATTTATCCCTAAATACTTTATAATTTTTATACCACTGAAAATGATATTTTAAAATTGCATTTCCTAATTGTTCATTACTAGTGCATACAAATGTCATTGGCTCTTATACTGAACCTTTATATAGGGATCTTACTAAAATCAATGATTTGCCCCATTATCTTTTTGGATATTCCTTCAGAATCATTTTCTATATATAAAATCATGTGTTCTGAGAGTAAAGATGGTTTTACTTCTTCCTTTCCAATCTGTGCATGTGTGTGTACCTGACTTTTTCAGTATAATGTTGACTAGAAGTGGTAAAAGTAGACATCCTTTGACCTTCCTGATCTCAGAGGGAGGTGTTTATTTTATCATGAGATATGATATTAGCTGTAGGTTTTTCATAAATTTTATTTATCAGTTTGAGGAAGTTTCATTGTCTTGCTGGTATGCAGAGTTTTCAGGAATTGAATTTTATCAAATGCTTTTTCTGCCTCTACTGAGACGATCATATGACCTTCTTACAGTATTAATATCATGATTTATAGTGACTAATTTTCTAATGATAAACCAATGTTGCATTCCTGCATTCCTTCAACATTGGTTGCAACACAACAACCTGTATGTGTAGGTTTGTTTGTTTGTTTGTTACTGGATTGGATTTTCTAGTATTTGTTAAGGATTTTGCTTATAAGTTCACGCATGATATTGGCTCATATGTTCTTTTTCCCTCCAATGTTTTTGTCTGGCATTGATGTCAGCGTAATTCTGGCCTCATAAAATAACTTGGAATAATAATTGGAAGTGGTTCATCATCCTGTATTTTCAGAAAGGCTTTCTGTAGGACTGGTGTTATTTCTTCCTTAAATGTTTGGTAGACTTTACCAGTAAGGTCATGAATGTCTAGAATCTTATCTGCAGGACTGATTTCAATTAAGAATTCAATTTCTTTATTCATGTTTTTATTTCTTCTTGAGTTTGTTTTGGTAATGTCTTTCGAGGAATTTGTACTTCATCTAAATTGTCACATTCATTGAGGTAAAGTCATTCATAATAATTCCCTATTGCTTTCTTATAGAAATCAATAGATTTCCTATAGAATCATTAGAGTTGCCTCTTCTCTCACTCAGCATGATATCAGTACATTTAGTCTTCTTTCTTGATCAGTTTAGGTAGAGGCTTATTAAATTTATTGATATTTTCAAAAAACAAACTTTTGGTTTTAATTTTTTTGTCTGTGTTTTTTGTTTTCAGTTTCATCGATTTCCACTCTTTATTATTTCCCACTTTCTACTTACTTTGGGTTTAATTTGCTCATCTATTTCTAGCTTTTTAAAGTGGAAATATAGATAACTGATTTAAGAACATTTCACTTTTCTAACATAAGCATCTAACGGTGTTTATATTCCTTTAAGCACTGATTTAACTGCATTTCACTAATTTTAAAAGGGGTGTTTTCATTTTTACCCAGTTAAAATGTTTTCTAATTTCTCTTGAAATTGTTTCCCAGACCCGTGGGTTATTTAGAAGTGTTTGTTTAATTTCTAAATATTTGGGAGATACTCCAGAGATCATCCTGCTATTGATTGCTAATTTAATTCTGTTGTGATACATAATACAAAGCAAAACATAATATGTATTGTTTCAATCTTTAGTAATCTTTATTGAGACTTGTTCTATGGCCCAGTGTATGGTTTATCTTTGTAAATGTTCCATGTGTCCTTGAAAAAAAATGTACATTCCACTCTTATTTGATGGAATAAATGTCAACTAGGTCCAGTTGGTTAATAGTATTGGTGAAGTCTTTCATATCTTTACTGTTTTTTTTTTTAATCAATACTTAAATGGGAGTACAGAAATCTCCAACTCTAATTTTGGCGTAGCTTCTTTCTCCTTTTAGTTTTGCCATTTTGTTTCCTGTACTTCATAACCCTGTTGTTATATGGGCCCACATTTATAATTGCTGAATCATCCTGCTGTAATAACCCTGTTGCCATTATGAATTATCCATCTTGGTCTCTAGTGATTCTCTTTGACTTGTTTATTTCATCTAATGTTAATATAGTCATTCCAGCTTTCTTATTCTTTTCTTTTGAATGGTGTGTCTGTTAGGGTGTGATTTTAAAAACAACAATAAGAACCACTAGGAGTGATAGAGAATATGCAATTTATCTAAGGGATCTGACTTTGTGTAATTTGGGGAGCTTGTTGGTCAGTTTATGACTGTTTGCTGCTTCTGCATCTCAGGATGAGCTTGGACGAGGAGTTGGAGAAGCTGAAGGGACCTAACAGGAGCTAACAGAGCTGTGGATCTGGCTGCTGCCCACCCCATCCACAAGGTGAGCTAGTAAATGAGCGACAGTGTGCATAAGATATAACAGTGCCTGATACCCTTGCACCCAAGTGTTGAAAGGACATCTTGCATAGTTTAGCAACCAGCCAAGATTTAGACATAGTCTGTACTCAGATTTTAGGACTCCTCCTCTTTGTGGTCCCCTACACTTCCAATTTCTCTGCCAATTTCTGATTCTGCCCTCTGATGAACCTGCCTCAGGAGAACTCACATCAAGCCTCATTTCTATCTCTGAGCAGCCAAGTGACCTCCTGAGTCCGCCACATAGGCCCCCAGATTTCCCATCTGTAAAGTCAGGCATTGGAGTGGGACCAGGTGATCCCTAAGAGTCCTTCTAGTGCTAAATAAGCTCTAAATATATATATACACTGTTGGGATCAGGAAAGATCTCATTTCATCATCTGATGTCTTAAAGACAGCCTGCCCCTGCACAGTCTTATTTCTAATAGAGAGATTGTAATTTATAGTTACTTCATTTTTCAGACTACTCATCATCAAAAGCATGTTGCTTAAATTATCCCTGTAGTTTAAGGAGATTACCAAAGCAGGAGGAAGAGATTGGCCTAGAAGATCCTTTAGATTCAACCACATAATCCAAATCCCATTGATATTTCCTAGCTCAATTGTATGTGCCATGTGGATTTGGTCAGCTAATAGGTCGTTTTTGGTCTCTGGCATTCAATAACATCTACATATCATCAACAAAAGAAATTCAGTCTTGAAATTGTGTATGCTATTTTTCTCATGGCCACTGGTTAGCCTTTATAAAAGTTAGACTTTATAAATGAACTGAGAGTAGTATATTTTTATCATAAACAATAAAAATTCTGGGAATTGGGTTAAGAAAAACATATTGCTGTGGTACACTGAGCTTCTGTTATTTTTTATATGAAGCAAGGACTTCTCTATCTCACCAACCGTTATTGTCGCATTCAATATGTGACATTGAATTATATGTGTAGCCACCCAAATGTTTGTATGTGCCTCTGGATCACAACAAAAATATCTTTCTATACTTCTGCTGAATCTAATTGTTTATAAACAAATATACGTGGAGGAAGATGATTCTAAGCATTTCTTGCTTGTTTGATAATTTACTTGTAGCATTTGCCTATGCCAGGGACTCATAACTGAGAAATTCCCGAACAATTTAGAAGGCCATCCACCAAATCTCTTCAAATGCATTGAAATGACCTTTTTTCTAAAGGGCATTGAAAACAGAATTATACTTACACTTAGGTTTCTTGAGCTGAGAATGAGTGAAAGGAGGCTGGCCTCCCCTTGAACAGGCTCTCTGAAGAACATTTCTTTTTTCAAGTTTTTGTAAACTTAGTCGATAAGTGCAAAAATATCATAGTAATCTCCAACAGGTAGCTCACAGGCTTGAACAAAAGTCTGGGAATGGTGGATGGGACAAGGCTTTATTTTCAGTCGCAAGGCATTTTTTGAAAGTGACAATGCATTTTGACACCATTTGCAGTTCCCGCAAAATAATTTGATAGCATTCGTCATGAATATGTTATTTTATGCAAAAGTTTGTCCAAAGAAAAGTTGGTTAAGCATCCCACTCTTGATATTGGCTCAGGTATGATCTCAGGGTCCAGGGATGGTGCTCTCCATGGGGCTCTGTCCTCAGAGGGGAGTCTGCTTGAGGTTTTCTCTCTCCTTCTCCTCTGCCCCTCCACCTGCTCAAACACACTCTCTCTCTCTCTATCCCTCTATCATATATAAATAAGTCTCTAGGGGTGCCTGGGTGGCTCAGTGGTTGAGTGTCTGCCTTTGGCTCAAGTTGTGATCTCGGGCTCCTGGGATTGAGTCCCACATCAGGATCCCTGCAGGGAGCCTGCTTCTCCTCTGCCTGTGTCTCTGCCTCTCTCTCCCGCTGTGTCACTCATGAATAAATAAATAAAATCTTCTTTAAAAAAAATCTTAAAAAAAAAGAAAAAGAATGAAGAAGAACTATATAGGTACCACCTGGGAAAATGATATATATATGCATCTTTTAAAAGATTTTATTCATTTTACTTAGAAAGAGTGCAAGCAGGGGGAAGAGCAAAAGGAGAGGGAGGGAGAGAATGTCAAGTAGACTTTGCTCAGCATGGGGCCTGGTGTGAGGCATGGAGCCTGGAGTGAGGCTGGATCCTAAGACTCTGAGATCATAACCCGAGACAAAACCAAGAGTTGATTGCTTAACTGACTGAGCCACCCAGGCACCCCGAAATGATATGTTTTTAAGGGATTAAAGCTATTTGCAGAACAATACATATAGCATAATCACATTTTGTTTTTTAAAAATGTGCATGTCTACACAATCGTATCCTTTAAGAAAAATAACTAAAAGGTTGTGCTCCAAACTATTATCAGGGGTGAATTGAGAGGAATGGGAGAGGCAAGAACACTCACTTTTTACTTCCCATATCAAGTGTGAGATTGTGATGATTTTTCTTTCTAGTGTACCCTTTTATGCATTTTGCAAATCAAAAATAAATTCTTTTTTCAGAAGAAGAAAAACAGTGTGACGTGAGGAAGGAGTCCGGAGCCCAAAGAACTTGTTGCCTTCACCTGTGCTTTCAAGACTCAGTGTCATTATATGTGTAGCCACCCAAATGTTTGTATGTGCCTCTGGATCATCCAATTTTTTACCTGGATGCTTTGCATCTGCATAAATAAGTGCACACATACACTCATGCCCTGAATCAGTCCCCTGGGCACACGTAGGCATATATTTCTTCAACAAGCCTTCTTTACATGTCTGTTATGTGCTGAACACCTCTGTTGGGTTTCTGAGCCTTTCAAAGTTGGTCTTGGCTTTCAGGAGCTTCTAGTGTCCAGGTTGAACAAGAATATGGACAATTATGTTTATGTCTAGAACTGAGAGGGGAACAAGGGCTGTGACAGCCAGGAGGATGGACCAGCTAACTCCTCCTGGGTCAAGTGAGAAAGGCTCCAGGAGGAAGTGACATTTGAACTGTGCCTTTAAGATTAATTAGAGCTTGTCAGATAAAAGGGTGGAAGAGAAGGCCCAAGAGATGGCATGCATGGAAACAGAGTCATAAGGTTCTTGGCACGTCCAGGTGTGATATTGGCTCATCGTTCCAGAGCACATGGTGTGATGTTAGCAGCAATGACATCCTGAAGGGTTGAAATTGGGAGGAACAAAACGATCAGATCTGTAATGCAGAGGCAGCTCTGACAGTAGTATGATCTGTGGTCAGGAGTGGAGGGTGGCCAGCAGCAGGAAACCTAAAGGAGCCTTCAGCTGAGGCAATGGAATGAAGAGGACATGGGGGCTGGGAACTCACTTGGATGACCTAAGTGTGAGAGGTACAGAAGGAAAGAAGGTTCTTGCTCAGAAAACAGAGGGAATGAGGATACTTTGAGCCACAGCATAGCCCGTGTTTCTCAACCTCAGCACTACTGACTTTGGGGGCTGAGTAACTCTGTCCTGTGTGTTGAAAGATGTTTAGCAATAAGCAGTAGATGCCAGTAGCACCCCCATCCCAGTTGTGATGCCCAAAAGCATCTCCAGACTTTGTCATATGTCCCCTGGGAAGCAGAAAGGCCCCCAGTTGAGAATGAGGGGTTCAGGTAATAAGGAATGTGACAGGAGCTGGGGAGAGGGGTTGAAGCTGAGCAGTGGAGATCTGGGCTTCATCTTCACACAGATCTCTGGAGATTGATGGGGTCACTCAGGACAAGACAACAGAGGGCTCAGGAGGCCCCCAGGAGCCTGAACTCTTAAGAAGCAAATAAAAAGGGGTGCCTGGCTGGCTCAGTCAATGGAGTGTATGACTCTCAGTCTCAGGGTTGCAAGTTCGAACCCCATGTTGGGTGTAGAGGTTACTTAAAAATAAAATCTTTTTTTAAAAAAAGAAATAAATAAAAAAGTATAATACAGAATGAGCTAGAGAAGAAACACCAGAGGTAGGCACAGAAGCAGAAGAGTATAGTGCCTGGACTCCAAGTGGAGGAAGGTGGGTGTGGGTCCATGAGTATAGGCAGGATGATGTTATGGACTGCATTGTGTCCCTCCAAAATCCATCCATCCAAGCCCTGACCCCCAGTGTGACTATATTCAGAGATAGGGTATTCAAGGAGGTAATTAAGGTTCACTGAGGTCTTAAGGGTGCAGCCTGGTGTCCTTACAGGAGGAGGAAACACCAGGTGTGTACGCACACACAGGGGAAAGGCCATGTGACGATGCAGGGAGAAGGTGGCTGTCTATGAGCCAAGATGAGAGGCCCCAGAAGGCATGAACCCACCAGCACCCTGATCTTGAACTTCCAGCCTCCAGAACTGTGAGAAAATTGCCATCTGTTGCTCAGGCCCCGCAGGCTGTGGTGCTTGTGATGGCAGCCCACGCTGACTGGGACAGATGAGGATTCATCCATCAGGAGGACACCACATGTCTGAAGGCTAACACCGTCCATGGAGCTGAGGAGTGGAGGTCAGCTTACCGTGGAGGACAAGGAAAGCCGGCGCACAGAGATGGCTCGTGTAGGAAACTCAAGAAGGCTGGATGGGAAGGGAAGGAAGGCAAGAGTCTGCAATCATCAGCGAGGGGACAAGTGAAGGGAAGAGTTCTTAGGCCAGGGAAGCCTGGATCTTTTCATGTTCCTGCAGCCCCTTGAGGGTTCTTGAGGTTACCGGTCAGGCTCTTCATCCACGAACCATGTAGACTTGTGGCCCGAGGCCTCTTACTTCCTGTGGTTCTGAATATCTTCAAAACTGCTTCCTGATTATGAATGTGATAGATATACGTAATCTTTACATCACATTATGTATGTGACATATACATAGATGTGGGATGCGTGTGTGTGTGTGTGTGTGTGTGTGTGTGTGAGCGCCAAGCTCCTCTGCTTCTGTGCCTGCCTCTCTGATAGTCCTCTAGCTCATTCCCTGTCATACCTCTTTCTTTGCTTCTTAAATGTTCAGGCTCTTGGGGTCTTCCTTTGCCCTCCTGTTGTCTTGTCCTGAGTGACCTCATCAACCTCCAAAGGTCTGTGGGCTGATGACACCCACTTACAAAAGGTTGGTAAAGAAAATCTCAAGAAGAACGTAAAATACACCAATCTCACCCCCCAGCATGAACCTTTCACTATCATTGTGATCACGTGGGAAGATTGCCTTCTGGTCTTTTCTATGTATATTGTAACATACTCTGTATATTGTGATGGTACAAGTACCTAGAGTTTTGAACCCTCCTTTTTAAAACCGGGCACTGGGTCACAGGTACTTGCCTGTCATTACCTATTTTTCAAATATGATTTTTAATAACGTACACTAAAGTCCAAACTGTGAAAGTACATGCTTTAACCGTTCTCCTGATTTAGAAAGTTAAATCGTCTCCTGATTTAGAAAGTTAAATTGTCTCCCTGCTTTCAGCACTGTGAATACCCAGTGATGAACCTCCCAGTACGTACATTCTGAAGCACATTATTTATTACATCCTTCTGTTTTCATCCTGGGTTGTGAATCAGCCAGGTCTGGAAGGCCTCAATACACATTTCTTTTTTTTTGCGGTTTCATCTTTTAGCCGGCTTCTCAATCCCTCATGCTGCAAATCCTCAAACCGCCTATCAGAGAGAAACCCTGCCATTTTAAAAGAAAAACAACATACTCCCGCAAACAGCACCCTCCCTGATTGACTCCCTGCATTTCCTTTTCATGGCTTTTAATTACATTTTCAACACTGGCTTGAATTAGAAGCCTATCTAGAAAACCAAAACTTTTGAAAGAATGTTGAGGACATCGAAATCACCTTGTGGAATGTCTGATGGACTGAAACAAACCCAGACAGAACATTTGCAGGATTTGTTCCTCTTTGCAGACAAATGAGGCTGAGTACAGTCTCTGTCCCTGCCTAAGAAATATTGTCCACCGGCAGGTGACCCGATGCAGCCTGGTGCCCACTGGAGGGGCTGTTCCTTGTTATAATACCAGACAAGGAAGGAGAGGAAAACTACTGGCTGGGTGGCCAAAGGGATTTCTCTCTCTCTCTCTCTCTCTCTCTCACACACACACACACACACACACACGTGCATGCACACACCTGGTATGAGTTCCAGGGACCCAGAACTTGGGGAGAAGCAGGGCTGCTCCACAGAGCAGAAGAGGTGTAGCGTACCCCAACAAGGTTTCTGTTGTTTCTTTTCTTTTGTTCTGAGGTGGTTTGCTTTTGGGTTTTTTGTTTTGTTTTGGGTTTCTTTTTTTTCTTTTTTTTTTTTTTTTTTTTTGCATTTAAAAAGGTTTTTATTTATTTAATTTTAATTATTGTATATTTTTATTGGAGTTAGATTCGCCAACATATGGTATAACACCCAGTGCTCATCCCATCAAGTGCCCCCCTCAGTGCCCGTCACCCAGTCACCTCATCCCCCCTCCCACCTCCCCTTCCACCACCCCTAGTTCGTTTCCCAGAGTTAAGAGTCTCTCATGTTCTGTCTCCCTTTCTGATATTTCCCACTCATTTTTTCTCCTTTCCCCTTTATTCCTTTTCACTATTTTTTATATTCCCCAAATGAATGAGGCCATATAATGTTTGTCCTTCTCCGATTGACTTGCTTCACTCAGCATAATACCCTCCAGGTCCATCCACGTCGAAGCAAATGATGGGTATTTGTCGTTTCTGATGGCTGAGGAATATTCCACTGTATACATAGACCACAGCTTCTTTATTCCTTCATCTGTCGATGGACACCGAGGCTCCTTCCACAGTTTGGCCATTGTGGACATTGCTGTTATGAACATAGGGGTGCAGGTGTCCCGGTGTTTCACTGCATCTGTATCTTTGGGGTAGATCCCCAGCAGTGCAATTGCTGGGTCGTAGGGCAGGTCTATTTTTAACTCTTTGAGGAACCTCCCACAGTTTTCCAGAGTGGCTGCACCAGTTCCCATTCCCACCAACAGTGCAGGAGGGCTCCCCTTTCTCCACATCTTCTCCAACATTTGTTGTTTCCTGTCTTGTTAATTTTCCCCATTCTCACTGGTGTGAGGTAGGATCTCACTGTGGGACAGCCACGTGCAGAAGAATGAAACTAGACCATTCTCTCACACCACACACAAAGATAAACTCAAAATGGATGAAAGATCTAAATGTGAGACAAGAATCCATCAAAATCCTAGAGAACACAGGCAACACCTTTTGTGAACTTGGCCACAGCAACTTCTTGCAAGACACATCTATGAAGGCAAGGGAAACAAAAGCAAAAATGAACTATTGGGACTTAAGATAAGAAGCTTCTGCACAGCAAAAGAAACAGTCACCAAAACTAAAAGACAACCTACAGAATGGGAGAAGATATTTGCAAATAACATATCAGATAAAGGGCTAGGATCCAAGATCTACAAAGAACTTCTTAAACTCAACAGCAAAGAAACAAACAATCCAATCATGAAATGGGCAAAAGACATGAACAGAAATTTCACCAAAGAAGACATAGACATGGCCAACAAGCACATGAGAAAATGCTCCGCATCACTTGCCATCAGGGAAATACAAATCAAAACCACAATGTTTTGGGTTTCTTTGGTTGTTGTTCCTTTCCCGTGGGCCTCATTCCCCATGTGGCACAGCAAGGTCCTGCCAGAGTTTCAGAGAAAATAAAGGAATGCCTGCTAGTCCCTTGCCTTTTCATCCTCGGGTTTCCACCACAGGCTGACACAACATTCACAGTCCCTCCATGTGCTTTGATTTAAGGGACAGCTTTACTCCTGGGCTTCTCCTGATTCTTGAACCAAATTCAGCCACAGCAAGAGCACAGGCTCACTGGCAGGAGAAAGGCCAGGCTTGAGCCTTAAACCCCACCGTGGCTTGTTTCCAGGGCTCATAGTCCTTTGTCTTCACAGACCCCTCCCCTCCCCTCCCCCGACCTTTCATGTCCTCTTATCTGCATGGTTCCAAAACCTAACAGTCTGAGGAGCTCAAATCGGTATTCCAAACCCCCCCTACATGCGCACACACACGCATACATGCACACACTCTCCTCACACAGGTGCACACATGCATCCATAAACTCACACACAAGTACCACACACATGCAAACAGGTGCACACTTTGCTTTGTTGATACTGGACATCCATGAACCTGAACTTTTCCATCCTTATGGAAAATTTGCCACCAGCTCCATTTTTAAGAGCTTTTGCGACTAAGGGAGGAACCAGGGATATTCATGTAAGCAAGTGCAGGTTCTTCACCTGGTCAAGCCCAGGAGCAGACCCCACTCACCCCCATCCTAGACATCATTCTCATTATCTACCTCTGTGTTTTGGTAGCAAATAAAGCACTGCTGTGAATAACAGCTAACTTTGGGTGAGGACTTCTGCGTCCCAGGTGCCGAGCCGACCCCTTCATGTGTATTATCTGATTTACTTTTACCAACAAAACAAAACCCCAAACAATGTGATGTAGATGCTCTCGTGATCCCTACTTGACAGCTGAGGAATCTGAGTTTCTGAGAGGTTAAGAAACTGCTCAAGGACATGCAGCAGGAAAGGTGGTATCATTGGGATAAAAACCAGATCTAAGAGCTTGCGACCTCAACCACTGTGTTTTGTCTCCTGGACATCTGTCTTGTTTGTGTCAATGATCCACTTACTCTTTTCTCAGTAACCTCACCCAGAGTCCTGGGGATGCCAGTCCATGTGCTTGTGGTGGTGGTAGCTATATCACTGGCTCTTGGGTAAGCACGTGACCTCAACGTAAACCAACTAGCTCGCCTCTTTTGCTGGGCCCAGGGATGTTTTGAAGACGGGAATGTGGCTCATTTGGAACCAATAGTGTGTGTGGTGGTTTCCTCTAGGCTGCCCCATCCCTGCTGGACTTGAACGGAGAAGCACCAAGTCCTAGGAGTTGCCTGTGGCTATCTGGGGACCCAGGGAGAAGAGCTGACCTGAAAAGTCATGGGGGACCCTAAGAGAAAGAGAGAACCAAGTCCTGGATACATATCTAGGTCCTGAATCAAAACCAGCCTAAAGCACACATTACTCCGGGTTGATTTAGTAACACTACCAAAAAATTCCCTTTAAGTTTTCAGCTGGTTTGAACTGAATTTGCCACCCCGTACTGGCTGGAGTCCTGAGTGGTTCGGTGGACCATCTGGGTGACACCACTTGGGAAGTCGCCTGCTTTCCCTGGGACCCCGTTTCCTCCCCACTAAAGCAGGGTGAAAGCACACCCTCCCGCACCCCTTCCTCCACTCGTCACAGCAGGAGGGTGGTCAGCAGGGAAGGGTGAGCAAGAGATGGTTTTTCTCCAACTAGAGAAAAATCTCGTGAATTCCTCAAGTTGACCTTAATTCTTTTTATTATAACATTACTCAAATATGTGCAAACATAAATTAGATATAATCTCCTTATGTTTATAGCTTTTATACATCTATAAAAACCAAAACAAATTTAAAGATTAAATACAAACAAAACCATAAAACCTATAAAAGTCCAATTAAAAGCGTGGATTTAATGTGGCAGATGATGCTGTGCCAGAACTAAATCTCTGCAGTATGGCTCTCCTCCCAGCTGCTCCCCTACGGGGTCTGGGTTGTTCTGCGAACCATACTCCCCATGTCTCATGATGATGCCATCCTCACCTCCCTGCCACAGGAGTTTTCCTCGGTGCAGCCTCCAGGAATCCCATCTATCTGGCACACAGTGATGTCTTCTGGCCTTGGCTTGGCGAGCTGAGTTTTCTTCCTACACGTCCTCTGTGCCTGTGGCCGGCCTGACTCCAACACGGTTCCAGCCACAGCTGCAAGGGGGGGGGGGGCACGCTGGGGACCCACTGGGTCACGTGGCAAGACTCCATCATATGCTAACATGGATTTTTAGAAGAGTATTGTCAGAAAAAGAACAGCATATTTGAATTATTCTTAAGACTTAGAGTATTCCAAAAATATGACCTTGAACTCTACTCTGAGAAACACAGGATAGTGAAGAGTATGGGGCTTAAGACCAGTGTTTGAGCACAGCCGCTTATGCCAGTGGACTTAGGGCAAGTTACTCCTAAGTCTCTGTTTTTCTGTCTTAAGTTGAGATTTAATAAAAATATCTGTCTTGTAAGGTTAATAAGTGGTATGAAGTGAACTCATGGATTTAAGCTCTATAACGGGTTGACTAGTGCCCCCCTAGAATTCAGGCTCACCCAGAACCTGTGAACGTGACCTTGTTTGGAAATAGGGTCTTTGGACATGTAGTTGAGTTACGATGAGGTCGTACTGTGTTAGAGAGCACTTTATTCCAATGCCTGGTGTCCTTATAAGACATGGGAAATTTGGACAGAGAGACACAGACACACACACATGCATGGGAGAAGACCTGTGATGACAGAGACAGAGATTGGAGAGACGTGTCTACAGTCCAGAGAACGCCCCTGTAGATGGCTGATAACTGCTGGAAGCTGGGAGAGAGGCACGGAACAGCTTCTAAGAGCCTCCAGAAAGGATCCAACCCCCCAACACTTCATTTTTAAAATTCCATCCTCCAGAGACATTAAGTTTCTGTTGTTTTAAGCCACCTAGTTTGTGGCACTTCGTTACAGTGGCCCCAGGAAACTAATACCCACACTTAACACACAGCTCAACATATACAGTAAGCAAGACATGGTAGCTTTTTATTAGTAGAGGAGACTCTAAAGCACTTCAAGGAATACAAAATGGTTTACAAAGGCAGTTTCTGTGATTATTTTCCCCGTCCATTTCAGCTCCTGGGGCTGGCCCCAATGTGAAGTTTGCATTATCATCCTCCTCCAATTTAGTGCAGCACTTTACAGTTTACAAAGCGTTTTCCTACAGATTATTTCAATTAATTCTCACAGTGACCTTACAAGGTCGATAAAATTAACAATTTTTGCATGTTGGCCAAGGAATCTTTTAGAGCCAATTGGATAAATGCAATGTGGTATCTCACACCAGTTCCTGGAAGAAAAAAAGGATGTTCATGGAAAAACCTGGCAAAACCCAATTACAGTCTGTGACTTGGTTTATAGCAATGCGCCAGTGATAATTTCTTAATTTTGACAAATTTAACATGCTTATGTGAGATATTGTCAATTTATGGAATCCGGGTGAATGGTCTATGGAAATTCTCTGTACTATCTTTGCAACTTTTCTTGACATCTCAAATTACCCAAAATAAAATCTGATTTTAAAAAAGCTGATTGGAAAGACTCCCCAGCTGATTTGAATGCTTTGTTGGAATGTCATGGAGAGAGCCTGGCAGATAGAAATATCTGACATATAGCAAGCTGTGACTACCCTCACCTTTGCTTCCATCTTTTTTTCTTCTAATACTTTCCACTATTAGTAAAGCTCCACCTAGAAAATTTAGAAGACATATAAAATTGAAAGGAGGAAAAAAGATACCAGCCGTGGTCTTGCCATCGAAAGATACCCACCATGAGCATTCTAGTGCGTTTCCTTGCCATCTTCTTAGCTTGGGTGTTATATAAATGTGATCATCCGACTTACCTCCCCATGCTCACATGAGCAGCTGGATGTTGCCAGAGAGAAGCTCACTTTTGTGCTGGGGGTGAGGGGACTTTAGAGCTCACAGCCACGAGTCCTAATGGGCACCCTCTGTGACCCTACGTCATAACTTCTCCATACTAAAATCACACACACACATGCACACATACACACACGAGAACTTTCCTGTGTCTCTCTCATCTTCCCGTGACCAATGCCACCAGCCCAGCCACCCCTGCCCCCTGTGTCCTGCCTGTCCTGCTCCTATCTGAACATCTTCTGACTATTTGCTTATCTTCTGTCTCCTGAATCATCAGCATCTCCTTCTTCATTCCCAACAGCATAAATAGGCTACACGAGCTCCTATCGTGGGGTAAAGAAGCCCCTGTGTCCCACAGCCCCCTCCAGCTGTCCCCCCTCCCATCTCACCAGAATTCCTCAGAAGAACCAACCAGGCTTCTGACTGGTTTCAGGGAGGCACGTGTCTCTTACTGGTGTCCTCACTCATCTCCATGTTGTGAAAACCAGTACTTCTCTGCCTGTTCCCACCTTCCTGACCCTACTGCATGGCACACAGCTGAGTTCTCCATCCTTCTCCTGAGTTCCCACACATCACACCCTCCTGGGTTCCTTCTGTCTGCCCCTCAGCCTCCTGGCTGCTTCCGCTTCTTCATCAGGCCTTGGAATCTGGTCCTGCTTGATCTCCAATTTCCTCGCACAACTTGTCCCCCGACCCACTGTACTCGTGCCATGCTACCCTCTGTTTACTCTGCAGATGAGCCACCCTTGTTCCCACCTCAGGACCTTTGCACTGGCTCTTTCTTCTGCCTGGAGTGCTCTTCCCACTGATATTCCCGTGGGTGTTTCCATCTCCCAATTCAGATCTCTGCTTAAATATCACTTGTACTGAGACAATTTTCCTGATGCCTCCAAACCCTCCTCTCATCATACTCTCTATGTGGCTTCACTGCCCCTGCCATTCCTCTTGCCTTTACTTGTTCCCTGTCAGTTTCCATCCACCCCCAGACAGCGCCCGTGTGTTAGCTCCCCTGGAGTCTGGTGGGAACTGGCTTGTGCACTGCTACACCCAGGCCTCTAAGAATGGGAAGCGCTCGAGAAATACCCATCAAATGAACAAATGAGTGGTGAATATTCAATTTTACCCTTTTTACCCTGATGGGATGTGACCCTGAAGCATTTCTGCTTTCCAGATATCATTTTGAACAACTGCACTGCAGTCTCTATCCTTCAGACCCTAACATCTATTGACTCACTTTCCTATACTGGACATTTATGTTTATCAAAACTTCTCCCTATTAAAAACAGCTCTTTGTTGAATGTTGATCAAAACTTCTATGATAAACAGCTCTTTGATTAACATCTTCACATATAAAACTTTTTATGTACTTCAAACTGAGTCCTTAGGATAGAGTTCTGGGGATAAAAATGTGAATTGACAGGATTGTTTGTCCTTTAGAAGATGACTCGGCTGTAGGGAAAACCATTTTGTATTTGGTGTAGCTTCTGTAGCTGTTCGCTAGTAAATGACCAAAGCATTCATGTGGGGTTATAATCACAGAGTACTTTCTGCCCACCTTGGAAGGTGCTATGGGTACAAACAAGAAATGCAAAGACTAACCTGTAAGAAAAGATTATGGAGAGGGACACAGCACATAGCCACCACCTAACTGCAATAGCAGGCGGGCCAAAGGGTCCTCGGGGCCAGCAGTGAGGCTGGCAGGAACAGAGGCAGGGGAGCCTGCTCTGACTTTCCTCTAAAACTATGTATTGCATGTTCCAGTTTACAAATCAGTCTCACCTCATTATCTTTGGGGGGGGGGGTTGGTCCTTGGGCCACCCCCCCCCCACCCAGAGTGCTTTTCAGGGGGTAGGTGTTAACCTTCTCACTTGCAGACCTAAGCTCAGACCGGTTTGCCCAGGATGGACCCCAAACCCAGAAGGCCTAACTACGAGCCTAGGGCCTAGAACCCTTGTCCCAAAGCTCTCCGCTCCCCTGCCTCCCCCGCACAGAGTCAATGTTCGAGTTCATCTCTGGGTTTGTCACCACACCATGCATAAATGGCTGGACGTGCTGTGTCCGGATTCTAAGGGTGCGTTGAACATTTTTAACAGCTAAGACACTGGCAGTGCAGCCCACCCAAGTCCATGTGAGGGGTCCACAAAGACACAGACCAATGTCCTCCAGGGAAGCGGAAGCTGAGGTGTGACCAAGGGCCGGTGTGGAGGAAGACCTACAGCGTCACCATGGACAGAGATGACAAACAGGGACACGTGCCA
Organism: Canis lupus baileyi; assembly: GCF_048164855.1. NCBI lineage: Eukaryota > Metazoa > Chordata > Mammalia > Carnivora > Canidae > Canis > Canis lupus. Next base: position 6,596,377 of record NC_132866.1, read on the forward strand.
AGTCAGGAGCCCCGACAATGCTTCCAAAGGCAGTGTTGGTATCAGACCATCAGGCAGGCAACTCTGGGCTTGGGCTTAATGGAGGTGGGGGCTCAGCCCAGGGTTTGGTGAAAAGCACATGAATTCATAAAATATTGAAACAAGAAGATGCTCAGAGATCACCTTGTCCTACTCATTCAACAGATAGATGAGGAAGCCAAGGCCCAGGGAAGGGAGTTTCCCGAGGCCACGGAGCCAGCGCAAAAAGGGAACTTAGACAATGTTTTTCTCCATGACAGCGTGGAGCCTCTCATCCACAGAGTATTATTTAAGAAACACAGCCCTATTATTTTCACATACTTGGAGCTACACTGAAAAAAATGATCACCTGTCCAGAGCTCTTAGGGAAAAAATTTTTAGTGAATAGATAAGTTACGTTTTATAGACAAGCAGGCATTGTTTCCCCAAGGGCACTTGGAAGTGATCTACGTATCTTCCTTGCTATCTTTCTTTCCCTGTGGACTTTCGTAGCACACTGTCTCCAGGAATGGACAAAGGTGAGCCTCAGCGCAGTTATTGTTGTGATTATCACAAGCCTCAAGTGATGGGGTCTGGTGAACGAGGACCTGCTGCCCCGTGAACTAACTAAATGTCACTGCTCAGTGGCATGATAATTCATGACCATGCAGGGAAACATGTAACATTTCCTAAGCAATCTGACACTTGACCTGGGTAAGGACGGAGAGACAAGATGGATTGATGGAGAGGGCATCAGGTTTTAAGTATTTTTCTGTGTTGATCGAACTGCCGCTGAGATTTTGTACCCCATCTGTGCGTTGCATTCATGGCTTGGAGCGAGGAGGGGTGGGGGCAGCAGCAGGGAAAACCCGGTCCACTTGAGAACATTCCAGAAGATGGTGGGTAGTTGTGTACCTGGAGACAGCCTCACGGCCTCTTCCTTTTCCCTATCACGTTGTGGCTACACCGCCGTCCCTCCAGGCCTGCTCACGTGTCTTGATCATACCATCAGGATGGAGGCTACCTAGTTCTTTGTTAATAATTCTCATAAATGTCCTTTTTAAGATCCTTACACTGATGTCGCAAATGGATCCCTTCCCCTCCGTTACTAGATGCCGTGATCAGACAATCTTTTATGCTACATTAAAGCAATTTTTTAATGGCAAATCAGATCCCTATCGTCTCGTAAAACAGAGGCAGGTCAGCTGGGGCCCCTGCAGGAAATAAGGAGGGCATGTTTGATTTTTCTCCTCCATCCCTTCCCAGACACGCTCGTTTCTGAGGTGGGCCGGGGGAGTTATGTGGTGCCAGAATTATTAAAATCATAATGAGATCAAGAGTGAGGCTAAACACTCAAAGTTTTTGGACTGGCAGGTAGGGTTTGGCAGTACAAAAAACGTTTTGTTTTTTTCCCATTCATTCAATCCAACGTGACAGCCTTGAAAACTCCTCTGTGTGTTCCCCACGCTCTAAGAAATGACAGTGACCGTAATTCAAATTTACGGCTGGGTTTCTGTGTGTGCAAGCGTGTGCTTTTCTTTTTTCTTTTTTAAACTAGTAATGAAGTTGTAAATGCAGCATTTTTTTCATTACCTATTCATTAAAGATATGACATGAAAACAGAGTTTCCATGGAAATGGCTTTGTGGATTCTGAGTACATAATAAGAATTTCATTGTTTACACTACAGCACAGATAACTGATGGATGTTATTGTCGCTAGTAAAGTCTTATTTAGCTCCATGAATGCACGTAGGGCACAAGGGTGGTGCGCGTGGTCCCGCCGCAGCCTGCGCTCGTGCAGAAGCTCTGGCTGGTCAGTGGCCCTGCACTTCACAACGGAGAGGACGCGCTGAGCTGTGCCTTTTCAACACCCTGAAGCTTAAACATTGAAACATTCCAGATAAAAAAAGCCAAAGTAGTTCCACTCAGCATTTAACATGTGTCCATTTAATGTAAAGAAAGGTTTTTCTCTGCTAAGGCCTGGGCTCTGGCATCAGAGTCTGGGTTCAAATCTTGGCTCTTATGCTTATTAGTTGCGGAACCTCAGCCACATGACTTGGCCTCTTCCCCTGCCTTAGTTTTTTTATCTGAGAAGGGGGGAGCTATATGCATATGGAATACATTACACATATTACACTGATAACCAGAATATGTATCACATCATAATTACATATAATATAATAATCACATATATATCTATGTCAATAGGGGATTGTTTGGAGGATTAGAAGAGAAATTCCATAAAGCATTCAGTGGATGCCTGGCCCCTAGAAGTGCTGTGATGTGGTGGTGTTGTCATTTTTATCATTAATAGATTGATAAAACTGCTGGGTACTAATGTTTAGGCTCAGTTCAAACGCCTCCTCTTGGCTGAGGCTCTCCCTGAAAGTGGAGTGGTCCCTCGGTGCTCCCAGCAGAGCCGCTGAAGGAGGCACCTGACCCCCCCACCCCCACCCCACAACCCTCCCAGCTCCCATTTGCCTTTAATGATTTATGGGTTAATTCCTCTCTGCCTGAGGCCATGCCCTCCTGGAGGTCAGGGGCCACCCCAGCCTTTCCTGTTATGGCCCAGGGCCTGACGCAAAGTAGGAATCCTACCCCCGAAAAGGGAAAGCTTTGATTTATATAAAATTAAATTTATTAAAAAACCCATCCTGTGAACTCAATTCAGGAAGGGAGGATTTTTATTGTTTTGGTTTGGTTTGGGAGGTGGGAGGAGCCTAGGGAGGCCAATATCTTTTTTTAATTCTTTTTCATTTATTTTTTTGAGAAAGGGCACAAGCACAAGTGGGGGCCAGGAGGGGAGGGGGGGGGAGAGAGAGGGAGAAGCAGATTCCCTGCTGAGCTCAATCCCAGCACCCCGGGGATCATCACCTGGACCCACTGAGCCACCCAGGCCCCCCCAAGACCTTTTTTCTAATAAATGTAAAAGAATGCAGGTAATGCATGACCGCAGGTTGAAAATGAGTCCTTGATGACTGAGACACATGTGGTGTTCAGAGCATTCCGTGGCCGGCTATCCTGCAGGCTGGGACTAGGGCAAGGGCGAGGAGGCACCCAGCTCCCACCTTTCTCGTGGCATTCACTGGCAGGGCCCTCCCCTGGCAGGGAACGTCTGTGCCTTCGGCTCTCCCAGACTGGACCCAGCCCTGTGCCCTGTACAGCCTGCGTGCCTGGATCCTGGGCTAGGTCACCCTGGGCTGTCACACAAAGCTCTCTGGCACCCGATCCCATAAAGTCCCTTCCCTCCGCTCCCAAGTTAAGAATAAGACTGTAAGGACACGAATGTTGCCTAACACAGCAGACAGAGAGGTAACCTGGTGACTCCGGCTGCTGCACTTTGCAAAGTGATACCATTTGGACCTTATTTATAAAACAGACATTAATCCAGTTCCGCATGACTGTAGCACAATTTACTCAAAACGTGCCAGGAAGCCTTCCAGCCTATTAAAATAAGTGTTCCACCATCTTCATCTCTCCTGCCTGATTGCTGGCATCCAGATGAGAGAAGAGATTCAACCATGAAGACGTGTTTGACATAGACCATGACTATATAATAAGAATTTTAATTGCCAGGAGTATTCCTTGAATAATTAAGCAATTTAGGGGTAAGGAGCACCGAGAAAGAGAGAGAGAGAAAGGCAGAGACACAGGACAGCTTTGCCTGACTGTTGTTTCACACAGAGGAGCTGCACTCACCACTTTCCAAGGGGCCCCAAAATGCCTGGGGTCGTCACGGGGCACCCGGGGGACCCCCAGTCAGTTGTGCAACCAGCTCCTGGCTTCGGCTCAAGTCGTGATGTCAAGGTGGTGAGATGCAGCCCCATGTGGAGCTCCGGGCTCAGCGCACAGTCAGCTTAGGACTCTCTCTCTCCCTCTCCCCCTGCCTCTCCCCCACCACACTCTCCTGCTTTCTCTCTCTCTCTCTCTCTCTCTCTCTCTCTCGGATAAATCTTTTCTTAAAAGTGCCTAGAGTCTTCGTCATGCAGAAAGGCAAGTTATGACTGGAAAACTGACTTTTAAAAAAAAAAAAGATTTTATTTGTTTGAGAGAGAGAATGAGCCAAGGGGAGGAAGAGAGGGAGAGGGAGAAGCAGACTCCCCGTCAAGCAGGGGCTCCATCCCAAGATCACCACCTGAGCCAAAATGAAGAATCAGCCATTTAACGAACTCAGCCACCCAGACACCACAGAAAACTGACCCCAGGGCAGCCTGGGTGGCTCAGCAATTTAGCACCGCCTTGGGCCCAGGGTGTGATCCTGGAGACCTGGAATCAAGTCCTACATGGGGCTCCCGGCATGGGGCCTGCTTCTCCCTCTGCCTGTGTCTCTGCTCCTCTTTCTCTGTGTCTCTCATGAATAAATAAATAAAATCTTTAAAAAAAGATCTTTTAAAAAAAAAACTGACTTTGAAATATAGATAGAGGGGTCTGTGGGTGGCTCAGTGGTTGAACATCTGCCTTCAGCTCAGGGTGTGATTCAGGGTCCCAGGATGGAGTCCACATCGGGCTCCCTGCAGGAAGCCTGCTTCTCCCCTGCCTGTGTCTCTGCTCTCTCTACATGTCTCTCATGAATAAATACATAAAACCTTTTTAAAATATCAAAAATAAATAAAATGTACATAGAAATGCAAAGGACCTAGAATATCCAAAACAATTTGGAAAAGGAGAACAAAGTTGGAGCATATAGACTCCCAGACTTAATAAAAAGCTATTGCCATCAGGAGAGTGTGGTATTGCCACACAGAGATCAATGGAACAGAATAGAGTCCAGAAACCACCCCATGCATATATCACAGCATATATCATATGCTTTTCAATAAAAGGGCTAAGGTAATTTAATGAGAAAAGCATAATGGTGCCAGAGCAGTTGGATTTCCAAATGCCAAGAAAAAAAAAAGGGGGGAGAGAGAGAGAGAGAGAGATAACCCCACCCATTACTTCACATCACATACAAAAATTAACATGAAATAGATCACATATCTAAATGTAGGAAATTAAATTTTTTAAATTTTAGAGAAAACATAGGTGAAAGCCCTAATGATGTGGATTTGTCCAAAATTTCTTAAATATAACAAAAAGCACAAACTACACAATAAAAAATCAGTACATTGACTTCATTAAAATTTAAAACTTTTGCCCTTTAAAAGTCTCTGCTCTGAACATGAAAGGCAAGCCACAGCCTGGGACAAAATATTTATAAAAGTTCATCTGACAAAGGACTTGTATTTAGAATATATAAAGAACCTTCTAAACTGAATAATAAGAAGTTAACCCAATTTTAATATGGGGAAATATTTGAACACTTTATCAAAGAAGATATACAGATGACAAATAAGCCAAGTAAGCATGTGAAAAACCACATGGCATTATTCCTCAGTTAAAGAGACACAAATTAAAACCACAATGTGATATTATTACACACCCACCACAATGGTCAGAAGAAAAAGGGCCAACCACACCGAGTGCTGGCAAGAATCTGGGGGAACTAGAATGAATCCTCCTATGCTGGAAATAGAAACGTAAAGTGATACAATTACTTTTGAAAACATTTTGACATTCTCTCAAAAAAGCTAAACATAGACCTATCACAGGACCCAGCCATTCCATTCCCAAGTATTTACCCAAAAGAAATCAAGGCATTGCTCACACAAAGTCTGTACTCCAGCATTTGTAGCAGCTTTATTTATAATAGTCAATGGTTGGAAGAAAATACAAATAACCCGTGGAGGGTGATTCCTGGGTACATAGCAAGTCAAAACTCATCAGACTATTGGCTTTGAATATGTGTTGTTTATTATATGCCAACTTTGCCTCAATAAACTTGTTTTAAAAAATGCAAAACAGGGATCCCTGGGTGGCACAGCGGTTTAGCGCCTCCCTTTGGCCCAGGGCGCGATCCTGGAGACCCAGGATCGAATCCCACATCAGGCTCCCGGTGCATGGAGCCTGCTTCTCCCTCTGCCTGTGTCTCTGCCTCTCTCTCTCTCTCTGTGACTATCATAAAAAAAAATAAAAAAATAAAAAAATAAACATTTAAAAAATGCAAAACAAAGCAATGAGAAAACTAGTATGAGCATGGCCCTAAGACTGTGGAGGAGCTGCACAGTACCACTGACCTTCCTCTTTGAAGCCTCCCTCAGGGTAAGAAGCCAGCAGGAACCCTGCAGGAGCACCCTGCACACCATCTCAGGAAGTGGATCTAACCATCTGGGGGTAGACTGATGGACACTGGACATGCCTCCTTCTCTCCCTCAGTGAAGGGCTGGGCTCTCTGCAGCAGGGTTTGCTGCTTGCCGGAGTGCCTCCATCCATAACACCAAGATGGGTTCCCAGCTCTAGGGCTCTCTAAAACTCCTCTCTGAATCCTGGGTTGACAGGGATCCCCCGCCCCCTTCCCTGGATGACCAGGAACTTGTGTCCCTGGCATAGCTGACAAATATCTCATTGACCTTGTGACACCATCAGGAAGCCATTCATCTGATGAATAGTCTGCAATCCCTGCTCCTGGGCATCCAAACTCCATTCCAAATTCCTCTCTGGGCAACCCTACCTTGTGGGGGCACTGTGGCAATCTGCCCACCCTCGTCCTCCACCCCACAGTGGTCATGGCCACAAATGACAATTACAGGCCGGACTGGGATGTGATACTGTTTAACCTAACAATTCAATAGTAGTCACAATAAATAATAATTAATTATTATTTTCCACCTCAAGAAGAATTCCCCCTTTCCATTATCTCATTGCACTAACGATAAATAAGTGATCTGCACAAGGCTACATGACTTAGGAAAGGCAGGGCCAGGTTCAAAGTCAAGACTGCATCCTATGTCATGTGCTAATACTTTTCAAACTTAGTGAAATTTGTACACCACTTGTCCTCTTATTTAATTGTTTTCTTTATTTTATTTTAAAGATTTTATTTATTTTTTCATGAGAGACACAGAGAGAGAGAGAGGCAGAGATACAGGCAGAGGGAGAAGCGGGCAGCCCGATGCAGGACTCGATCCCAAAACCCCGGGATCATGATCTGAGCCAAAGGCAGATGCTCAACTGCTGAGCCACCCAGGCATCGCTGTTTTCTTTAAACTGATTACCTTTCATGAAACAATATATCAATTTTAAATTTTTGTGTCACTTCTGAAAATGGAAAGTAAATATCACCTTTCACAAATGGGGAGAAAAATAACTAGAAAAACAAGTGCAATAAACACAAAACAATGATATTAACAGTTGTCTGCAGAAGGCTCTGAGCCTGGGCGGGCATCAGAAAGGTGCCAAGTCGAATACCCTATGGAACTTTGTTCTAGGCTGGACCCAGGACTGGAAACAGAATAATTTTATCACTGGGTGACTCCATCAGTAACCACTGCCTAGTCCTGTGTCACCTAAATCATCCGATGCCTCTACACCTGAGGCTCAGCCACCTCTCTAGAACCCCATCGGCAGGTGTAGACATCATCCTGTTGTGAGTACCACCATCTTACCAGTTCTTGGGCAGCATGGGGTCAGATGAGTGCTGGCTTTGTGTGTCTTTGACACAGGTCTGACCCTGACTCTAGAACATGTGCTGCTCAAGCAGTCTCCTTCTGTGTTGGCCATGGTTCTCCAGAGAAACAGAACCGATAGGAGATAGATGGACGGCAGGTAGGTAGGTAGATAAATGATAGGTAGAGAGGTAGATAGCTAGCTAGCTAGATAGATGATAGTTAGCTATTTATGATGAGGAGCTGGCTCACCCGGTTACGGAGGCTGAGGAGTCCCACAGTCTGCCATCTGCAGGCTGGAGACCCAGGAAAGCCGGCGGTGGAGCTCCACCTGAGTCTGAAGGCCTGAGAACCAGAGGAGCCAACGGTGTCCACCCCGGTCGAAGGCAGGCAAAGACGGATACCCCAGTTCAACCAGTGAGGCAGAAAGCAAAATAGGCAAATTCCCCTTCCTCTCTCCCTTTGTTCCGCTCAGGCCCTCAGTGGATCGCAGGACAGTCTCTTCTACTGAGCCCACCAATCGTCCAGGCGCTAACTTCGTCCAGAAACACCCTCACCGACACGCCCAGAAATCCTGTTCAGTCTGGGCGCCCTGTGGCCCGCTGCAGCGGACAGGAAAGGGCACCCAGCACGCCCTCTGCGCCTCGGCTGGCCTCTAGAAGGGAAGTGTGGTCAGGGGAAGCTCTGGGCAGCAGCCCCGGCGCTGACACATTGGGCCGCTGGCGATGCTCACCCGTGGGCCGCGGGCCTGAGGCCACACCCTGGCCGTGAGCACGATCCCCCACTGGAACCCAGCCTAACCCACTTCGGGCTGTCTTCCTGGTAGTAGTCCCACGTCGATGCCCAAAGTGTCCTGCATTGGGGTAGGCCCAGGCTGGCCTGCAAAAGGCAAAACACAGTGTTGCCTCTGCGTCTGTCCACCAGGCCCCGGATGGCTTGGGTTTCTGCTCGACGGGCCCTCTGCGTGCCCCCCTGGCCGACCCATCAGGGTGCCTCCTGCTGTCTGGAAAGCGCAGAAAGAAGCGCACAGGGCCTTTGCTTCTACTCTCCAGCCAGCCTGCGGGGCTTCTCCTGGACGGGTCTTACCCCCGTGCGGAGGGGATTTGATTTGCACAGAGCCTTCCAGCAAAACCTGTGAACGGCCTGCGCTCTCTCCCTGCCGTGGATGAACTTTGCTGCTGTCGCTCAGCACAGGCGGCAGAGGAAACCGTTTCCATGCATTTTCAAGGTCAGAAAGGAGAGCGAGGAGCATAAATATGGAGGGGGCATTGCTGCAGCCAACAAACCCTGGCATGAGACACACAGAGAAGCAGAGATTAGCTACACACAGCTGGTTGCCAGCCTAATGCGTCTCCTCTTGTGGGTGTTTTCTCTGTGGTGCTCTCTGGAGCTGGCTGGCATCCTCACACTTTGCGGGTGGGGCCACAGGCAAAATGTGGTTTCTTAAAAAAAAAAAAAAATCTGTTTTCCCTTCGATCTGATCTGTCCCCCAGTGTAAGGGCTCTAATCATCCAGAGGCAGGAGTTTATATTCTCAGACCTGGACCAAAATTTCAGGGAGGGCCACTTGCTCCCCCACAAAGTCGAGAGTCAGGCTGGGCAGGAACGCTGAGCTTCACCTCCATGACCCCTCCCTCCCTGCTTGATTTTAAGACTCTGAGATTGACAGACAGAAAAATATTTGTCGAAAGTTTGTTTAAACTGTTATATTCAACATTCATTCATGAAAAGCAAGATAGGTTCAATTTTTCTTCTTATCATTTGTTACCTTTTTTTTTCTCTACAGTTTACATTTGCAGAAGGTTCACCCCCACCCCAGTCCCCACTTCCTTGCAAATATTCCTTGACATAGTGACAAACAAAAATGGTGGGAAAGAGTATCATTTCCTAAATAAAACTAAGTTGTGGGCATCTGCATGTTCTCACGGCCCTCCTATTTTTAGAGCGTACAGGACAGGCTCCGACGCTGGAGGTGTACAGAGTATAAAGGTATGTACGGTCACAGCATCTGTTTGGTGCTCACGGGTAGCATTTTTACCCGTCGGTTAGTCTCCCCCAGGCCATTGATAACCATCCAAAATCCGACTTGGTGAATAATTATATTCCTCCTGTTTTCCCTGAAAACCGTAAACTGTAGTTACTTGGTATCATGTGCAATCATTCCCATAGAAGGTGGGCTTTAAACATGTACGCTACACATTTCCTACCTGTTACCTCAACATGCTTAAATATCTGGGAGTCAGGTGTTCCTTCAGACTAAGGGAGAGGGCGCCTGGGTGGCTCAGTGGTTGAGCATCAGTCTTAGGCTCAGGGAGTGATCCCGGGGTTCTGGGATCAAGTCCCACATCAGGCTCCCTACGGGGAGCCTGCTTCTCCCTCTGCTTATGTCTCTGCCTCTCTTTGTGTCTCTCTTGAATACATAAGTAAAATCTTAAAAAAAAAAAAAAAAAGACTAAGGGGGAAATTATTTGAAGCCCAAATTTCCAGATCTGACTTCCGGTTTGTAATCCTATCAAAGAACAAAAGATGACATTCCACATAGTAGATATAAAAGAGCGTGGTTTGCTCCTAAACTAAACACATGCCTACATTCATCTTCTACCTGAATTTCTTGGCCTAACCCATCAAAATGATTAGGGTTGGAGCAGGTATCGATTGCTGGGGGTTTCTCTTTGTATAGTTTAAATAATGGTCCTTTGTCTTCCACTTTTGCTGGAGTCCTTTTGGCAACATAACTAGGAAGTAAACAGTCCTCGGGCCAGCTTCCTGTGAAAGTGTTCCTTCCAGAAGGGGGCCCCTGCTGAGACACCCCCTCCTCCCCAGAGTCTCAGGAGAATGACATTGCTCCTTAGCATCTGACAAATAGGGCCAACATAATAGATCTCTTGGCTTAAGGACATCTTACATATTTATGGAATGACATCTTTCCCCATCAAGATTCATGATGTAGATTTTCAGCGACCAAGAGGGACCTCGGCCATTGTCCTAGCAAGTGTCACATTAATGTGGCCTTTTCAGATTCGCAGACCAGAGTGAGCAAAAGTCAGAGGCAATGCAAAAAACGTAGTTAGGAGACAACCCCCCTCACGACTACATTTTCCTCTTTCAGATTTGAAAGACGGCAGAACAGAGAGCCTATTTCATCTAGAAAACCTTAATACGAGTCAGGGAAAGTTTTGTAAACAGTATTTCAACTTATGATCCCATATGTTTCCTGAAGCCTGAATTTTAAATTAGTATTCTTCTAATCATTTAGCAAACTCTTTCAAAAAGGTCAGTAGGCAACTGTGTCACATGATACAACCACGCATTTTTAAAACGTTATTTCTACATTAGTTTGAGAGCTAGAAAATGAAACGTGGAGGTTAAATTAAAACGGCTGATACATAAGAATTCTGTGATAAACCTGAATTGTGAATCACATGCCTTCCAGGATAGCACTTGTCGTGTTTATAGTAAATTGTATCTCTCACATGAAAGTTGGCTGTTAGTGTGATCTCAGGATTTGTGTCATGAGATGACCATTTTTAATGCAAATTACAGCTTATACACAACTGTTGAGCTGTGGAGCCTGGGGGACTTACTAGGTCTTATAACTGTTATTAGCAATTCTCGGAAATTGATTACCTGAAGAACAGTCAGGTCTTTACTATTTTGCAGGAGAGATGATAAACACAACTGTTAGTTGTCAGGGTGATTTTTTTTTCCTTAAAAAACACTCATTAAAACTGCTGGAAATCATGCTGGTTAGAACAGGAGTTTGCAATTTTCCAAGTACTTTATGCATCTTGGAGGAGAATTCATTATAACAACAGAGCACCGGGCCGGCTCCATTTGCGTGAAACAATGGCCTCTTTGGAAATGCTAGATGTGTAACAAAATGAATGTACACTGCCCTCACAGAGATAAAAATATTGATCTTAGGAGCATCACAGCCTAAAGACTACAGGTTATTGGAAAATAATGAAATCTCTTCTTTCTGTTCCAGCATCTTAACGCCCCTGATTATCACTAGGGTACTTAATTATCCGATGAGCACATCTTCAGTAATGGGCAGAGTTCGAAAGAGAAACAATCAAAAATTTCTGGTTTGATTTTTTTTGCTTGTTGTTTTTACCCCCAAGAGGTTAAAATTAAGTGCCTTCCTCCCTCCTGTAATATATTCTTGAATCAGGACTGTCAAGAAAACATGATGCTGGAGGTCAAGAAAAACCTTAGTAAATCCAAGCCACCTGGATAATTAAATTTAAAATATTCTTCCTTCCAAATTAACCAGACACCGTCTTGGTTACTAAAACAATTCCCACTTTCCTGCTACTTTCCTAGACCCATCACTGGTGTGATGAATTATCTATTGTGAATTGACTCTTTTTAGCCTGATTCCACTGGATTTGAAAAACAAAAACAACAGCAAGACCTAGTCCCTCTTTACAAAAGTTTCCCTTAAAATATAAAGCTAGAGAGGCATTGGTAGGTTAAAAGTAAAAGGATAGAAATGATATACCATAATCCTTACTATACGTATAAATTATAGGAAAACTGTGGTGGATTTATTAATATCAGACTTAGGATTCAAGGCAAGGAAAACTATAAGAGATAAAGAGGGAGATTTTTAGTAATAAAAGGATCCACTAATCAGAAAGACATAACAATTCTAAATGTCTTTGCACCCAATCGCAGAGCATAGAAACACATTAAAAAATAAATAGCCGGAGGGAGAAGTTAAGGGGAAAAAAGCATAGTTAATGATTTTAACATTCCACTCTCAGTAATTGATGGACCAATAGACAAAAGTCCAACAAATAGAGAATAGACAAGAGATAAATCTGGAATATTCAAGGAAGTCCCATAAACCAAAAGAAAAGCACAGCCCCAGTAGAAAAATGGGGGGGGGGGGACAGGTATGAAGGAACAACTTACAAAAGAGGAATCCCAAAAAGCCAGTAGGCAAATTAAAAGACACTCAAATGTGTTAGTGATCAGAGAGTGACAAATCACCAGCAAAGAGATACACTTCACATCTAGAAAACTAGCGAAAATTAGGAAGTGGGATGACATCCCAAGGGATGCAGAGATGTGAAGTTTTCATGAACTACTGGTAAAAATATAAAAAGTTACAGCCATGCTGAGAACAGTTTTGGGTCTTTTTAGACAAAGTCTTATGGGCCCTATGGTCCAGCAATCTCACCCTGTATATACGTCCCCAAGAAATTCCCCCAATAGATCCAAAAAGGGATACACTATAAGTATGTTCCCAAAAAGAACATGTACAAGCACAGAGTTATCGGCAGCAATGGGGCAGGGGTGGGGAGTGGGTAGTTTCCCCGGCATTTAGGGGTTGCACCCCCTGGAATGTTTACTGAGGAAGGAAGCGAGCGCACAGAACTTTAGCAATGGGGATGAGTACCTTAGTGCTCAGTGAAAAAAGTAAGAAACAGAATGAGATACATAACCAAATACCGTTTATGTAAAATACAAATGCATGCACATAAACAGCAATGCGCGTTTTGGAAAAAAAAAAAAAAACCCTTACAAACAAAAACAAACTCATTGAGTTAGAATTGTTCCCTATGGCGGGGAGGGGAATAATATGGGGATTGCGGTAAAAGGAAATAAAGATGAAAAAGTAAGAGTGAAGGGGCACCTGGGTGGCTCAGTCAGTTAAGCATCTGTCTTCAGGTCAGGTCATGATCCTGGGGTCCTGGGATAGTGGGGAGGCTGCTTCTCCCTTTCTTGCTGCTTCTCCTGCTTGTGCTCTCTCTTTTCTGTCAAATAAATAAATAAAAATCCTTAAAAAAGGAAAAAAGCAGGAACAAGGCAGAAAAAAGGGAAAGCAGAATGCATGAAGGCATCCTGTACGTACGCACACACATTCCATTTAAACACCACATGCATTCGTAGTCAGAAGGGAATAATCAATGATGGTAAATCCACTAAATAGATTAGGATTGTGTAGGGACTTTGTCAATGCTTACTGATACCATGCTAAATTAAAGAACCAAGATACACGCTTTATCACAATTCACATATGACCATTTTTTTAAAAAGAAAGTGTTTACATACCTATACATGTAGGAAAAAAGATCAGAAGGGAAAGAATTGAAATGCTAAAAACAGTAGTATTAGGATGGTGGATGATGGATCCTTGTTTTTCTATTTATTCAGTTGCATTTACATTTGTATATATTCAGTTTCATGGGCTCTGTTTCATAATTTCTTTGTAATCTGTATTCTCATTTCTCTTTCTTTCACACAGAATATTGATGTCTTATAAACATATACAGAAAAAGAACACATTTTTACCTGAACTTAAAGTACATCATTCCCAGGTCTCCAGACCGACTGAAAAGTTGGGTAATCTGGACCCCGCCTTCGGTACCTAAGGATGGCCTACTCGTGTCTCAGGGACCCCAGTGGCGATGGCTATGTGGGTTCTCTCATGTGGGTGAATGCCTTTGGATTGCTTTGGGATCTGGAATTGTGCTAACGCACACCTAGAGGTTATGCCTTGAAATAAATTCTGTTAAAAACTGGAAGCTGCTCATGATGACTTGTGGTCACTCGTAAACAGATATTTACTGTGTTCTCAAGTCTGGGCCAGTATGGAGAGGGAGTGGCAAGCAGTTTGATGTCTTTTCTTCTTTTCTCTTTTAAATGTTTACAGTGATTTTCTACTTATTTTCCTAAGGACATTGTCCACGTAGACTTATTTTGAGAAATTGTGCTGTGATGTCTTTGTTTTCATTCTTCCCTGTTGGTAATCCTAAAAGCGAGGAAGAACCATTTCAATGGGAGAAGATTAGCCTAGTGTTAAAGGGACAGCAATCGGGGATGACTTCAAAAGAGTCAAATGTTCCAATTTTGTTCAGACCCACAGCCAGGACCATTTTGCCGCTTTCTAGTTTAAATTCCAGTGGTTATTTGCAGAGATGTATAAAGTATGGATTATGAATGAAGACAAAACCGTGGAATTTAATCTGCCAAGGGACCCTTGCACAGAAGCTCTGCAGAGCTGTAGGCGCCAACTTTAGCCCGGCAAAGGAATCCCCAGGGAGAGGAAATAAATCTCAAATATTGTCCGCAGATGTGCAGTAATCAGAAACCACCCATATAATACAGGACTATTCCGTCTTTTTCTCTCCCTTCCTAATTTTTTCTGATGTCTCTTTCTATTCTACTCTCCCTTGCTCCTATCTCTTAAGACACATAATGAAAGGACGTCTCTGGGTCTTATCAGACATCTGTGGTTTTCTTTTTCCTCCATAACTGTCAGAAAAAAGAAAGTGGATAGTAGTTATCTGCGAAGTATCCTGTATTTCACCTTTATTATCTGTATGCTACACTATCCTAGATCTAACCCCTTGACAGTAATAAAGAGAAAATCTTTTTAAGAAATTGATCTACCATTGCTGCCTATTCTTCATGAGAGGATGTGATCCTTTCATTTATTACAGAATAATCGTACCGAAGCTGAAGAGTGTGATATAATATGCTAAAAGCACGTCGTGAGCCATCCATCAGGAGGCATGGCAGCGAAGCCCAAGGCCGAGCGTCGGTCGTCCTGCACAGATAGTGGCCAGGTCCGTTCAGGTCCTGGCCCTGCAGAGAACCACAGCTTCGTGCTACATTTAGACACAGCACTCCGGGAGGAGACGCAGGAAATCACTGTTTCTTAATTCACCTTCATACGGTTGTTTTAATGAGATTGCTTTGGAACTTGACAAAAGAGTTCTGGAGCTTCTCTGGAAGACCCACCTTGTGAGAAGAATTAGAGAAATCCTGAAATAGAAGAATCGTGATGGAGTGCTTGCCCTGGCAAACACCAGAACCAATAATGCTGGTTTCTGGAACAGTGTGTCCTGGCGCAGCAACAATCAGACGAGTGAAATAGGATAGAGTGTACGCAAGCAAACCTGAGGTTAGAGAAGAAATAGTATTTGGGGACGATGCCTTCAATCAATGAGTGAAAGTTGGATTATTTAATAAGCAGATAAGGATACAGAAAAACATACTAGCTATTTGTATCACCACCTTGGTCCTTACACCAAAATAGATTGCAGTTGAATCAAAGGCTTCAATGTAAAATTGTAACTATAACTCTAAACTGTTAGAATAAAATAGTGGGGAAGATTGTTATGCTCTGGCAATAGAAACTTCCCCAATATAAACACCCAGGCCAGAAGACTTTAGAGATAAGATGGACTATTTTATTATATGAAAACATTTACATTTCTCCACGTCAAAAGGCACCATCAAGATTAAGGACAAGCTAGAAGAGCTGAGAAAGTGTCTGCAAGATATATGGCAAAGGATTAATTACAAATATAACAATATCACCCATGGAATACCAAACAGAAAAATGGGTACAAGACTTGAACAGGTTACTCACAAAAAATACACATGGTGTTTAGAGTTGTAAAAATTCAGCTCACTAACACTAAATGAAAATTAAAACCACTGCAAACATCATTTTTCTGTATCAAGTTGGCAGAGACTGAAAAGAGTGATGAGTAACAAGTGTTTTCACATTCAGTTGATGGGATAATAAATTGTTAAAACTTGTTGCATGGAAATCTGGTGGTAACTCTCGGATTGTGACAACAGTAATAATGACCAACACTCCTGTCTTTGATTGGCTTTAATGGGCATTGCTGCTAGTGTTTTATTATTAAGCAGAAACTGGCTATTGTTTTGTGTAACATAATTTACACACATACCATACGCACACGTATAATTGTAGCTAAGAAGTACCTGTTTATTTCTGTTTTACTGTGGGCTTTTTAAAAATAAGGAGTAGATATTCTAGGGTGCCTGGCTGGTGCAGTCAGTAGAGCATATGACTCTTGGCCTCAGGGTTGTACATTCAAGTTCCACGTTGGGTGTAGGGAGTACTTAAAATCTCAAAAAATAAATAAAAATGAGTAGATATGAAAATTTATGAAATAAATTTTTAATATCTATTGATAATATATAGTGGAATATATTAGCGAATTTCTTACTGTTAAATATTTTCTGGGCAGCCCGGGTGGCTCAGTGGTTTAGCGTGGCTTCAGCCCAGAGAGTGATCCTGGAGACCCAGGATTGAGTCCCATGTCGGGCTCCCTGCATGGAGCCTGCTTCTCCCTCTGCCTGTGTCTCTGCCTCTCTCTGTGTGTCTCTCATGAATAAATAAATAAAATCTTAATAAATAAATAAATATTTTCTCTTCTGCTAAGAATTCCTCTCAGTCTTGACATACCTCTTGGTAAAATTCCTTTACTATCCCACAGACCCTATATTTCAATAGAGGATTCTAATTTTTACCTGGGTTTTGAGTGAGCTCGTCCTGCTTGTCTGTCAGTACTTTGGTTTGGTGCATGCTCTATCTTGCAAATTCTGGCATTCAAACAAGATTTTAGAGGTTTCCATATTTGTCTGTGCTCTCAAAGAGCTAATGAAGCACAGGGATGATCTGTTCCTTGAAGGTTTGAATGAACTGGCCATGAAACCCTCAGGGTAAAACCTTTATACACTGACTTCTTAACTTCCTCCAGCACGTTCCTAGATTATTAGCCCATTTACATCTTCTAGTTACTTTTCAGTTGATTATGACCTTACTCTTCTTGAAAATCATCCACCTCATCCTTGTGTTTAAGTTGATTAGTATAAAATTAAGCAAAGTACTATCTTCACATCCTTCAAATTTTATCAACATCTGTGCTTGGTTTCCCGCTATGAATCTGAGTTTTATATATCTGGGCTTTCTCTCCCAGATCTTGACTAAGCTAGTTAGTAAACTAATTCAATGCATTTATTATCTCCCAACCTGCCAAAGAACTCTCTCTTGTATTTACTAGTTATATCATTTTCTAATTTATTAGTATACAGTTTTACATCTGCTTTTACTCCTATTTTCTTAAAATTTGTGACACTTGTTTAATTTATGTATTTATTTATTTACTTATGGGAGCACAGAGGAAGAGGGAGAGAATCTCAAGTAAGCTCCGTGCCCAGTGCAGATCCCAACTCAGGGCTCAATCTCACAACCCTAAGATTATGACCTGAGCTGAAATCCAATGCTTCATAATGGAGCACCAGGCACCCCAGTGAACTCTCTTTTAAAACAGATTTTAATTTTTTGAGCAGCTCTAGGTTTACAGCAAAATGGAGTAGAAAGTAAATTCTGTTTTATTATCTGATTTGGACGCTTGAGTTACATATTTTTCTTTTTTAATAAAGTGCTTAATAGAAAATGCCCATAGAGTCCAATTTCAGCTGTATCTCAAAGTTTTTAAAATTCTATTTTTACTGTCAATACTTTCTAGATATTCCATATATAGTTCCAGGTTTTATTTCCTTTTTGATTTAAAAAATGGGTTAAAAGGGACAGTTTTTGTTTGGTTTGGAGACTTTTTGAGTTTGGTTTTTTTTTTTCCATCTTTGTTGTTAGTTCCCAGAATATTTGGCAGAGATCACGGTACTTTTTCTTCCTTAGGGAACACATTCAGTTTTTGTTGTGGTTCAACTATGAAAATTTATAAATGTACCACTGGCGCTTGAAAAGGTATACTGCATAAAGTTGATATATCTATTAGATCTGCCTTGTTAATTATATTATTCAGATTTCTACATGTTCACTTTTGTTTCCTATTTGATCCCTAAAGAGGAATTTTAAGGTCTTCCATTAAAAGTTTATTTCTATTTTTTTCTCCTGCATTTCTAATTTTTTTCTTTATATATTTCAGTGACAGATTTTATTCAGTTAATAAACATGATGATGATTTTATCTTGATTGTGTACTATTACTGTTATGTTAGTAAGAGCTCTTTACATTGCAAATGATAGAAACCCCAACTCAAACTTGCTTGGACAATAAATGAAATCTACTGGTTCTGGTAACTAACAAACCAAGCTTTAGGTGAGCTTTGATCCAGCAGCCTCATTTGATGCCCCCAAGATTTTGGTTTCTCTTCCTCTTTCTACTCTATCTTTTTGGAGTAACTATGTTCTTACCCGGTCCCATCCCAAAGCTGATAGTGGGTCATCCCCAGCTCAAGACACATGGCTAATAATGGAAGAAGGATACATTCCTCAAGGAGAAATCAGGACAATATAGGGGAATAGGTTCTGGAAAAGCAATCAACAAATGCTCATTCACTACCTTCATAGTAATTGTCTCATTCAATGCCATTTTCCTTGAATATTTCTTTATTTGCTATTCATACTGTAATCTGTGTTTCTCATTCTGTTTGCCCTAGCTTTGCCTATCCTATATAGTATGTTGCAGAGTGCTTATCTATTTATATCCTTTAGGAATGAAACCACACCATTGATTCACCCTAACAAGTGATATGGCCAAACTAGCCCTTTCTACATCTGCTCCACATGGAAAAGCTAACCTTTCTTATGTTAACCTGAACGTTCACTGGTGATCTTTTCAGGCTTGCCATCCATAGAATGCTTGTGCTTGGTCCTGCCTCTAATTCTGCACCCCCAGGTTCAGAGTAGCCCTAATTATTGTCATAGCTGTCATTGTCCTAGGGGTGCCTGTACCTCTGCCCACTTTCTGCCACTGGGACCATGGCACTCAGTGTGGCTGACCCTTTATTTTCAACCCCTTTTATCTCACGTCTCCTTGCTCTAGCTTATTTCCACAAGGCTAAGTGCCACCCTGCCACCTGAGCTCATGAATTTCACATTCTACCCAGAAGGCCACTAGTGCTCTTGCAGTCAGTCCTGTCCATATCCTCAGTTTTCGTCTCTACGAGCTACACACAGTGCAGCTCGGCCCACGGGATTTGTCTCCAGCTGGGGAGAGGGCCAGGCTGCACACAGAACCAGCCAAACATTTAAAGAGGGATCACCTAAGAGGCAGCCATGTCACCTACAGCCCGAGAAGTGGTGACAAATATCCAGCTGCCTCAGTGCACAGTGGGTTGACCTCCTGCCAGAGTCCCCAAAGAGATGGAGCCCACCCCACTGACTGGCTCCATAATCCATCCTCTTGTGGCTTCCTTGCCTTCCCTGTCTCAGCTCCTGGGATCACCTTACAAACCAACTACCTTGAATCCTTATCTCGGGATCTAGTTCCAGGGGGACCCAAATCACAACAGGCCTCTGAAGAGACGAAGGGCAATATTTTAACTTTGCCCTGAAAAACTGTGTTTATTTAAATTATTTGACAAATCATGAAGAGTGTTCCTTTACTTTCTAAGTACAGTCATCTTACTAGGAGTTATAGCTTCTTTTACATAAACTCACTGAAACACAACAGCATGTGTTGAACACCTCCTCTGTCCACCGAGCTAAGCGAGGTGCCAACAGAGATGTGAGGATGGACAGGCATTGTGTCTGCCCCCAGAAGCCTGAGAAGGAGAGGGCGCTGAGCCCCTTACGGGGATCTCTCTGACTCTGAAAGAGATATTACTGATATGAAAGACAGAAAGTGTTTGATGGGAAGTTTTTTAATCCTTTTCTTTTGAAAATCTGTCATTTTATAAGCAAATGTTGACTAGACACAAAAGACAATGAATTAAATTTAAGATGTAAACAATAGCAAGTCAATGATCACAGACCCATCGCCCAATGTAAGGAAAAAATTGTCAACTGCCTTTGAAGTCAGTGCCCTGTGTGTCCCTCCTTGGCCCGATTCCTGCCCACCTCCGCCAAGTCACCATGATTGTAACTTCCATGTGTATCACTCTCATTTTTCTTTATAGTTGTATTATGTGTGCATATCCCTACATGATATTTACTTTAGTTTTGTGTCTTCAAACTTTTGTAAGTGGGTCTTCCCTTTTTCTTCTATTAGTTTAGAAATTATGTGCCTCTGGCAGCCTGGTTGGCTCAGCAGTTTAGCGCCGCCTTCAGTCCAGGGCCTGATCCCAGAGACCCGGGATCGAGTCCCACGTCGGGCTCCCTGCATGGAGCCTGCTTCTCCCTCTGCCTGCATCTCTGCCTCTCTCTCTCTCTCTCTCTCATGAATAAATAAATAATCTTTTTTTAAAAAAGGAAATTATGCATCTCGTTTTCATTATTTTAATAGCTACCCTAGGGATTTTCACTCACACTTTCAATTTTCCAAAATGCATAATTAATGACGATTTTTACTCTCCTCCAAAACAATACAAGTCCTTAGAACAACTCTAGGCACCCCTTCCAGATATTAGTGCTATTTTATGAGGTTTTTTTTTTTTTTCTAACCAGGAGAATTGTTGATACTGTTTGCTTCAGCCCACGTTTGTTCGGTTGCATACTTTCTTCACCATTTGTTCCTTCCTGCACCTCAGACCTTCCATCCAGGTAGCATTTCTTCTGCCTAACGACCCTCTTTTCAAATTTCCCATGTTTAGAGGTCTACGGATAACAAAGCCTCTCAGTTTTCTAGAAAGATATTTTACTGGGTACCTTACTCTAGGTTGATAGTTATTTTCTCTTGGGATTCTATCCTGCTTGGGCTTCTGCTGTTCCTACTGAGAAATCAGCAGTCAGTCCAATGGCCATTCATTTGAAGCTAATTGAATTCCCTCTGGATATTTTTTTAAGCTTGTCTCAGTTCCTGATGGTCTTTAGTTTCACTGTGATGAGTCTATGTGCAGGATTTCCTCTTCTCTGTCCATCTGGCTTGGGCATCCTTGGGCTTTCTCACTCCATACGTTGGCAACTTTCTTGCATTGTGGTAAATGACCAATGCTTATCTCTTTAGATACAGCCTCTGTGTCATTTACTCTCATTTTCTCTTTCAGAAACTCCCATCAGACACATGTTGCACCAACTCATTCCATCTTGCACACTGCCTTGTCACTCCTTCTGCTTGTCCATATCTTAATCTCTCTGTGCTTCCCTGGGAAAAATTTCAGACCTGCCTTTTAGTTTACTGACTCGTCAGCTGTGTCTAATTACCTTCCATGGAGTTTTCAATATCATTCATTCTGGTTTTCATTTTTAAAATTCTGTTTATTTTTCAAATCTGCTCAATCATTATTTATAGGTTCTTACTCATCTTTTCATACACTCATTTTATTTCTTTAAATATTTAGTTCTCTTTATTGTGTATTCTCTATGTCTTAATTTCAACAAGTGACTTGTTTGGGAATCTGATCCTCCTCTCTCACCTGCCTTTCACTCTGGCTTATTTTCTTGTGGTTTTTACTATGTGTGTATTTCTCAGAAGTTTACATGTGTGGGCAACTGAGGGCCAAGTTGACCATGGATTTTTCCCAGAAAGGAGAGAGGTGATTTGCTTCTGCCAGGTACCTGGGAGGTTGATCAGCCTGGAACTCCTTTATATTTGCCTGAGTTAAGTTAGGTTCAGAATAAATTTGAGGTGTAAATCTTGTGCAAATAGATTCTCATGGAGGCATACTTTCTCCAGCACCATGTTTTAGAAACATAATTTCACTTGCATTTTGGGGGAGGAGAGAAAAGTGGTTTAATTTCTAGTTCACTCTTATACTAATGATGTAACCTTTTAGAGCAGAGTCTCTCAACCTCATCACCACTGACATTTTGGACCAGATAATTCTCTGTTGTGTGAGGTTGTCCTATATTTTATAGGATATTTAGCAACATCGCTGGCCTTGACCCAGAAAATGCCAGTAGACCTCTCCAGCCATGACAATCAAAAATGTCTCCAGACATTCCTACATATAGCCTGGTAGGCAAAATCACCCCCCCGTTAAGAAAGAACTTCTGCTTTAGAGTACCAGTAGGGATTCTCCTTTTAGACTCTATCCTCAGGGCAGCCCGGGTGGCTCAGCGGTTTAGCGCAGCCTTCAGCCCAGAGAATGATCCTGGAGACCTGGGATCAAGTCCCATGTCAGGCTCCCTGCATGGAGCCTGCTTCTCCCTCTGCCTGTGTCTCTGCTTCTCTCTCTCTCTGTCTCTCATGAGTAAATAAATAAAATTTAAAAAAATAGACTCCATCCTCATATAGATCTTGAGCTTTGTCTTCTGTTCCCAAGGAGTTATGAAAATCAAAGTTCAAGGTTATCCTGTTCATCAAATCCTCTCAAGAGGAAAACTAGGGGCACCTGGGTTGCTCAGTGGTTGAGCATCTGCCTTCAGCTCAGGGCGTGATCCTCGGGTCCTGGGATCAAGTCCCACGTTGGGCTCCCTGCATGGAGCCTGCTTCTCCCTCTGCCTGTGTCTCTGCCTCTCTCTCTATGTCTCTCATGAGTAAATAAATAAAATCTTTTAAAAGTGGGGGGCAGGGAATTATCCTACCTCAGTAGGTACTTAGATAATGCTTAAATCATTATGACTGGTGTCCTTACAAGAAAAAGAAATTAAGACACAGACACACAAAGGAGAACCACAGGGAGAAGAGGACCATATGCAAGCCAGGGACAAAGGTCTCTGAAGATACCAACTCTGCAGACACCTTGATCTCAGACTTCCAGACCCCAGATTTGTAAACAATAAAAACAATAAATAAATAAATTGTTTAAGTCCTAGTCTGTGGTACTGGTTATGGCAGTCCTAGCAAACCAATATGTCTCTTCACTTTTATTTTCTTATATTTTTAGTGTACTCTTAGTCTACTTGGTTTGTAAACTGGGACCAGTTAGTACCTGTGTTTAGAACACTTTGCCAGTGAGGTCAAGGTCATGGACTCAGTCACAAGGAGGAAAACAGGGGGAAAAACCTCTCCACCACCACAGAATGCCCCTAATGCCAGAGCAACCACTAGATAAAAATGTTTGCCTGGCACAAGGTCAACCCAAGAGAAAGCCCTCTAGCCCATGAGTACTTCCTTAAAAATGTCTGCAAAG
The DNA here is from genome assembly GCF_048164855.1 of Canis lupus baileyi. Lineage (NCBI taxonomy): Eukaryota > Metazoa > Chordata > Mammalia > Carnivora > Canidae > Canis > Canis lupus. The sequence continues at coordinate 6,619,610 of NC_132866.1, forward strand.
TCTGGGTCCTACTGTTGGTAATTTCATCCTTCTGAAGTGAGCATATTCTGTTTTTCATAACAGTTATCCTCACACTTCCTGGTTAGAATCTTAAAGCTAATTCTCTTACTACTTCCTCCTCAAACTGGCATGATATGCCCTTGAAGATGAGATTCCAATCTATTCTAGTGATGGAGAAGAGAATTTGTCAAAACCTCCATTAGCCAGGAGAAACTTTGAAACTCTAGCTGTGCATGCTCATTTACGGCTTATTTGAATAAATCCTCCCATTACTCAACCAGATAGGAGACCCAAACCCTGACCCCATTCATCTCAGTGAAAGACCAACAATTGCAGGCAAGAGAGATGCAGGTGGTGGTTCTTGACACTCCTTGTCCAATGGGTCTAATTTCCATTTCCCACCCTTTTGCTGCTAAGTTTTTTTCTTTCATTTTTCCTTTCTTTATTCTTTCTTTTCTAATCAATAACTCATGGAGCACAAAAGGGGACTTGCATTGGCTTCTTGATTTGCTGTATACATCACTTGAAGTGTTACGTTTTAGAACCCAATTTTTAAAAATCATTTACACTTCAGAGTAGAAAAATAGCAACATTACTAGAAGATTCAATTAAATTATCCCAGGTTAATGCGTTCACTGTCAGCAATGAATAACCACAAGTATATAGCCAATGAATAGACTATAAAGCTCTATTTCTTTCACAGATCTATAGTCTATTTTGTGAGCATATTAAAATATATTTTCTAATAGAAAAAAAATGAGATGCCCTTTTGTTTACTCCTTTTTACAGCAAGTTAGTGCCTATCATTCCCAGGACAATGGTTTCCCTAAAACTACAATAGCTTTTATCTCTTCAAGCCCCAGAGGACACTGGGAAAATCTCTCACTTGGGTTAACTTTGCTGAATATATTTAACCAGTAAATTATTTGCCTTCCCAACTGGAAGAACCAATATACATTTATGTTCTAGGAATGGTTTGTTTTACTAACTTTATGAGTGAAGACCTCAATAGTAGCAAAGCCAAGGGACATTTAATTAAGTTATATTTGCTTTTTCATGATCTTTAGCTCTAGCTTATAAATCAAGAATCAATGAGTACTTAATTTCCTCTTATAGCATTAAAAGTAATTGCTTCATAAATTCACTTTAGTAATCCAAATATTTGCACACAGTACAGCACAAAGAGAAGTTGTTTCACTGATGAGATCCTAACTTTTATTTTATTAGTATAAAATGGAGCTTGCTCATTTTATAGCTTATGATTTTCCTGGCTGCCTCAAATTCCTTTTTGAAGCAGACAGGATATAAATTTAAAATAAATACAATTATGACTTTGCTTGAGAAAAAAAAAGCCAGTCTACTTATTTAAAATATAAAAAGACATCATAGTTGTAGATACATTTCTGCTCAGTAGAGTAGAACTACAATGAGTAAAGTCTTTTCCCCAAAATTGTGTATGCTCGAAAAGCAACAAAAATATTTTCAAGCCTGACTTAACCCTTACCTGCATATTTTATCGTGGAGGAGATAAAACTGTTATCCATGCCTCTAAGCAACTGGCTATTGCTAAGCTTGCTCTGCCCCCAGAGTGTTTTGCGTTCAACTGCCCTATTCACAGTATTTCCCTAAATTTAGGTAGCACATTACCATCTCCCAAACTCATTTACAGTCTCAGAGTGGTCCAAGTCTCCATGATCTAGAGGCCTCGTTCCTGGTGAAACTAAAGGAAGGCAGGTAAGAGCCCAAGCAAGGGGGTAACCTGGGAGAAAGGCACCCAGGTGCTCAGATGGCAGGCCAGGGCCGTGTCCACCCACAGCTACTCCTATCTGTGCACTGTTCCACTTGACACATATTACAGCACCTACTGTGTGTCAGCTACTTAAAGAGCTTATAGTCTAGCTATCACATGGATGAACCTAGAAAACATGCTGAGAGAAAGAGGCCAGCAGGAAACTCCACAGATTATATGATTCCACCTGTACGAAATCTGTAGAGACGGAACACAGATGAGTGGCACCTGGGGGAGGAGAGAAGACTAGGGGATGGGGAACAGGTAAGGTATGTGGGGTTTCTTTGGAGGGCAATAAAAATGTTTAATATTGATTGTGGTGGTAGATTCACAACTCTGTGAATATAAAACCACTGAATTGTACATTTTAAATGGGCAAATTGTAGAGTGAAGTATATTTTAATTAAGTTATTTTTTAAAAAACTAAACAGAGTGACTGGAGAAGCCACACACCTCCTGCCCTCGAAGAGGTGGATGTGGACCTACTCTTTCCCAGATGTCCCTTGCACACTGGCCGCCTCTGTGCACATGGCCACATTCCCCAAAGGCAGGACCAGCCCTGGCTCTGGAGACATCCCCGGGGATCGCAGGAAGCCACATCAGCACCTCCTCATCCAGCTCCAATCTTGTTGAAAGTGTGGATTATGCAGCATGGGTGTGTGGTTTAAGTAGGATCATCCCTTCAGTGTCCTTTCATTGCCAGACACAAAGCTCTATTAGGAACCGTGACAGCAACCCCAGAGGAAGGACACATAGCGTGGAACCCTTGGAAGGCACAGATGCCCTTCAGTACAGGGGATCCAGTTACTTCTAACACCATCCCCCCCCCCCAACCCTGTGCCCTTGGCTACACCCAGCTCTGAGAAGTTCCTGGAAGCCTCCTGCGAGGCATGCCCCGGGTCGTGCAGATGCACTCAGCAGATATATGGTTGAAACAACCTCATTCCAGAAACTTACCAGTAGAAAATTTGATGCAACATTCACCCTGCCTTAATGAGCCACACTCTTTCCACCTCCCTTGTCCACACAGGCAGGTTGCCCTGCTTGCAACCTGCCTTCTGCACCTCTTCCAGGTTGGCATCTTATATACATCTTTGCAGGTCAAGGCTGGTCAGTCATTCCTTCTGTGTTCTCTTAAAGTCCAGGGCACTCATTTTGTGATATGACTGGTCTTTTATGAGTCAGGGCCCCGCTGTCTTCCTGTAGCCCCAACCCAGGGCTCCGTGCCCATGGAGGTGCCATCCCGCAGGGGTTATTCCACTTGAATTGAGTTGAGTCATTTAACAAGCAGAGTCTTGGATGAGGAGCATGTAGGCAGAAGCGACAGTGCTACTTCCAAAAGCCTGAAAAGAAAAAGAAGCATGTTTCTTCAGTGATATCAAATGAGACAAAGGAAAGAAGAAACCGCCTGAGGTCAACAACCATCAGAGTGGAAGATTTCCACTGGAGCGCGATGGAATAATCAAGATTTATTTTTTAAATATTGTTATTAAATAAACATTATAGAAACTTTTGCATATCCAACTTATTTATAGCTTAAGGCATGAAAAACTACATTAGTATGTTGAATTATAAGAATTCACTGCAGCTTGCTAGCTGACAGCACGTCAAATTATTTGCAAATATTTTCTGGAACAGTAACCTTGAAGGATGCCAGCCCCATTCAGTGTAACCTTATCACAAGACAGGAAGGGAGCGTGGAGACGGGTCCAAGGCAAAGGACGCTCTAGTTCTCTGCAACCTCTGTCGGCTGTTTGAACAAGCAGCTTATCCCCCATCTCCGCCAAGAGCCTTGCTTGGATCTCTTGGGCATTTACATCTCTCTCTGCTGCACTTTAAAAAGATGCTATGCAGAGGGCCCCCTTGAGAAATTGTGCTCTGGGCAGGAATTTGTGAGTACATTAGTCACATTTAAGAGGCTTTATATCCTCCAGTCTGCAATAACATAGTTCTGTGAAAATTATGTAATCATTTTAACAAAGAGTCTCTAATTGACATGAAAAGGCAAAGTCAAAATAAAAATGAATTTCAACGTGAGCAGGACAGACTCCTCATTCTCACCCCAACCCCCCCGGAGCAGGGTGGGGGAGACTAGCACACCAGGACCTCTCCGTAGCTCTTGGCCTCGTGAAAACGGCAGTGCCAGATTCCTCCAGGGAGTGATTTTTCTTTAATATCCAATATCTCTACCTTTCAAACACCTCAAATGTGTTCCTTTTCTTCTAATATTCAACATTATCTTCGGTACTTTAAATATCTTTCTTTCCACCAAGAAAAATATCTTTCTTTTGATGAAAAGCTATTATGGCCCATTTAAATAATCATGAAGTGGTTGGGTGGTTTAAAAATTATATCTAGATCATTTAGCAAGGTTGGCACAACACCTGACTTCGAAAATCAGCGTTTTGCCAAATATTTTAGCCATATCACAGTTGCTAAGCTAACGAGAAAATGTTAATCGCTTGGCACAAATGTGGCCATGTTAAAATTAAACAAAATTGATTGCCTTCAAAATAACCTTTTGTTTTTGTCTCCAAAAACCTGCTTTGCACATTTGGTATAGGTACGAACTCATTGCTCATCCTGACACTAACATCTTTCATGTCTTAAACAGGTTCTGTGTTTTTCTTTGTTCTCTCATCAATAACAGTGAGCCCATATTTCACTACCATTCAGTGAATTCAACAGTTGCTTTGGTCCCTTCTATTTGCTCTCGATGCGATGCTGGTAGATGTAACCATAGTCGGCCTTGCCCAAGCATGACCACTGTGGGAAATTAAGCGCTTCCAGGGAGGAAATAATAGCGTATCTACTGTATCTAGTGCCCTGTTGCTACAGTATACCATTTCCAAATGAGTTTATGAATTAAAATAAAAGCACACATAATTATTTCACTTGGCTTATCCATTCTAATATGTTCTCAACAATATATTTTTCAAAAGCAAATCTACACAGCTGCTGTACATCTGACCCTGTGGTGAGCATAAAAGGGGGACAAGGTATAGCCTCCTGCCCACCAAATGGGTTCATGAGCTAGTTTCAGAAGACAAAGCATACAGTTCGTACCACTGTGAACCGTAATGAGCACCATAAAAATCATACCAGAGGCACAAGAAATGTCTCAGGAGAAGAGAGGAGGAAACGAAATTCATCGAACACCTGCTATGTGCCAACATGTTTCACACATTCGATGAGTCTCAGTGTAGGTACCCCGTGACACCCCAGTGGCACCCCATGACACACATCCAAGGGGGCTGTGGGAAAATGTACAAGCCACAGAAAATATCTGAAACTGCTCACCACTTGGGAGAAGCTTTTTATCATGTATGTCCGTGTAATTTTTTTAGATTAACACACGTATTTTGCTTTCAGTGAAAACTTGTTGAACGTACGTACATACACCTGAGCCTACTCCTGATCTACTGGATCAGAATCTCTCACGTTCTCCATTAAGAATTACCAGCCTATATTGATTATACTACCTCTAGTAACTCATTTAGTCCTTTATCATTGAGGAGATTAAGGCTCAGAGATGTCAAGACATTTGCTCAAGACAACAATGTCGATGAGGGGCAGAGACAGAATTTGGACACCTGGTCTCTCCGAGTCTGTTGAGATGACCACGTGGGTTTTGTCCTTTATTTCATTATTATGGTGCGTTTTCAGGTGTTGAACCAACCGTGCATTCATTCCTAGGATAAATCCCACCTGGTCACAATGTATAAACTTTCCCATATGTGGCTGGATTTGGTTTGCCAGTATTTTGTTAAGACTTTTTATATCTATACTCAGAGAGGATATTGGTTTATAGTTTTCTTGTGATGTCGTTGTCTGGTTTTGATATCAGGGAAATACTGACGTCTAGAATGATTTGGGAAGTGTTCTCCACTCTTCTACACTTGGAAGACTTACCAAAGACCCGGTGTTAATTCTTCCTTAAGGTTTGTGGAAATTACCAGTGAAGCCAACTGGTTCTGGGCTTTTCTTCAGGGGAAGTTTTTTATTACTAATTCAATCCCTTTATATTCAGATTTTCTATTTTTTTAAGTTAGTTTTAGAAATTTCTGTCCTTACGGGAATTTGTCCACTTCACCTAGGTTATCTGACCTTTTGGTGTACAATTATTCATAGTACTACCAAATTGTCCTTTTTCTTAGTGGTAATGTCTCCTTTCAAACCTGTTTTTGGTAATTTGAGTCTTTTTTTTTTTTTTTGTCAGTCTAAAGATTTTCCTTTTTTTTTTTTTTATCTATTTGGTCTTCATTGATCTTCTCGATTGTTTTTCTATTTTCTATTTCATTTATGTCAGCTCCAATCTTTATTATTTTCCTTCTTCTGCTAGCTTTGGATTTAGTTTTCTCTTCTTTTTATAGTTTCCTAAGGGGGCCATTTAGGTTATTGATTCAGGATATTTTTTCTTCTCTAATATAGGTATTTCTTGTTGTCTAAGCACTATCAGTTTTTTTTTTTTTTTGGAGTTCAATTTGCCAACATATAGCATAATACCCAGTGCTCATCCCATCAAATGCCCCCCTCAGTGCGCATCATCCAGTCACCCCAACACCCTGCCCACCTCCCTTGCCACCACCCCTTGTTCATTTCCCAGAGTTAGGAGTCTCTCATGTTCTGTCTCCCTCTCTGATATTTCCCACTCATTTTCTCTCCTTTCCCCTTTATTCCCTTTCACTATTTTTTATATTCTCTGAATGAATGAGACCATATATTCTTTGCCCTTGTCCGATTGACTTGCTTCACTCACCATAATACCCTCCCATATTGAAGCAAATGGTGGGTATTTGTCGTTTCTAATGGCTGAGTAATATTCCATTGGATACATAGACCACATCTTCTTTATCCATCATCTGTCGATGGCCACCAAGGCTCCTTCCACAGTTTGGCTATTGGGGACATTGCTGCTATGAACATCGGGGTGCAGGTGTCCCGGCATTTCACTGCATCTGTATCTTTGGGGTAAATCTCCAGCAGTGCAATTGCTGGGTCGTAGGGCAGTTCTATTTTTAACTCTTTGAGGAACCTCCACACAGTTTTCCAGAGTGGCTGCATCAGTTCCCATTCCCACCAACAGTGTAAGAGGGTTCCCTTTTCTCCGCATCCTCTCCAACATGTGTTGTTTCCTGTCTTGTTAATTTTCATCATTCTTACTGGTGTGAGGTGGTATCTCATTGTGGTTTTGATTTGCATTTCCCTGATGGCAAGTGATGTGGAGCATTTTCTCATGTGCTTGTTGGCCATGTGTCTTCCTCTGTGAAATTTCAGTTCATGTCTTTTGCCCATTTCATGATTGGATTGTTTGTTTCCTGGCTGTTGAGTTTAATAAGTTCTTTGTAGATCTTGGATATCTGATATGTCATTTGCAAATATCTGCTCCCATTCTGTAGGTTGTCTTTTAGTTTTCGTGACTGTTTCTTTTGCTGTGCAGAAGCTTGCTATCTTGATTAAGTCCCAATAGTTCATTTTTGCTTTTGTTTCCCTTGCCTTCATAGATGTGTATTGCAAGAAGTTGCTGTGGCCAAGTTCATAAAGGGTGTTGCCTGTGTTCTCCTCTAGGATTTTGATATAGATTTTTTTCTAACATTTAGATCTTTCATCCATTTTGAGCTTATCTTTGTGTATGGTGTAAGAGAATGGTCTAGTTTCATTCTTCTGCATGTGGCAGTCCAATTTTCCCAGCACCGTTTATTGAAGAGATGGTCTTTTTTTCCAGTGGATAGTCTTTCCTGCTTTGTTGAATATTAGTTGACCATAGAGTTCAGGGCCCATTTCTGGATTCTGGATTCTGTTCCATTGATCTATGTGTCTGTTTTTGTGCCAGTACCACACTGTCTTGAAGATCACTGCTTTGTAGTACAACCTGAAATCTGGCATTGTGATGCCCCCAGCTCTGGTTTTCTTTTTTAATATTCCCTTGGATATTTGGGGTCTTTTCTGATTCCACACAAATCTTAAGATGATTTGTTCCAACTCTCTGAAGAAAGTCCATGGTATTTTGATAGGGATTGCATTAAATGTGTAAATTGCCCTGGGTAACATTGACATTTTCACAATGTTAATTCTTCTAATCCATGAGCATGGGATATTTTTCCATACCTTTGTGTCTTCCTCAATTTCTTTCAGAAGTGTTCTGTAGTTTTTAGGATATAAATCCTTTACCTCTTTGGTTAGGTTTATTCCTAGGTATCTTATGCTTTTGGGTGCATTTGTCAAGGGATTGATTCCTTAATTTATCTTTCTTCAGTCTCATTGTTAGTGTATAGAAATGTCACTGATTTCTGGGCATTGATTTTGTATCCTGTCACACTGCCAAATTGCTGTATGAGTTCTAGCAATCTTGGGGTGGAGTCTTTTGGGTTTTCTATGTACAGTATCATGTCATCTGCGAAGAGGGAGAGTTTGACTTCTTCTTTGCCAATTTGAATGCCTTTTATTTCTTTTTGTTCCCTGATTGCTGAGGCTAGGACTTCTAGTACTATGTTGAATAGAGAGTGGACATCCCTATCGTGTTCCTGATCTTAGGGGAAAGGCTCCCAGTGTTTCCCCATTGAGAATGATATTTTCTGTGGGCTTTTCATAGATGGCTTTTAAGATGCTGAGCAATGTTCCCTCTATCCCTACACTCTCAAGAGTTTTGATCAGGAATGGATGGTGTATTTTGTCAAATGCTTTCTTTACATCTATTGAGAGGATCATATGGTTCTTATGGTTCATATGGATCATATGGTTCTCGTTGATATGATCTATCACATTGATTGCTTTACAAGTGTTGAACCAGCCTTGCATCCCGGGGATAAATCCCACTTGGTCATGGTGAATAATCTTCTTAATGTACTATTGGATCCTATTGGCTAGTACCCTGTTGAGAATTTTTGCATCTGTCTTCATCAGGGATATTGGTCTATAATTCTCCTTTTTGGTGGGGTCTCTGTCTGGTTTTGGAATTAAGGTGATGCTGGCCTCATAGAACGAGTTTGAAAGTACTCCATCCCTTTATATCTTTTGGAACAGCTTTAGTAGAATAGGTATTGTTTCTTCTTTAAATGTTTGATAGAATTCCCCTGGGAAGCCATCTGGCCCTGAACTTTTGTGTCTTGGGAGGTTTTTGATGACTGCTTCAATTTCCTCCCTGGTTATTGGCCTGTTCAGATTTTCTATTTCTTCCTGTTCCAGTTTTAGTAGTTTGTGGCTTTCCAGAAATGTGTCCATTTCTTCTAGATTGCCTAATTTATTGGTGTATAGCTGTTCATAATATGTTTTTTAAATTGTTTGTATTTCCTTGGTATTGGTTGTGATCTCTCCTTTTTCATTTGTGATTTTATTAATTAGAGTCTTTTCTCTTTTGTTTTTAATAAGGCTGGCTAATGGTTTATCTATCTTATTAATTCTTTCAAAGAACCAACTCCTAAAAAAAGAAAAAAGGAACCAACTCCTGATTTTGTTGATCTGTTCTACAGTTCTTCCGGTCTCTATTTCATTGAGTTCTGCTCAAATCTTTATTAACTCTCTTCTTCTGCTGGGTGTAGGTTTTATTTGCTGTTCTTTCTTCAGTTTCTTTAGGGTCTAAGCACTATCATCGCTGTGTGCCATAGGTTTGGGTATGTTGTGTTTTTGTTTTCAGCCATTCAAAGGATTTTTCTGATTTCACTTGTGATTTCTGGTTTGATCCACTGGTTATTTGGAATGTGTTGTGTAACTCCCACATATGTGTATATTTCCCAAATTATCTTGTTATTGATTACCAATTTCAATCCATTTTTGTACGATTTCAAGCCTTATAAATTTATTGAGTCTTGTTTTGTGACCTTACATATGGTCTATCTTGGAGAATATTCCATTTTGTAGTTGAGAGGAATGTGTGTTCTGCTTCTGGGGGGAATGTTCTGTAGATGTCTGCTAGGTCTACTAGGTTTACAGCATTGTTCAAGCCTTCTATTTCCTTGTTTATCTTCTGTCTGGCTGTCTCTGTTATTGAAAGTGAGGCATTTAGGTCACCAACTATCATTGCCAAATTGTTTCTCTCTTCAATTCTGTTAGCTTTTGTTTCATGCATTCTGGAAACCTATGTTAGGTGCATAAATGTTTATTGCTGTTATACTTTCTTGACTTCATGAACTTTTATCACTATAAAATGTCCTTCTTTGTCTCTAGTAACAGTTTGGGACTTAAAGTTTATTTTTTCTGATATTAGTATAGCCACTCCAGTTCTTTTTTTAATTACTGTTGGCATGGTATATTTTTTTCCATCGCTTGATTTTCAACCTATTTTTGTCTTTAAACCTAAAAGATGTCTCCTACAGAAGGTGTGCAGTAGAATCTTTTTTAAATCCATTTTTCCAACATTTGCCTTTTAATTGGAGTTTTAATCTATTTACATTTAATATAATTACTGATAAGATGGGATTTATATCTGCTATTTTTCTATTTCCCTTATCTATGTCTTCTGTCTCTTTTGTTCCTCTGTTCCTCCATTATCTCCTTTTCTACGTTAAATATTTCTCACATACTATTTTAATTCCATTGTCACTAACATTCTTTAAAATGTTGTTATTTTCTTACTGGTTGCCCTAGGGATCATAATTAACATCTTAATTTACAACTTAAATCACAACAATTTGGATTAATATCAACTTAATTTTAATATTATACAAAAAATGTGCCTATATAGTTCCAATCTCTCCCCCATCCTTTGTGCTGTTATTAGTATACAAATGACATCATTATACATTTTATGTCAATTAACACAAATTTATAACTATTGCTTTAGGCAGTTCTTTTATATCAGATATGAGAAGACTTAAAAGTACATTAATAGTCTCTTTTATATTTACTTGTATAATTACCTATGTCAGTATTCTTTATTTTTTCATATGGATTCAAGTTGCTGCCTAGAATCTTCATTTCAGACTCGAGGACTCCTTTTAGTATTTCTTGTGGAGCAGATCTGTTTCAAACAAAATGACTCAGTTTTTGTTTTCTGAGAATATTTTAACTTCTCTATCATTTTCAAAGGATAATTTGCTAGATTTAATTTTGCTTTATAGTCTTTTTTAAACATTATTTTATTATTATTTTTATTATTATTATTATTTTGAGAGAGAGAGAGAGCACATGAGCAGGGGGAGGGGAAGGAGAGGGAGAGAGAATCCCAAGTGGGCTCCACGCCCAGCACAGAACTTGATGCAGGGCTCAATCCCATGACCCTGAGATCACAACCTGAGCTGAAACCAAGAGTCAGACGTTCAACCAACTAAGCCATCCAATTGTCCCCTTGGTACCTTTTCTTTTGGCACTTTAAATATGTCATCCCACTGTTCTCTGGACACCACAGTTTCTGATGAAAATTCAGGTGTTAATCTTATTGAAGATCCTCTGTATGTAATGAGTTGCTTCTTTTTGCTGCTTTTAAGAGTCTCTCTTTGTTTTTGGCTTTCAATAGTTTGATTATGATGTGGTTAGCTGTGACTCTGAGTGTATCCTAGTTCAAATTCATAGACCTTCTTGAATATGTAGATTAATGTTTTTCATCAAATTTGGGAAGTTTTTGGCCATGATTTCTTCAAATATTCTTCTCACCCCTTTTTTCCGCTCTCCTTCTGGGATTTTCAGTATGAATATGTTGCATGGAGTCCTACAGATCTCTGTTTATTCTTCTTCATTCTTTTCTTTTCTTTTTTTTTTCTGTCCTCTGACTGGAAGATCTCAGTTGACCTATCTTCAAGCTTTATGATTCTTCCCTCTGCCTATTCAAATCTGTAATTGAGCCCCTCTACTATATTTTTCATTTCAATTATTGTACTTTTCAAATCCAAAACTTCTATTTGTTTCTTTCTCATAATTTCTGTCCCTACTTGATATTCTCTATTTGGCAAGGCATCATTCACGTACTTTCATTTAGTTTATACATGATATTTTAGTCATTAAATATATTTTAAATGAATAATTAAAAGCCTTTATCTAGTAAATCCAATATCTGGGCTTTCTCAGAGACAGATTCTATTGCCTTTGTCCCCTCCTGTATTTGGACCACAATTTCTTGTTTATTTGCAAGCCTTGTGTTTGTTTGTTTGTTTGTTTGTTTGTTTCTGAAAACTAGACATTTAACATAATACAATGTAGCTGACTCTGGAAATCAGTCTCCCCCCTCCCCAGGATTTGCTGTTCTTGCTGTTTATCATGGTTGCTGTTGGCTTTTCATTGGCTTTTCTGAACCAATTCTGTAAAGTCTTATTCTTTGTTATGTGACTAAAGTCTGCACAGTTGGCTTAGTGGCCAACTAATCACAGGGCAGAGATTTCCTTAAATGCCTAGAGCCAATAAATCTCCCAGTCTTTTATGGCTCTGTGCGCACTCCTTCAACACTCAACCAGGCAGTTTACAACTCTGTCTTAGCCTCACTTCCGGCTCGAGCAGAGCCTCAAAGCTCTTCAAAGTTGAGAGCTTAGAACCTTGTCAGGTCTTTCCTGAGCACAGGCGTAGCCCTAGACTTGTGTACATCCCTACATATGTGTACAGACTTCCAGATTCCTAACAATATATCAGAGATTTCCAAAGCCCTGTGGACATCTGATTTCCTAGATTTTTCTTCAAAACCTTTTGTTGTGTATTATTTGCCCCAACTGTTATCCATCACCTCATGAGTACTCACTCTGTGCCAGACACTGTGCTGGGTACCTGGAGATGGAGTTCACACCATAGATAAGGAGATGGCATTACAGCTGGGTTTCATGAACAACATGGGCAGAGTAACAGTGGGATGCTGGGAAAGTCCAAGGGAGAGACATTCAATGAAGTTCGGGGTAGAGGCAGGCTTCCAGAAAAGGCAGCATCCTCCCTGAGCTTTAAGGGACAAATGGTCTTGCTAAGAATTGGTGGGGAGTAGTGGTCATGTGTTAGCCTGTTCAGGCTGCCATCATAACAAAATATCACAGATTTGGTGGCTTAAACAACACAAATTTACTTCCTCACCCTCCTGGAGACAGGAAGTCCAAGATCAAGGTATTAGCAGCTTGGTTTACTCTGAGGGGACTCTCTTTCTGACTTGTACTCAGCCAGCTTACTGTCCTCACATGGCCTTTCCTTTGTACACACGCACACACACACACACACACACACACACACACACACACTGTTTCTCTTCCTTTTCTTATAAGAACACCAATTCTTTTGGATCAAGGACCCATCTTATGACTCCATTTAACCTTAATTACTTTTTAGAGTCCCTATCTCCAAAGACAGTCACCTCGGGAGTTATGGCTTCAACATACGAATTTTGGGAGGATACAGTTCAGTCCATAGCAGATAATAATTCAACAAAAGTTTGGAAACGAGAGGGAACATTGACATGATTTGATTTATGTTTTCTGCTTCACTGACGAATTTCTCCTCCCAGCTCATCCTGGTTTTCTGAGTTGATGTGTCCTTGTTTCACTGTTCTGAAATAAAGGAATATACAGAAGTCTTTTAATTGCCTGTATTTATTTAAAAATACCTCTAATGAACCTAAAGAATACTTTAAAGAAAAAAAAATATCACTGGGATAGACATAAATGACTACTAAAGCATTAAAGTATTTTAAGTTCCAAGGTACTTACATATACTAAAGGATTGTGCTCCTTTCCACAGTGTACACTTGTGATTAGGAAGCACAACCCAGCTGGGACTACATTTCCCAGCCCTCCTTGTATCCAGATGGGGCCATATGACACCCTCAGGCCAATCAAATGTGAGTGGAAATAGACTCACCTCCAGACTAGGAAGTTAGATCATGGCTCTTTACCCATCACTGAATGGAGAGGCTTCCAAAGCCCTAGAGGAGGGAATCACCATGAGCTGGAAGGAGACTGGGTCCCTGAATGCCTGCATTGGACTTGCTATGAGCAAAAATTCACTTCTAGTTCATGAAGCCACTGAGGTTTCAGTTTCTTTTTTGTAACTACCTGATTCATCCTTAACTAATATAATCACCATAACCCCAAACTTGTTCTTTTTTTCACATATTTCCTTCTAGTTATTATTGGCACTGATCTATTTTTACATAGCTGGAGGCATGGTTACAGATCATTTTTTATTTTTATTTTTTAAACATATAGATTTTTTTAAAATTTTCCTGGTCCATCTATTCATTTCATTTTTAGGGCCTAGATAATATTTCACTAAATAAGCATATCCCCAGTTGTTGAACATTTGGTTGTTTCCAATTGTTACTTGAAAGTATTATAAAGCACCTGTTAGTCTGACACTGGGCAAGGAAATATGCCAGACAAATGATCCAGCAAGATAACACTACAGATGTCGAAAAGAGGAGCAAACACCAGAAGAAGGGATATAGGCGAGGAGATAAAAGGAAGTGATTCCTATAATAAGCCCCTCAAGAATAGCTGCATTTGGAGAATAGGAATTCTCAATCCACACATGACAAGTCTCTTAAGTGTGGGACATGGGATTCAATCAGATATGGTCTCTCGGCTAATGTGACAGGTCATCAAATATTTATCACGTTAGACCTTGGAGAGGCAAAGTTGACATAGAAAAAAAGTTTTAGAACCAAAAGACTGGATTGAAATCCACTTCCAGATGGAAGTGCCTTTATTCCCTAGGAGGCCTCTGTTTTGTCTCTACAGCAGGACTATATCACTTATATAGGTGAAAATGTTTGGTAAACTGTAAATTGGCAAAGCATATGCATGCAGACAATATTTTGAAATATTGTTCAGCATACTTTCCCTCTAGGCAGTTCCTAGGTTTTCCATTTGAGTTTCAACACAGACTTCTGAATGTCCATGCCCACCATTGTTTGAGCTCCAGCCTTGCCTTTGGTTTGTAAGCATCAGAGGCTAGAGAGAAATGGCTCTGGGGATTTCTAAAAACATGACAAATCTGGTTGGGGCTCAGTCGATTGCCCAACTGGTGATTTGGCTCAGGTCATGATCTCACAGTCATGAAATCAAGCCCCAAGCTGGGCTCTGCCCTCAGCAGGGAGTCTATTTTGGCCTTCTCCCTCTACCCCTCCCCACTGGTGTTCTTTCTCTCTAAAATAAATAAATTAATTTTTAAAAAGTAAAAACCTGAAATCTGGTGGACTAGGATATGAACTGTAGCAGAGAGAAGGATGTATGCCAGTAGCACAGTTCTCCTGCACCCTGGGTGGCATGGGACAGGCTAAGAGAACTGGAGGAGGGGGCTGGGGTCTAAAGGCTGGTGAGGTTCCTCTTCTCACCCAATGCCCCGGGTGCCATCTGGGATTTCCTGAATGGTTCCGGAGACCCAAAATTAGATAATACAAAATTGTTCCCCATTGGCACTCTGAGGGGAAAGAGTCTTTTCTTTTTTAAAAAGATTTTATTTATTGGGCAGAGGGAGAAGCCGACTCCCTTTGAGCAAGGAGCCTAAGGGAGGTGGGGCGCAATTCCAGGACCCTCAGATCCTCACCTGAGCCAAATGCAGACACTTAACTGACTGAGCCACCCAGGCGCCCAGAGGAGAAAGAGTCTTAAAGCACCATGACTGCACAACCATGGACAGAAGGGAGAACTCCTTATTCCTCAGGGCTTTGGAAACTGAAAACTCCCCTCATATCTGAATGCAGTGCAAGAGGACTGTGCTGTGCCGGGTCCCTGACTAGGGCGCCAGGGCGAGGCTGCCAGTGGGCTCCCCAGCCTGGCAGGGCAGGAGGATGTAAGGCCCTTCCCAGGATGAGCCCCCCATAAAAACTGGGTTGGGGTGAGGCATGTCAGAGCCTGCCAGTTTTCACCCCCCCACCCCCCACCCCCGGCCAACCAGAGAGGACCCAGCACAGCAGAGGCTGGTGCCCTAGAACCTGTACAGGAGAGGGGAGGGGGTGAGAATGTAGAGCTGCCTCATGTGGGCACGAGCAATTCCTCCGATCTCCACGAGTTAGGGGTTTGAAACAAGTTCCTTCCCAATATCCAGAAAGTGATCATCCTTGCGTATCCGAGTTTGCCTGCAATATATGAAAATACGTGAATGCTGTCTTTCTTTGCAGAGTGCTTTGCAAATTGTAATGCAAATGTTTAGTATCACTATTAATTGCTACAGTAGAGCTATATTCACTTACTCAGTAAATATTTGTTGTCTACTAAACGTCAGGCACCAGTGAGGCTATTGAAGGTAGGGAAGGGAGCAAAGCAGCAAAATCCCTGCCCCGGAGAGGTTCGGGTCTGGGGCGGTGGGCTCGAGCTAGGGAGAGTGCCAAGCATGTCAGCTGGTGGCAAGTGCTATGAGGAAAATAAGGCAGGGGGTGCCAAGGCCGGCAGGGAAGCCTTCCCTGAGCAGGTGTCCCCAGAGCCGAGGGACCAGGCTCCAGGCCTGTGAACCAGCCAGAGCCAGAGGCAGAGGTGCAGCAGGTGTGCGGCAGGAGGCAGGAGCCCGGCAGGAGCCCAGGCAGCCGGGCAGGAGCGGGGAGGAGGCCTTGCGGAAGAGAAGGGGAGGGGCCCAGCACTGGGAGGGGGCCCCGGGGCGTGGGGGCCGCGGGAGGGCTTGGGGCCCTGGAGGCACAGACGGGAAATGAAGTCAGGCAGTGGAGGGGGAGAGGAGCTCCGGCTCCTCCCCAGAGGGGCCTCTCCAGCGAGGAGGCCGGCGGGCGGGAGAGTGTAGACACGTGCCCTCCCTCAGACCTTGGTGAATCCTCTCCTTGATCATCATATTTGGTCTCTCCGATTTATTACAGTGTGGGGGGGGGGGAGACCAAAGATCCGGCAGGACTTCGCGGGGAGGGGGGCGGGAGGCGGGGAGGGGCCACCGTAATTTGTCCATTTTATAGCTCAGGACACACAAAAGACACTGGAAGATTTGCCCACGGTCATAAAGCAGAACAGTGGGGAGCAGGGCCAGATGTGAGGCCGCGTATTTCCAGCCCCGCCGCCCTCGCCCGACAGGTGCGGCTGCTGATGGGGGGCAGGGCCGGGGGGGGGGGGGGCGGAGGCTTCCCACCTGTGCAGGGGCCTGCGGGGGAGGTGCAGTAGCAGCGGGGGTCACAGGCTCCTCTCCCTCTCCCTCTCTCCCTCTGTCTCTCGCTCCTCCACCCCCCACCTCTGTCTCCCTCCCCCTCCCCCGTCCCCCCATCCTCCCTCCCTCCCCCCTCTCCCTCTCCCCTCCAGACCTGGAACGAGAACAGCGAACGTCAGGAGAGTCAGAAATAACAAACAAACGGCAATGAAGTGCTTTCCGGATGGTGGACGATGCTAACTGGCCTAGTGTAGCCGGGGAGGTGCGGCCCAAACGCCGACGGGAAGACCTGGGTCGCCCCGGCTCCAGGTGCGCGGGGCCCGGGGGCCAGCCTGCACCTGCCGCGCCCAGCGGGACGAGCCCGAGCCTCTGGCTTCCGCTGGATCGCACCCCCCCTACCCTAACGGAGACACCGCCACCGGCCCCCGGGGGGTGGGGGGGATAGATGGCCGGGGCGGGGGGCAGGGGGAAGCGGTGGCCACCACCCCCTCCCGCGCCCTCTCCGGGGCTCCCCAGGCTGACACCGCCCACGAAGCATCCCCTAGTGCATACACATCCCCGGAACGGCACGCTGCGGCCGGAGCAGCTTTGCATTTCATTTCATTTTGTTGCCCTTCGCCAATTGCTGTGCATCCCCCCCCCCCCACCTCCCTGACTCCTGCTGCCATCCCGTCTCTACACAGATCCCTGTCCTGACCCTTATTCTTTCTCCCTTCACGTCTCTGCCCTCAGCCAACTAATTTATTGATTGGCTTTTACCTAAGGCCAAATGAAGTTCTCCTTTATTGAGACAATTCCTCAAAGTCTGTAACTTGCACCGAACGACTTCACCCCTCGTTCGCTTTAATTAATGGAGAGCCACTCCCCAGGCGGCCCCGGTCCCCGCCCGCGTCCCCCGGCCACCGCGCCGCGCATGCTAATTTCCTCCCACCCCGCGGAGCCCCCAGCCACAGACTCGGAGAATGGTTTCATCCCCCTCTTCACGCAGGGAGTCGTTGCCTCCATAAGCACCACACGCCCTGCCCTTAAGAGATGGATGGACTGGGATCCTGGCTGGCCCAGCGGTTGGGCGCCTGCCCTGGGCCCAGGGCGTGACCTGGAGACCCTGGAGTCCCAGGATCGAGTCCTGCACCGGGGTCCCTGCAGGGAGCCTGCTTCTCCCTCTGCCTGTGTCTCTGCCTCTCTCTCTCTCTCTCTCCCTCTCTGTGTGTGTGTGTGTCTCATGAGTAAATAAAGAACATCTTAAAAAAAAAAAAAAGACATGGATGGACAGTGGATTTTGAGTCCCTTCTCTGTCCAACTGCACCAAGTAAAATCAAAAGATCACTGATACTCCGGCCGGAATTATTGTTTACCTAAGAGCTCCCTCTCTTTAAGATATTCAGGGGATTGAGTTTACACAGTTGGAGTGTAAACTAAATTTCTCACCACACCTTGCAGCTAGCCCCCTCTCTTTACTCACCTTTGTCTCTCTGCCTGGGAGGCTACACCTGAGGAATTCGAACACATTTCCCATGGGTGGGCCTCTTTGCCCCGTTGGAGACTTCCAAACTTCCGTCCTTTAAAATGAGTCTCAAAACGTGGGCAACACGTTTAAATCCCTTCATTTTACTAAAAGTCATTGTAAAATTACCATTCTGAAGTAGTACATGACGGGTTTTTGCTCTCTTATTAATGAAAAGACTAAAGCCACAAAAGACTAAAAGTTCACGAATTCTCTCTCGCGCTCATCTTACTCTCCCAAGTCACCAGCTTAAGAAAGAAGCAGGGCATTCTACCCAAAATTAGTGCAGGCTAACATGGAATAATTTGTTTTAAATCCCTTGAATGGCTAACGTATTCGCAGAGATCAAACATCCTTTTATAAGAAAAAGTAATCAGGGAAAAGTCTGCTCCCCACTCAATTTGCAATCACCCCCACCTCTCTACACAGGTTACCTCTGTTTTGAGATTCTTAATGTATTCCTCCAAGTTTCTTCACACAAACCAAGTAAGTAGAATATAGATCCTTCTACTGCCCCCACCCACCATACACACCTTTATGTAAAAAGTAGCGCACTATATATACTGTTCTCCCTTGCTTTTTTCCACACAGTGGTGTACCTTGGAGATCTTTCTTTACCTAAATAGAGATTGTGTGGATGCATCATCCATTTAACCAGCCATCTGTTGATGGACTTGGATTGTCTCCAGTCTTTGGCGATGATGGTGCTGCAGTGAACAACCTGACACATACACCATCCTGGCCTGTGGGCTAGAAGATTTGTACACAAATTCCCAGAACTGAAACTCAGGGTCACAGGGATAGACCTTTAAAATTTTGATGGATATTGCCAAACAGCCTCCAGAAGGTTTGCACCAACCCACACACCCAGCAGCCATGCATACATATGCCTGTTTCCCCACACCTTCACCAATAAAATGTTATCAAATATGTTTTTCTCCCAATCTAATAAATGAAAAATGGAGGCTCTTTTTCTATTTGCATTACTCTAATTATGAAGGAGGCTCAGCACTTTTTCATAGGTTTAGGAGGAACTTGCATTTCCCTTATTATAAACTGCTTGTATCATTTGCCTATTTTTCTATTGAGTTTTGGGTTTCTGTTTTATTGTTATCGATTCCCAGGAGCTCTTTACATATTCAGAAGGTTAGTCCTTTGCTACAGTGTGAATGATATGAATTACCATTTATCTGTTCGGTTTTTGGTTGTACTTTGGCTTTGCTTGGTAGGATTTTTGTTTGCTTTCTTTTATTGTATGGGGTGGTTGTGGTTGTTGTGCCATACAGGAGGCTTTTATTATTGTGTAGTCGAATTTATGGGTATTTTCTTGCTTTTGTGTCACAGAGTTTCTCTACTCCAAAGTTAAAAAGGAGTTCTCCTATTTTTCTTCTGGTAAATTTATGGTTTCCTGTTTTACGTATAAATCTTTGACTCATTTAGAATTTATCCTGATGTACGATGTAGAGTTTAGATCATTTATTTACTTTTCCAGATGGCTACTCTCCTGTCTCATCAGGTGACAAGCATTTTTGCTGCGTCATCCAAAAAGGAAACAAGTCATTACTGTCAGAGGCTTTTTTTTTTTTTTTTTGGAGTTCAATTTGCCAACATATAGCATAACACCCAGTGCTCATCCCATCAAGTGCCCCCCTCAGTGCCTGTCACCCAATCACCCTTGTCAGATGTTTTGTTTTTCATCCAAACACATAGAGACTTGAGGATCAATCCCTGAAGCATTCTCTTAGCTGTTTCCCTGCATCTCTGTCACTATCCGAACCTTGGGACTTCCTAGTCGTTGTGTTTGTCAAGTCCATCTTTCCAGTCACCCAGCCAGTTTTGCCTTTTGTCTTTTTAATTAAGCTTTTTCTTGAAGCATGGCACCAGTACAGACAGGCACACAGGTCATAAATTCCTTTACGAAGTGTCACAAAGTGAACACCTCAGATAACCACCCCGCTGGAGATCTAGGACATCACAGCACCCCAGAGTCTCTCTGTACTCCTTCCCAGTGTCTTGGCCTCCCCCCACCCAAGGGTAACGGCTCAGGATTTCTGTCACCACAGGTTGGTCTGCTTGTTGTTAAGGTATCACTTTAACACATCTACTCTTTTGCCTCTTTTTTCTCTTGCATTGTGCTTATGAGAGTCAAAGGTGTAGTTCTTCCTTTGTTCTTAGTGCTGTGTGTATGGTTGTGTGAATGTAACACGATGCATTTCTCCATTCTCATGCTGACATTCACATTGTTTCCAGTTCAGGACCATCACGAGGACCCTTGTTATCCACATTCTTGTCATGTCTTTTGATGCATCTATGTGAGCTCTACTGGGTAAATACCTCAGTGTGAGAGCCCTGCATTAAGATATGCATATGGTTAGCTCTGGTCTCTACAGCTATGCAAACTCAATTCAACAAAAATGTGGTCAGTTAAATCCACAGTTAAATGTAGTGGTTAATTTCTTGGTTCCCCACTGTGATCAAATACTTTAAATTATGTCTCTAACTACTCCCCCTAACCCTGAGATGGCATTCTCTTATTGCCCCCATTTTGTAGCTGATGAGGCTGAGGAGCATCACATTCTCTCAGTTGGGAATTTTTACTGATGAATTGTAAAACGCTAAAGCTGTCATGTTTAATAAAGCTATTTATCTACTCACCAATTTGGGTTTCACTCCTGTGTTTTAAAACAGTTTTTAGAACAGGGATGGGTTTTATTTATGAATACAAGAAGAAATTGCTAAGCATTAAGAGAGTGAGTGATGTAATTCAAGACAATATGTGTTATACTTAAGTTGTCAGTTAAATTCCAGTGAGTTTTTATGTCTACAGGTGGTTGAGTAAGAAGCATAAACATGGAAGAGGTCATGAGTGTCTATTCATTCACTCATTCATTCATTCATATTTTCCAACAACCTTACTGAGCTCCTACTGTGTGTCAGGACTGGAACAAAGCTTGGGTAAAGTGATAAAGTAAAATATGGTAAAAGATCGCAGATGTCCTAGACATTGAAAGCTAAGATTCCACAGGTTCCAATGAACCGAAGCAAAAAAAGTCAAAGTCATCTGACATGTACTATCAAAGACTATACACGAATCACTATTGGAATAAAGGAGGGAATTGGAGATGGCTTCCAGAGATAGGACATTTGGGCTGGCCTTTAAAGGATCAAGAGGAGTTCTCTAGGCAGATGAACAAATGTAAGGGCTCATTAAAAAGGCACAAGTTGCAAACAAAAAATGATAATTGATGTGCGGTTCAAGGTACACAAAGGGAGGAAGTGAGACGTGACAGTGAGTGACAGATGTTGGTCAAGTCAGAGAGATCCCTGAATGCCACAGCAAGGATTTTGATTTTATTCTGTATGTACTTGGGGCCGGGGTCATGGCTCAAAGAGATTGGCAACAATGTAGAAAATGTACAGTTTTTTACAATTTAAATGCTAAATTGACATTCTTTAATAACAAAATTCTATTTGAGGCATTGAGGCGATCCTCATCAGAATTCCTAGTTTCCAGCTTTATACCTGAGGGGGGAAAAAAAAAAAACCTCTTTAAGATCGAAAGATTCAACAGTGAAGACAGTAGAAGTTCTCTTCTTCAGGGGCACCTTGGTGGCTCAGTCAGTGAAGCATCTGACCCTTGATTTTGGCTTGGGTCATGATCTCAGGGTGGTGGGACCCAGCCCTGCATCAAACCCCACATGGGGCTCCACACTCATTGGGGAGTCTGCTTGAGATTCTCTTCTCCTGCTCCTTCTGACCCTCTGCCCACTTGTGTTCTCTCTCTTTCTCTCTTCCTTTAAAATAAATAAATAAATCTTAAGAAGAAGAAGAAGGAAAAGATCTCTCCTTCAATTGGATCAGGACCAGTCATTGATCAAAATAGTTCAAGCAGAAAGTCAGAAAAAAAAATCATAAGTACTTTAAACTTAATATTTAAATTAAAACAAATAAATTTACATGGATTTGACAATATTATAATGTAGGTGCAAGACCTCTTCTTTCAGTGTAAAGTATTCAAGTGTATTTCAAATGTGTTGTTTACACGTTAATTTTTTATACTATTAACACACCGGCGTACATTTTTATTTTGAGATACTTTAAAATGGAGCAAGAACTTGAACATTTGCAAATAATCTTTTAAAATAATTTTCTAGCTTATTGTGGCTCTTCAATTTTCAGTTATTGTGGTGTTTTTAC
This sequence comes from Canis lupus baileyi, assembly GCF_048164855.1. NCBI lineage: Eukaryota > Metazoa > Chordata > Mammalia > Carnivora > Canidae > Canis > Canis lupus. Next base: position 6,642,079 of record NC_132866.1, read on the forward strand.
CATTGTCTTGATCACTCCTAATTCTACAGCAATTTTTCAGTGACTCATCTATATCATGTCTTTTCGATAGCACTCAACTCACATTTTATAGATACGGGTCTTTTTTCTTGTCTCCCTGCCATTTCATCAGTTCCTTCAACAGTTAATTAGGTTACCCGGTTACAGTAACAAGGACAACTGACATAACCAGGTTTGGAAACTAACACTCTAGACTCTGGGTAATCACACAATCCAGCTGGTGGGGAAAATGCATAGATGTTCTGAGCAACTGATCTCTAGACCAGCAACATCCACATCCCTGAGAACTTGTGAAAAATGCAAATTCTCCAGCCCAACCCAGACCTAGGGAATTAGAAATTGCTTGGGGGGATAGGCCAGAAATCTATGTCTTAACAAGCCCTGCAGGTGATTCTGATGCTCCCTAACATGTGAGAACCACTGCTCTAGAGAGTAACCCTCCAGTCCCGGGCTTTCTACACAAGTGTGAACCATGTTTCATCAGGGGCATGGAGAGCATCAGTTAATCTGATCACAGTTAAGAGGGCTCCTTGTGGGGCAGCCCAGGTGGCTCAGCGGTTGAGCGCTGCCTTCAGTCCAGGGTGTGGTCCTGGGGACCCGGGATTGAGCCCCACGTCAGGCTCCCTGCATGGAATGGAGCCTGCTTCTCCCTCTGCCTCTGTCTATGTCTCTTATGAATAACTAAATAAAATCTTTAAAAAAAAAAAGAGGACTCCTTGTGCCTATCTCTATACATAAGTAAACTATTTTTTAACCAAATTGAATCAGTCTATACTGGACTTCTCTGGTACTCCCAGGTCACATCCCCTGGACCACCCCTGATTTCAGCCCCAAGTGGGGCAGGCAGTTCTGTGAGCACCACATCCTTTCCTGCGTGATGTCCACCTTTCATCTTCTGTCCAGATACTCTGGCTCCTGTCTTGCAATCAGGGGACATTTCTGTCCCCATACTCTTCCCAATGGGCTCCAGGTGGATCAAGCTCTTCATTCCCCCATCATGTAATGATTCTGCTGTTTCTTCTTCCCTGACTCACTCTCCCTGCCTCCTCACTCCTTCTTCCTAGGATCTCTTCCCAAAGAAACTACCTGCACTACACCCTTGTCTCAGACTCTGCTTCCAGGGAAACCCACACTAAAACATACCCCTTTTCCTTAATCGGATGCTTTTGATATATTTTCATTTCAGCATATGTGTTCTATCTCATTTCATGAGAGAGATTGATGTTGTATTTCATCGTTGTATCTACTATAATTTAACTAGTCATCTATTGATAGACATTTAGAGTAGTTCAAAATACAGTGTGATAAAATGATTTTATAAAACTCTTTCTACTCTTAAACAGATTATCAGGAGATTTTCAAAAGTAAAATTGCTGGGTATATGCATTTAACATTTTTATTAGTGCTGCCATATTTCCATCCAAAAAAAAAACCTATGCCAATTCAAATGCACACCCAAAGTGTGTGATACTGCTTGTTACATTATGTTTCCCATCACTTGGTATACTGATTTTCTCAATCTCATAGGTAAAAATTGGTATCACACGGTTGTTTTATTTTACAGGACCTTAATTATGAGCTCTTTTAAGCATGAAAAAAATTTTAGTCTCTATAATAGTCCATCCAATGGGTAGACCCCCTCCTTTTTTTTTTTTTTTACCTTTTGTATTTTATTTTTGCTTCTAGTCTTGTGCTACTATACATAATGGTATTACTTGTTATTTGTAAACTTTGTGTCTTTGTTTTTAGCATAGATTTTAGAAGTTGGATTGTTTTGTCAAAAAGTATGAATATCTTAAAGGCTCTTGAAACATGCTAACAAATTTCTTCCCAGAAATGTGGATTCACTCTACACACCCAACTTCAGTAGATGAGAATGACTATTTCACTCAGTCTTTGGAAATGGAAGACATGAAATTTCATTGTTGGGTTTTTAAAATTTATTTGGTGACTAATAAAGCAAAATATTTTTATGTTTATTCTCCATTTCTATTTTTCTTTCGAGTTCTTAACCCTTAGCCTATTTTTCTATCATGTTGAGCATTTTTCTTATTAGGTTGTAAGAACTATTTATATATTAATTATTTTAACACTAGGTCTCTTTTTAGTTTATATCTTTTAAGGGCAATCTGTTAGGAATAAAAATCTAAACATAAAAAATTATAAAGGCTTTCATTTTTTATTTATTTATTCATGGGAGACACAGAGAGAGAGACAGAGACGTAGGCAGAGGGAGAAGCAGACTCCCTGCAAGGAACCCGATGCAGGACTCATTCTGGGACCCCAGAATCATGACCTGAGCCAAAGGCAGATGTTTAACCACTGAGCCACCCAGGTGCCCCTACAGAGGCTTTTAATGACATTGAAGAAGACCCAAGTGGAGAGAAAGAATGTGTTTATGGATAAAACAAGTTCTTTCTTCATTTTCTCTTTTAATTTTGTAATGTCTTTGGAATGTACATTTTTATTGCATATAGTTTTACTATGAAAATAGAAAAACAACATGTTTCTATTAGATTGATTATCTTTTTTTTGACTTCTAAGGGATTTTTCATATTTTCTTGATGATCATCCTTTGTCACTACTATATATCTCTACTACAGATATTTTCCAGTTTGTGGCTTTTTAAAAAATGGCTGTTCCTTTCTAAATGGTTTTTTAAAAACAATTTTTTAAAAAATGGTTGTTTTTTTTAATAAAAGAAGAAGAATAAGAAGAAGAGGAGGAGGAAGTCTTTCATTTTCATTTAGTCAGAATTGGTATTTTTCCCTGCTGTGCTTTATTTGTTTGTTTTGTTGAAACAGTCCAACCTTGATCAAGATAAGAATGATAGTCACCTATATTTTAAAGTGTCACTTTCAACAGTTAAAGTTTTAATTCACTTGGAGTTGATAGGGACCCAATTGGGTTTTCCATAGGGAGAATCAATTTTTCGGCTTCATCTCTCTAGTGATGTCTCATGCCACCTGTGTTGCATTTCACAATTCTTTTCCTGCTCCCGCTGCTTGGTTCCACTCACAATTTGACTATCCCAGCATTGATCCTACTATCTTCATTATTATATGGTTAAAATAAGACTGAGATGTGACAGGGCAAGTGTCCTAACAGTTAATAATTACTCTTGGCCCTCCTACTGCTCCGTGTACATTCAGGAATCAACTTGTCAAATTCCACAAAATAGCATTGTGCTGACTCTACAGATCAAGTGGGGGAGTGGCAGGGGAGAACTGAAATCCTATCTATGAACATAAAATTTCTCTCAACTTATCTAGGTCTTCTGATTGTGACTTACTAAAGAATTTTATATTTCTAAGTTTTTGCCTTGCATACCTCTTTATAGGGTTAATTGTAGGTATTGTGTAAATGTTGTTTGGCTATTATAAATAATGACCTCCTTAATACTACATTTTCTGTTTATAAATGGTATATAGAAATGTCACTGGCATTAGTCTATTGGTTCCATATCCAGCCACCTTGCTAAGGTCTCCTGTAAGTATAAAATTTTTTAGATTATCTGGGGTTTTCTATGAACTCAGTAATGTCATCTGCAAATAATAATAGTCATATATTTCTTTCCAATCCTAGTGTCCTTAATTTCTTCTTCATGTCTTTATTATTCTTTGACAAAGACCTCCAGGACAGTATTGAATAGTAGTGGCATTAACGGACATCCTTGTCTTATTCCTACAAATCAATATAACAAAAACAAACAACCTAGTTGAAAAATGGAAAAGACATAAGCCTATAAATTCAGAGGAGGAAAAAATATGGCCTATAAATGTTTGAAAAGATACTTAATTTTATTAGAACTGAGAAAATGAAAATCAAGACTACCATAAGATACTTTTATTCCCATTCAACTGACAAAAATGTAAAAGCCTAACCTAGAAATGTTGGACCGAATGTAGACTGATGGGATCTCTTGGACCTTGCTGGTAGGATGTAGGAGATAGTAGGGGGTGGAGGGTGGGCAGCACACAGGAAATGTAAGCCAATCTTACTGTTTGAGAACTCGAGTTGGATGGTGGGCATAGATGCCCACTCCAATCATCAAGTAAATACTCAAAATAAATATTCAGATATCTAAATAAGTAAATAAGAGAGAAAATAAAAGGGACTAATTATGAGTGTGTGTCATAAACCACGGCTTGTCATTAATCCTCTCGGGGCATCAGATATCCAGGAGGGGGCAGGAAAAAGAAACAAAAAAGAAAGTAAAATCCACTCATAATCCCATTACTGTGGGACACCTGCCATAACATTTCTGAGCATTCTTTCAGTCTATTTTAATACACACTTGTAGATTGATTAGATTGGTAGATGAAAGAGACACAGATAGCACAACGATAACAAAATTGGGATAATATGTATATGCTGCTTTGTAAATTGGTTTCTTCAATTTATTTGCAGGGGTTTTTAAAAGTTGCTATTGTCTTTTGTGACTTAATCTAATGCTTTTCTGCTCAGAAATATTTTGAAAGAAGAATCAATAAAAATCACATGAGTAAATGAAAAAGCAGTTAAAGAAAAGAAAAACATTAAGTTTGACTCTAACATCTCCCTCGCAGATAATTGAGAAAACGGTACTACTGACAGAGAGGGGGAAAAAAAGAAAAATCTGGTAGAGAGCTGGTTTGGGAAGAGTGATGTGTAAAGCTCTAGAGACTGCATTGAAGGTGAGGTATTTGGTTGAAAATTCAATATAGCGATGTAAACTTTGGGGTCATCAGTTTAAGATGATGACTGAAACAAGTGATGCCTGAAAATAAGAATTTGAAGGATGGTCAGTGCTAAAAAGGCAATGTTATAAAGAGAGAAATTAGCAGAGACTGAAAATCCACCATTTGGGAGAGAGAAGAGAAAGAGAGAGTGAGTGAAAGAAGAAAGAGAGGGCAAAGAAACAAAATAGTTGAACATATAGGAAGAAGAAGAAAAAAATAAAGAGGGAGGCAAGCTGTAAGAGACTCTTAACAAAAAGAACAAACTGAGGGTTGGTGGAGGGGAGGTGGGCAGGGAATGAGCTACACGGGAGATGGGCACTTGCTATGTTGAGCACTGAGTATTGTATGTAAGTGATGAATCACTAAATTCTACTCCTGAAACTAAAGTACACTATATGTTAATTAGCCAGAATATAAATAGAATTTTGGAGAAAGAAGAAAAAGAAAGAAAGAAAGAAAGAAAGAAAGAAAGAAAGAAAGAAAGAAAGAAAGAAAGAGAAAGAAAGAAAGGAAGGAAGGAAGGAAGGAAGGAAGGAAGGAAGGAAGGAAGGAAGGAAGAGAAAGAAAGAAAAAGAAAGAAAGAAAGAAAGAAAGAAAGAAAGAAAGAAAGAAAGAGAAAGAAAGAAAGAAAGAAAGAAAGAAAGAAAGAAAGAAAGAAAGAAAGAAAGAAAGAGAAAGAAAGAAAGAAAGAAAGAAAGAAAGACAAGGCAGGTGGGCAAGACCCCAGAAAAGACAAGAGCAGAGAAATAAGAAGAGAGCAGGACAGGAGGAGGAAAGGCTGAGTTGAGGGTCAGTAAGGTCCATTGCAACAGCAAAAAATGGAGGAAGAGAAGAAAGCATAGTTGGCAAAGTGTGTGGAACAGAACCAAAGTGGAAGGGGTCAAGGGGACTAAAAGAAATGGAAATAAACCAAGAGGAAACAAACCTGAGGGTCGCAGTACTGTGCCATGAGCCACTGACAGGCCATGCAGTTCATCTCCCACTCCAGGGGATGGGTGTCTCCATCCTGGCAAAAGAGGAAGGGTGGGGGAAGGTAAACCACATCCTCTGCAGGGAGGCAGACTGGGGTGCTGACCATGACCATGCCCCTTGTGCTCCGCCATGTTGCCTCCATTCTCCCAGCCTTGACAACTCCCATTCCCCCAGAGCTGAGTGCAGACCTGGCACTAGTAGGCGCTTAATCACTGTTTTGGGGGTGAATGGAAGAATGAAGACATTTTAAGAAAAGTTCTCAGAGGCTCCTGGCTGCACCCTGGGGACCGGTAGGTCTTTCTCCAGCACACATTAGCATATTGTCAAAGCTTAAACACCAGGCTACTCTGGCTCTGCTAAGAAAATAAATAAATGGATCTTGACATACAGGGAGCAAACCGCTAGTGGCTAAATATTTTTTAATTTTAAATAAGTACCATGGGACTTCCAGGCTGAAGGATGAAGGCCCTTTGATTGGAACTTCAGCATCTTCATATCTGTTACTCTCTGCAATATATGGCACAGAAATACCAACTACACATGGATCTGCTAATGTGCCTGAAATGATTTGAAAATCAAAAGCCTTAAGGAATCACATTTGCTATTTTCCAAAAGACATAGAGAAAAAGTGTTATCTGTAGCCTAGATTACACAAGAGAGTTGTGTTTCTTTCTTTCTTTTTTTTAAATCTGTTTACTGACAGGAAGAAAAAAATAGCAATAATGGGGAGAAAAAAATCTGCTTTCTGCCTAACACATGATTCGGCTGACAGCACAGAGAATCAGATAATTCTACAGAAAACTGACAAGCTAGATAGTGATTGGGATGAAGCTGTAGAGTTCTCTAAATACCCACAAATATTACTGTCTGATGCTTAACGTTCACAAACCATTAGATTCAACATGTATATTTACGGTTTGATAATCAGCTGTCATTAACAGATGAATAAACAACATAATGCTCATGTTTAGAAGAAATATACAAATGGGAAAAAAAGTGCCAACAACCCAAAAAGGTTTACCTTGTTCCCCTCTGTGAAAATAAAGAGGAATGAATCTCTATAATTTTAATAGTTGAATCTTATCTGATATTCTTAGTCTTGTCTTAGCTGGCAGAGCCTCAGATTTCTTTTTCTTTTCTTTATTTCTTTTTTTTTTTTTTCCTGCACATGAAATGTATAAGATCAGTCTGCCTTGTCAGGAAAAGTTGCATTAAAGTTACTACATTAGAGATAATCATTCAATGGCCATCTTATTTAATCAACCCACATTTGTGTCCATGCAAACGAAAGAGTTCAACAAAGTCTTTCCGAGTGATAGAACTATTCCCTAATTTTAGTTGTACCTCTCACTGGGTTAGGGAAGTCATTTTATCTCTCTGGAGCTCAAACTCCTTGAGCTACTGATGATAAATGGACCTAGAAGAAATGTGCCAAGTAAAACTCTTCCCCCTGGGGCATTATATGGATAACAATGTGATGGTGATGATGATGATGATGATGGTGATGATGATTTCATTTCAATGCAGTGGGAAATGTACACACAGATACATCTGATTTGAGGGTGAGTGGCCGGGGTCTCTTGCATAACAGCCCTTTTAAAACTTAGCAATGTTTGCACAGCCATATTCGCAGCAGCATGATTCACAATAGGGAAGCAACGCAAGTGTCCATTGATGGATAAATGGATAAACAAAATATGGTCTCTACATACAATGGGATATTGGCCAGCCTTAGAAAGTAAGGCCACATCATGGATAACGCTTGAGGACATTGTGCAAAGGGAAATTAGCCAGTTGCAAAAGGACAAATACTGTACAGTCCCACCTGTACGATGTGCCTGGAGCAATCAAATTTGTGAAGAGAGAGAGGAGGATGGTGGTGACTGGGAGGCAGGATGGGGGACTGACCACTGTTTAATAGAGACAGAGTTGCAATTTGCAAGACGGAAAGAACTCTGGAGATGGATGGCGGTGGTGGTTGCCTAATGATGTGACTGTACTTAATATTACTCAACTGTAGCTTTAAAATGGTTATGATGGTCAATTTTAGGTTATATACATTTAACCACAGTTGAAAATTATTTTTTTTTATTTTATTTATGAGAGACAGAGAGAGAGAGACAGAGACACAGGGAGAGGGAGAAGCAGGGCTCCCTGTGGGGAGCCCGATGCAGGACTCGATCCCAGGACCCCTGGATGACGCCCTAAGCCAAAGGAAGACACTCAACCACTGAGCTACCCAGGTGCCCGAAAATTAATTTTTTAAAGAATGAAGCCTTTATAAAAAATCAAAAAAAAAAAAAAACCAACAGTGACCTCCCAGATGAAAACTGAGCCTCAGCATTCTCTTTTCTCCTGAGACTCCATTATAATAATATTGAAAGAATTTTTTTTTAAATGTAAGATCTCACACCAATGAAGGAAACCAAAGGAGCCATCAGAGAATGAGTAATTTAAACCAGTTTCCAGATAATGTAAAGGTGATGGAGTGAACCTTGGCTATGAAATCAGAACAGAGGAAGGCAGAAGCTGGACACGAAGGGTGGGCCTGGGGGTCAATCAGCCCAGAAGTACCCAGAGAGTCTGCAGACTTGAGAACTGCAGCCAGCTGGACCTCTCTCCATGTACCTGTCCCCGGGTCTCCTGTACTCATGCCACAGAAGGATATGTTCATAGTAAGTACAATATTTAAAGTAACTCATCAACAGGAGCTGGAATATACCACATATAATATATTGATCACTACTACCAGTTAGGAAGCCTTTCTGTGCACCAGGCACTGTACCAAGCACTTTACCTGCATTATCACATTTGATGCTCACGGCAACCCTGTGGGGCTGGCAGTTTTATTATTATTTTTGCTTTATTCACAAGAAAATAGAAGCTCCAAGAAGTTGCCTGAAATCTGTCTGACTCCAATCCTCTTAACTTAAAGGAACACCCACGTCTCTTTGACTTCATACTCTCCATCACTGTGCTGTTAGGCTTCTGGTATGCTCTTTTGGGAACGTTTTGTGGCTTAGAAACACACAGACATATGCAGCTATGGGTGTCTGAACACAGATGTACACCCAAATACATATTACGGACCAGACATCTCCGGAGTGGGAGGAATAAAATCCCTTCTTGCCTCATGGGCTGGACCCAGTGGGAGGAAGTTGGACACAAGATGGTATTGATGCCATCCCCGTGGACCACCAGGGGCACAGAGCCACCCTGGGGTGAAGTGAGAAGGGGAAGAACAGAGGTAGAGAAGGGAATCCATCACATCGATTTGTTGTCTGTCTCCCTGATAAAAATGCAAGTTCTGAGATCACAGAGCTCTCTGGACTTTTGCCAGTGTGGTTCACCGATGTATCCCAAACAGCCAGAACTGTGGGCGCTTTACAGAGTTCAGAGCAGATGCACAGTGAACTTTTGTTAAAGACATGAATGATTTCTTGCCTGAGCCAGCTGACCAACCGACAGCATCTAGGGCAGGGATCAGCAAACTCCAGCAAGGAGCCAAATCCTGCCCTCTTTCTGGTCTTGTAAATAAAGCTTTATAGAAACACAGCCGTACCATTTGTCTCCCTGTTGTCCGTGGCTACTTTACGCAATAACAGCAGAGTTGAGCAGGTGCTGTGAGGCCAGACAGCCCACAAAACACAAAACTGAGAATGATTACCATTTGGCCCTTTCCAGGAAAAGTTTGCCAATCCCTCTGGTTGTGGGACTGGGAGTCAGAGAGATCATAGGGAGCCAGGGACCAAGGGCTATTGAAACTCAAGACCTAAGCAGCATCTGGGTAGGAAACAATTTCAGAACCCATATTTCCATTTTGTGAGTTACATCTGCACAAACCCCACATGATCCTATAGAAGCAAGTCTTATGCGGAAGGAAAGTCCCTCAATGGGACACGTCACGCACAGATGAGAGTAATGATGCCATTGGTGAATAGAAGTTTTATCCGAAGAGCTTATGGGAGGTTCTCATCTCATTAGTCCTGGTGACCTGGGTAGTGAGGAGGTACCTGAGGATGGGTCTACCCAAAGAGTTTCCATTTTCCAAAATTCTCCAGGCATGCCGAGTGGCAAGGTGGAAGTCCTACCCTCCTCCTGCATGCCCTTTGCTCTCCAGAACTCAACTCCTTCTAGAATCTTTCAGGGATTAAGCTACCATGAATCATATTTTCCCCTCAGTTTTGAACCTGAAACCACAAACTTCAGCTTAGCTATTCAACTTTAGGGTGCAGGAGGCTGGGGGGTATGGAGTGCAGGGCAGTTGACGTTTCCACAAACCCTCACCGCAGCAGGCTGGGGTAGGGCTTCTCACCCCTCAAGGGCAGGGGAGTCCATCAAAGAGGCTGCTCCAGCACCCTTCACCTCCCTGCTCATCCTCCAGAGCCATCCTCTTCATCTCCCTCCCAAAGGGGCGTCTACACTCACCACTCTCTGCTCTGGACTGAATATGTGTGTCCCCCTAAAATTCACAGGTTAAAGCCCTACCTGCAGTGTGATGGCCTCTGGAGGAGGAGCTCTTGGGAGATCATCCAGCCGTGATGGTGGATGATCAAGACTCAAGACTCAAGACTCAAGACTGCCCCTTATAAGAAGAGGTGGGAGAGAGACAACCTCTCCCCCCTGACTCCAAGTGAGGATACAAGAAAGAGGCTGTGTACAGGCCGGGAAGAGCACCCGAACCAGAACCCCACCACGCAGGCATCTTGGTGTTGGCCTTCCAGGCTCTGGTACTGGTCAGAGCAGCTGAGCTGAGCCCTCCACATCCCCAGCTTGCTGGGGTTCGCCTCCTGTCCCCACGCTCCAGCACTACCCAGCAGTCACTCCACAGAGCCCACTGGAAGTGGACCTCTGTGGACCTCAGTGGACCACCACTGACCGGGGTCCGGTCAGACTAATATTGTGCCCAGAGACGCACTCTCTGCACTTACAAAATGGCATTATTTATGCACATGGACACTAACAGTGAGTCGCTCGCCTCTGGGATAAATCACGGAGTCCTGAGTCCTCACTGACAGGAGCAAGGCTTTGCTGCCCAGGCATTGAATTTGCTTTCCCCGGGGAACCTTCATCGGGAAGAATGAATTCTCCTCCAGGGTGTCAGGAGCTCCCTGCCCAATTTACGTGCCTGGGGAATACACACCTACCACACTGCCTCAGTCGTAGTTCTGCTAACCTGCAACGAACGCAAACATTTCTGTAAGCGCGACTTATTGCTGGAAGCTTCTTCCTCTTGTCCAATGCAGCTGTAGTAATACTATTAATATTTCATTTGGAAGAGCCAAAATTGGGAACCTAGGAGACACGTCCCCCCACCAGTCTTCAGCGCACTTCCAGAATGTACGAAGCAGTTCAGAGAGACATTTGAGTAAGCTGGGGTGACTTCATCGGAAACCCCACTAGTCTTGCTTTATTCCATAACATTCTATTTATGACAGCCTTTGAAGAGCAAGGTACGTGGAAAAGTATTTCTGGCACCGTGGGGGTTGTCTATTTGCCTGTCTGTCGTGGTAAGTACTGAGAGACAGTTGGAATGAAAGCTTAAATACTTATGTAATGTAGGGAGAAATGTACTCACATCTGTGTGTAAAATAAGCAGATAAAACGGCGCTCAAATTAGATGTGATCTCCCCCCACAACCCCCCGGTATTGGCAACAAGCAAGTGAGGCTGGCAAGTGGTGGCAGTCACCAGATGACAGCCGAGGGAGAGTGGCAGAACTGCAAGGCCAGCTCCGTCCAGGCGGCTGCGGTCAGGTGACCTGCCCATCCATAGAGAAGCAAATGGAAAAGACTCCAGGGATGGGGATGCTGGCGGCTGAACAGTGATCTGAGGAATGCGGGCAAATTGGGGTCCGGCCAGCACGGCGCTCTTCTGAAGCCCAAAGGACTGCGAGTCCAACATTTAAATCACTTACACCAAATCCACCCAGCAGCATCCCAGTCGGGCCCGAGTACGGACAGGCCTGTCCTGCTCTAAGGCATCTCTCGTGAAGGAACATGAGCGAGCTCGCGGTTCCATCTCACTGGGTACCGGGGAAATTGGTAAGGCGTTTCTGGTACCGTGTTGAAAAATTGAATCCAACATAAGCCACACGAGAATGAAAACAAAGATGCCTTCTTCCTGCAGCTACCAGTTGGGGAAAAATAAGAGCTCTCAGGAAAAAGCACGAATACTCGGCAATTATCAGCTAATGCATGTAGTCATCCTTCCCAGGCTTGGACATGGGTGTTGCATTTTCTGTTCTATAACATTTTTTTTTAACACTGACATCTTGGTCCCAAAGATAAATGTTGGCTCACTTGTTTAGAATAAGAAATGGGTTATACCGGTTTGGAAACTCAGAATGCAAGTTTTTTTATTATTATTATTATTATTATTCAGAATTTATTACTTGCCAGTGGGACGGGAAGGGAGGACGAGGGTCCGCTTCAAAGCAAAACCAGGCTTCGTGTGAGGCCATCTCAGGGGCCTTCTTATGTATATATGGGAAACTCAGAGAATTGAAAATAAGTAGGCCTACTTAGGTTTCTCACTGTTCAGAAAACAAAACAGAGTTTCCTCTCCAGCTTTCTGTTTTGTCGACAATTTGGTATAATAATACTGCCTCGCGTTTTCGTTTGACTGACCTAGCATGGGGTCAAATTGGAAAGCTAGGGGGAAGGCTTCAGGAGGAGGATGCTGGAAGAGAGGTTCAGAATTCAAGGCTCTGCCCTGAGCAGGGGGAGGCGGAGGGGGTACAGGGAAAGGCTTGCTGACCGGGGGCCCTGAGTGCCAAGCTGCAAGGACCCTGGAAAAAACCCAGGGGGGTCATCGGTAGCCCAGCTCCTCTCTGATGAGGATTTGGGGTTACAGAAAGCAGCCGCCCCTGGCTGGGGGGCTGGGGCAGGAGGTTCTCCGCATAGTCCGCTGTCTGAGCAGCTTTTGAGTTGAAACCAGACCGAAAGGGAGCCAAGAGCCGAAGGCCGGCGCACACCCCCCTTGCCAAAGCCATTTCAGTGGCAGGGCCTCAGCTCTGCTCGTACCTGTGTCCAGATGGACACTTTGACCTTGGCCGCGGCCGCTCGGGTCCTCTTCTGTCCATGCGGGGCCCAGGTTTGGCTGGACCGCCGTGGAGGGGCAGGAGGGACGGCCATCTGGCGTGGGAGGCGTTGCCTGACAGGTGGCTCAGCGGCAGGAGGACTCACCGGGCTGAAACGGATCCGAGGACCGGCTGGCTGCTGGGGATTATGCAGCTCACGGAAACCTCCCAGGCCAACTCAGACGGCGAGGCGGAGAGGCCAGGAACCAGGAACTGGGTCACCCGCGTCACTGCTGCCACGGCGCGGCCCTGAGTGGAGTCCCGGGACCACAAGCCCACCCACCACGGAAGAGCCAGCCTGAGGATGAGATGGGGGACCAGGGCCCCTGGGGAAGAGGAGCGGTTCGGTGGGTGGCACCCCCTAGCTGGACTCCTGTGTCCCAAGCCACATTCAGGGTGGCCTTGGATGACCATCACAATGGCTTTTTTCAGAAGGTGACTGTGGTCTGGTCCAATCCAAAGTGACTCTTGAGTTGAGGATGTCATCAACAGGGACCAGTGGCATGAGGTGCTTGGTGCTTGGGGATCTGTCTCCGCTAGCCTGATGTCCCCCAGAGCTGAACACAGCACCCAAAGACCACCCCCTGATGAGCAAAGCAGCTGTTTGACACACTCGCTCTAACCCTGATGAAGCCAGCAGGCTCTGCAGGCCGCATGGGTTCACCTGTCAAGCGAAGGAGATCAACCCAGTAAACTGTGTCTAGGTTCCTCGTGGGAGGAGTGAGGACATTGGAGCCAGATAATTTCAGGTTTGGATCCTGACTCTACACCTTACAAGTTGCATGGTCTTAGGGAACTTACCGTCCTCATCTGACCTTCATTCTGTCACTGGGAAGGTCATATAATAATACATCATTTAATCCAAGGGCTGAGTGAGATACAAGCTCTCCAGAGAGTGGATGGCACACAGTAGGCCAGCCTCTCCCCCAAGGTCCCTTCATTTTAAAAAATTCTGCAAATCCTGAAAAACCCCATATTCAATCTATATCATCTCTGGGATCCTGTCCAGTTAAGGCTGACTTCATTTGCACAGGGAAGGGATTCCTTAAGAAGGTACAGGTGCCACACTGTCACCCGAACTGGCTAGGCTTGGGCAAGTCACCTTTCCTTCTGTATCCACAAATGAACTGCACCTGCCATTACCCTTGTGGCCGCTGAGCCATTGACGGTGTCCCCACAAGGGCCATCCAGCGCTCTCAAAGATTTGGCCCCATCTCCTGTGGAAGGCGTGTAGCACTCACATGGGTAGCTCTTGACCACGGGAGCCCATCAGGACCACCCGAGCAGCTTGCCAAGGGGAGGGCAGCCAGCCCACCCAGGGCTCCCATGACAGAGCTGTGCAGAGGAGTCTGGGGGTCTGCTTTTCCAAAAGCTGAGGTTTTATGGAAAAAAGAAAACTGAAATCTGACTGGCAAACATCCTCAAAGGAAGATTTAGAAAACAATGGGGCATCTGTTAGGGAAAAGGAGGGACTTGTCTAAGACTTTTCTTCCAAGGTTGATCATCTTTTCAAAAAGTCCAGGTGAGCAATTTATTCTTTTATTAATTCAACATCAACTTTTGGGCCACCTAGTTGACATTATACCACACCCTGTTCTGGGGGCTCAAAATCCTGAGGCTGAACAACATTCTAAAGATGGAATCTTCCAGGGGCACCTGTGGGGGCTCAGTCAGTCAAGTGTCTGACTCGTGATTTTGGCTCAGGTCATAATCTTAGGGTCGCGGGATCGAGGCCCATATCAGGCTCTGCACTGGGCTTGGAGCCTGCTTGAGTTTGCCTCTCTCTCCCTCTGCTCCTCCTCCCTCCTAAAAAAAAAAAAATGAAAAATAAAATAAAGATGGACATTTCCAGACCTGTGACTCTCCAGATGAGGAAGATGAGGCCCAAGAAGGGGCATGACTTGGCCAGTGTCACACAGGCAGTGGCTCCAGAGCACCGGCATCCAGAGGCCTGACTCCCCTCCGTCCCTGCGTCCCCTGCACACCCTGCCCTCCCCCGGCCGCCCAGCTCACACTACAGACACGTTCTGTTTTGTCAGGCAATGTTTTTCCGCCAATTTCAAGGGAAAGCACAGATAACCATCTTCTCTCACTAAGATCTGACCGCGCAGGAGCCCTGGGCCGTGTTTCTCCCGCAGGAAGGTGCAGTCATGCTTCCCTTCCAGGCGAGCCGAGGGCCTCACGTGGCCACCCGCCTGCCCTCCACGTGTTCTTTACTCCTGTCACCTGCCCGGCTCCTGAAGTCTCAGTTTGCAGTCCCCCGGGCCCCCGAGAGAGGAGGGCCAGCCCTCGGGTCCCCGACTGACTCTCGCAGCCAGATCTCCGTGAGACCCTTGAACCTGAGAAAAGAATGGTTATGTTAACAAAAAAAATCAAGAAATCTCACTGACATATTTACCTTGTTGTGATGAACAACATGTGCCGCCCGTGCGACTTCCCCTGGGCCTGCAGCCCTGGGGCCCGGAACGTGGGGGTTCTTTCCTAGAGAACTGCCAAATCCCCAGTGGGCCACGGAGGTTTAAGAGGGGTTTTTCCCACCTTTTCCCTGGTCCCCACGCAGGTTGTCGCGGGGAGCCTCTGTTCAGCCCCCACCTGCCTCGCCACCCGGGGCCAGTTGCCTCCTCCGCCAGATTCTCACCCAAGTTCACACACACACACACACACACACGCACCGTCAGAGACGGTGTGGCACCTGGAGAATCTGGGTGGCGTTGTTAGAAGTTCAGAGGAAAGGGGGTTCGCTCTGCAAATTAACTGTGTTGGCAGAGCAGAAAGTAAATGTTTAACCTGCAGAGAAGACACTATTTGAAAACACTTGGCTGCCCTTTTCTGCAGACAATCCCGGTGCTAATTGTAAAGAATTACATTAAAATGGGCCCAGCCTGATCTTGGGGCCCACGGGCGCACCTGCCGCGAGCACCTGCCGGGAGCACCTGCCGGGAGCACCTGCGAGCACCTGACGGGGCAGGGCTGTGAACGTGGGTCTGGCTCAGGTGCTCCACCAGCCCGCTAAGCTTTCCCGTATTCACTTTCAGTGAGTCAGGTTTTCTAGAGCATCTGCAAATAGGAGCAACGGGTCCAGTCTCTTCAGGTCGTTTTCTCAAGGGACCATGCTAGGGTAACAGAAACTTGGTGACCCGCCGGCCAGGGAAACTTCACTGCCTGGCCCCACAGCAGCTCTGGCGTCAACCTGAGCCTCCGCTGAGGTAAGAGCCGGATACTAAGCTGGAAAAGGGTGTTTCCAAAGGGGGTGGGGAAGGGCAGGGGAACGTGAGCAGCAGGGGTGCAGAGTGACAGCTGCGTGCAGGTGTTTTGTCCTGTCCCCTCACTGCCGCTGGTCAGAGCCCAGAGCCAGGCTCATCCTTTGGGCTCTGCACAAACCTGCCCCCCCACCATGCAAGTGTGACCTTCCAGGCCCTTCTGCTGCCCCCATGGCCCATGGCCCATGGTGCTGGCTCCCTGGGTCTCAGCCGACTGCTTGGGTCAGTGGTCGGCTCCTTGGAGGCCAGACCCACTTCTTACTCATTTGTCTGCCCTGCCCTCTTCCCACTGGTCTCTGACCCCAAGGGAGATGCTCAATGTTTCCCGAGGGGGGGACATTGGAGGTTGAGAATCTGCAGGGAATCTACAGGAATGTTGTGTTAAAGAAAGTGATACAGACTTCCAGGGCTGGAGCCAGGGCTTCCTACGAAAGCACCTTGTTTGGAAGTTGGAATGCTCCCTGGGTGACTCCGTCAGGCCCCAGTAACCTGGCACCTGCTCTCTGCAAGGCTCCAGAAGTGCTTCGGTTCTCCAGGGCTCGGTAAAACCACCAAAACCTAAGGGCTGAAAGCCAGGCTCCCAGGTCTGGGGCCAGACAGGCGAGGCTCCTAGGGCACAAGGCCTCAGGAAGTATTCACTCTCCAGGTCAACCAAGTACAAGCAGTGTCCCCGAGAGCGAGCACCCCCTGACCCCTTGGTCCCTTCTGGCCTCATCCAGGTCCCCACCCAGCTTACAAGGACCATTTCAGCATCCCTCACGGTACTGCCGGGTTGAAAGGCTTCAGCTGGGCAGTTCTGCTGCCTCACCTGAGCTCTCGTGATCTCAGCTGCAGCTGGGGCTGGAGTCTTCTGGAGGCTCTGCCAAAATGCTCCTGGGGTTGGCTGTCGTGCACGTGGCATGGCCACGCGGTCTCTCCAGAAGGCCAGTAGGCCTCACGGGGCAGCTAGGCGTCTTGACAGTGAGTGCTCTAAGAGGGAGGAGGGCGGAGTTGCCAGTCCCCTTCGAGGCAAAGCCTGGAACTGGCACATCCTCACTTCCGCAGCATCCTTTCTGTCGATGCAATCTCGGGAGCAGCCCAGATCTGAGGAGTGCCAAGACCGCACACCCCTCCGCAGAGAATGTGATAAAGGCCTTGCGGCCATTCTAACCCATCATGAAGAATTAGAGTAAACCGCTTCCTAATTTCAAGAGGGATTATGGAAATAGGAAGGTTGGATGACCCTGGTCGGAAGCCAGGCTTTGTCACTGTCACTGAGTCTCACTCTTGTCGTTTATAAAATGGAGATACAAATATGTGCCCAACAAATATCTATTAAATGCCTGCTGTGTGCTCAACATGATGGCAGGTCCTGGAAGTATGATGGTGAACAGGACAGTTGACCCGGCTCCGAGCGCAATTTTATTGTGAGAGAAATAGATTGTTTAAAAAGGAAATATATAAATGCGAATAAGTCCTATGAAGGAAAGGAAAAGGGTGTTGAAATAAAGAATGGATTGGGGAGGAGGGGCAGTGGCCTTATCCAGAATGATCATGAAAGGTCTATATCCGGAGGTGACATTAAGATGAGGTCTGAATGCTGAGAAGGACTAAGGACTGAAGGGATCTGGGATCCAGGGAAGGAGCTGAGGGCAGGAGAGGAGCTGGGAGCCAAGGGAGGAGCTGGGAGCCAGAGGAGTTGCTGGGAGCCAAGGGAGGAGCTGAGAGGCAGGGGAGGAGCTGGGAGCCAGGGGAGGAGCTGGGTTCTGGGGAGGAGCTGAGAGGTAATAATTTGAGGGGCAGTGAGAAGGCTTGTGGAGAGAGCACACTTACTCACTGGCTTACCACTAACCCTGAAAAGTTAAGTAAAACAAAACATTAATCGATTTGCAAATACGTTATGAGCACAGAATGCCAAGCAGTAATAGCTCTGGGACTGAGAAGTATTTAATATTGGTTATTCTTATTGAAGGCTTGAATGATGATGTTTTAAGAGTAATAAAGCTGAAGTTTTGCTCTCCCCCAAAGCCCTGATCTCTTGAGGGTGTTTGTTGCACACGCACCAACACCACAGGGACGAGGGCGGTGGCGGTAGGACTTCAGAGCCATCTCCCTTTACCTTCAGGTAACCCCATCCTTGTAGGGCCCTCACCACCCAGCTGTACCAGCCCCTGACACATGTCCTCATCATCATCTCTTCCCCCACTCGCTTCCCCACATTCATCCAGCGCTGAGTGCCAGATCCAGTCTTTCTCTGCACCCCAGACCCTTCCATGAGCCCATCATCTGCCCAATGTGCTCCATCCTGCTCAGGCCTTAGAGCTCCTTATGACTTCCACTGGCCCCCATTCACTTTGCCATCCTCTTCACGGCTCCTCATGGGCCTCTTCATCCTAAAGAACAACTCCTCTGTGGAAAGAGTAAACGTCAGAGCTCCTCTCTGACCTTTTCACTCCTTCATCCCACCTCACAGGCTCATCCCCAGTTCAGGGACCTTGCGGCCAACCAAGCTTTTTCTGGGTCTCTTTTGGCTTGTCTTTAGTCTCTGGAAATTCTTGGCATCATGTACTTTTGAGCAACCACTTTGATGATATCCTCATCCTAATACCAACGTGCTGGGGAGCCACTTCTAAATAAACCCCTCAGTATCCCCAGTCCCCACTCCCAATTCTCTCTCAAATCCACCCCAGCCAAGTTCTTAGCACCAGCATTCAGGATCACCAGTGACCTCCGTGCTGCTAAACCAGTACTCAGCTCCCATCCGACAGCACCTGTCAGCAACATCCCTCCCCTCATGATACATTTTTTTTATGGCTTTCAGGATACTGCTCTCTTGGTTTCCCTCCCATACTGACTGCTGCTCTTGCTCCTTTGCTGGTTCTTTGTCTCCCAACTTAATTTTGGAGTGTACAGTGCTCTGCCTTTGGTTTTCTATTCTGTGCACACACTCTCAACTATCTCCCCCTAGTCTTGGGCTTTAAACAAAATATATATGCTGGCAATGCCCAAAATATGTATATTGGCTGAGCTGTAGCTCCTGAACTCGGTACTTGCATATCAATGGTCTACTCAGCAAACATCTCAAGCTCAACACGTCCAAAACTGAACTTCTTATCTTCACCCACCCCCTACCAAAAATTTGCACCAGCCTTGGTCTTCCCCAACTCTATCTTTACATGTTTCCAGTGAAAACTCCTTAGAGATCAAAATTCTCTCAAGCTCCACATTTTAACTTTAAAATATATCTAGTCCTGGTTATTGTGAGACATTCCAAACAAATAAATTCATGTACAGATAATAAAATATAAAAATTTAACTGTCTAAAGGCACCAGAGAACAACCCAGAGCAGACAGGTTTTGGAGGGCAGTGGACATATGGGAAAAGGAAATGACCCTTGATGAGTTTTCCACTTTTGATGGGTATTATCCAAGGGAAGGCTCAAATGCATATCAGGTGGGGCAGCTGTAAGTTCAATAGCAAATCTTTAGTCTTGTGTTGAAGAACACAATCATGTCTGATAGAGAAAGAGAAGGGAAAGGCTAAAAGGAAGAAAACCATAAAACTGAAGCCCCAAATTCAGGATACTGAATCCCAAATCTCTGATGGACACCAAACCATGCATGAGAAGGGCAGATTCCAGAGGCCCAGGTAGGGTTAAAGGAACTGAACCCCAATTTGATTTGCCACCTACTGCAGGGCAGGCAGTTTACACCTGGAAACTAACCAGTTAAGTGACTGCTTAAAAAAAAAAAAGGCACTCTTCAAAGAAATATAACTGAATCCAGTGTCTCCACAACATAACATTCACAATACAATCCACAGTTACTCAGCATACAAAGAAACAGGAAAATGTGGCCTATTTTTCAAGAGAAAAGACAATCTAGAAAAAAATGTTTCTATATTTCTTAAATGCTCATAATAACCTATTGGAAAATATGAAAAAAATACATTTCCAGAATCTGATTGCATCTTTCCACCTCCTTGTCGTTGCCCTGTTTAAATAAAGTGGAAACACTGCACAGGCCTTCAGATAGACCTATTTCCACCTTCCTCCTCCCCTCCATAGTCTATTCCTAACACAGCACTCAGAGAAATCCTCTCAAAATAAAAGTCTGATCATAGAAGCCTGTGCCTACAACCCTCTGATAGCTACCATCTCATTTAGAGTAAAAGCCAAAGCCCTTGAGATGACAAATACAACTGTGTCCATCTCTCTTTCTTTCTTTTTAAATATGTTATTTATTTATTTGAGAGAAAGAGTACAAGCAGGGTGGAGAGGGAGAAGCAGACTCCCTGCTGAGCAGGGAACCTGATGAGAGATTTGATCCCAGGACCCTGGGATCATGACCTAAGCCAAAGGCACAAGTCACAAAGGTTCCCCAACTGTGTCCATCTCTTGAGGCTGCTCTAACAGAATATCACAGACATAGTGGCTTATAAACCATGTTTCTCATGGTTCTGGAGGATGAAAGTCCAAATCAAGGTTCCAGCAGTTTCTATGAAGACCCACTTCCTGGTTCATGGATGACCATCTTCCCACCATTATCCTCACAGGGCAAAAGGGGTGAGGGAGCTCTTTGGGGCCTCTTTTATAAAGGCACCAAAACCATTCATGAGGGCTCCACCCTCACCACCTAGTCACCTCCTAAAGGCCTGCCTTCTAATAATATCACCTTGAGGTTAGAATTCAACATATGGATTTGGAGGGACACACATTCAGCCCATAGCAACAGCATTATGTGATCTGGCCCCCATACCTCTTTGACCTCTTCTCTACATCTCTCCCCTCCACTCACTGGGTGCCAGTCACACCAGTCTCCCAGCTATTCAAACACCCAGGCATGTTCCCACCTTAGAAGCTAGTATTCCTTTTGCCTGAACATTCTTCTCCCAGATTTCTGCTTGGTTAACTCTCTCCTCCTTCAGGTCTTTGCTCATATTTCACCTCCCCACTGACCTCCCCTACCAAATACTGCAACCTGCTTCCACCTCCACACTCCCCACCCAGGAGCCCCCTCAGCCTGCTCTAATCTTTTTTCCATATGACTTATCACCTTCTGACATACTCTGTAATTTTCCTCTTGTTATATTATTTGTTGTGAGTCTTCCCAGCTCTGAGGACAGGAACCTTTGTTTGGTTCAGTAGTATGTTCCAAGAGCCCAGTACAGGGCCTGGTTCATGGCAGGCACTCAATAATGAATGGAATGAATAAATGCATTAAATAGTGCCAGGGAATATTGTATAATTGTGAGGACAAATCATGATCAGGCTACATATGCACACCTATCTTTCTTCCATTGCAACTTTCCATTGTAATGGATAAAGGAGATGTAAAAATTGTAATGGATAAAGGAGATTTTTAAAAATCAATCTTGAAAAACAAGAAAGGTGGACACCTGGGTGGCTCAGTCAATTAAGCATCCAACTCTCGATTTTAGCTCAGGTCATGATCTCAGGGTCATGGGATCAAGCCCTATTTTGGGCTCCATGCTGGGCATGGAGCTTGCTTCGGATTCTCTCTCCCTCTGTCCCTCCTCCCCTGTTTGCTCTCTCTCTCTCTCTCGTTCTCTCTCTCAATTAAAAAAAAAATTAAAAAGAAAATAAAAGAAGAAGAAAACAAGAAAAGGAGGCTGCAGCCAATCAGAGAGTTTGTAGAAACTCTGGAAGGTAAGCTGCAGATGGACTGGATTGATTGTTACACAAAGCAGGTCATCACCAAGCATGTATCTAGAACTTCTATGATGAGGCACTGCTCTCCGTGCTGGGGATGGCAGTCCGTGAATGTCCAGCTCTCAAGAAGTGTGGGGAAGGTCGGCAGAAAATCAACAGAGAACAAGCCTCTTGTTTTATACAGATAAGTGCTATAAAGAAAATAACACCTGGTAATTTGATAGAGTACTTAGAAGGTTGGAACCTAGTAACAAAGGGAGTAGGACGTGAGAATTAGAAGGTCTATAAGGACTGGATCCTGTTCAAAACCCTGTAAGCGGGTTGGATTTTATTCTAGCTGCAGTGGGAATGCAGTGGATGAATAAAAGCAAAGAAGTGACATGACTAGATACAGATTTTTTTTTTTAAAGACCTCTCTGGTTTCTGAGTATAGCATGTAGGGCACAGGGCAAGAGGGGAGGCAGGGAGATGAGTCGGACACTTACAGTAGTCCAGGTATGAAGGGACCACCAACAAGAATTGCTAATATATTGGATGCTACTGGTGAGGTAATGGGAGGAATCGGTTGTAAATAGTGAATTGGGCCTGACCTACCGCTGCATGGTGATGCAATTTACCGAGAGGCTCAAACATCCACCAACTTGTCCGCAGGAATGTGGAGGTGCTCCCCCACCAGGTGTTCCCAGGTTCTCATCCATGGGGGCTTCTGTAAGAAACATCACGGTAGCATGTGGGTAGCAGGCAATACTCAATTCTGCAGCTAGGATGAAAGAAAAATTACGGGCCAATATCCTTCATGAATATAGATGAAAAGACCTAAATAAATACAAGCCAATCAAATTCAGTGGTAACTTTCAGCTCCCAGTTCCCCGTGTCAGGGGCTTGGAAGTGGCTGCTCCATCCCCAACAAGTAAAAAGCTAAATAGAATGAAAAGTAAACAGCTCCTCTTGAATCCATAAGAGAGGGGAGAACACAAACTTCTCCCAAGGCTGGAGAAACAAGCCAACACAGCGAGTCACAGCTTACCAGAGCCGAGACTCACAAGCAGAAACTACACAGGGAACCAGGGATGGGGAGGAAACCTGAGCTCTAATTGGCAAATTGCTGGAGGCTCAGTGTAGACAAGTCTGAAGTTGAAAATCCCAGTGGGATCCCGTCATAAGGGAGCCCCCAAAATATTGTGAGATTACTTCCAGGAGCTCCACTGTGTTCCCACAGTAAATATCAGAGGCAAAAATAAAGCCTCAGGCTTCCAGCAGGGGGAGTAGAAAAGGAGCCCTACGGACATATATACCAAAGCACTCTGTTCTTCCCTGCCCTCAAGGGAAACCAGTTAACCAGAACTGACTTGGGGGAAGGGAGATACCCAGTTCCACTCTAGCCATGGTGTTCCACTGAAGGGAGAGAAAGAAAACTGAGAAACACTTGTGAAGTTCACAGCCCTGAGGCATAGGCTCACTAGAAAACTGAGACCTGGTCCTGGGACCATAGAAATCTTCCCTTCTTCCTACACCTCACCTCACATTACTAAAGGTCTATTTACCTAAAGCATTCCTTGTATCCAGCATATCATGTTTGAATATCAATTTAATTATAAGGCAGACTAAATGCAAAAACCACAATCTGAAGAGACAGAGCAAGAATGAGAACCAGACATGGCAGGGATGTTGGAATTACCAAACCTGGAATTTTTTTTTTTTTTAAGATTTTATTTTTCCATTCATGAGAGACACACAGAGGCAGAGACATAGAGGGAGAAGCAGGCTCCTCACAGGGAGCCCAGTGTGGGACTCGATGCCTGGACCTGGGATCACACCCTGAGCCGAAGGCAGATGCTCAACCACTGAGCCACCCAAGCGTCCCCCAAACAATTTAAAACAACTATGATTAACATGCTAAGGGCTCTAATGGATAAAGTAGCATGCAAGAGCAGATGGGCAATCTAAGCAGAGAGTTGGAAATCCTAAAAAGAACCAAAAAAGAAATACTAGAGATCGAAAACACGATCTCTAGGAGATCTAAGAGAAATGAAGAGCACCTTTGATGGACTTAGTAGTAGACTGGCCACGGCTGAGGAAAGAATCTCTGAGCTAGATGAGAGAGCAATAGAATCCTCAGAAACTGAAAAGCAAAAAGAACTAAGACAATATCCAAAAACACTGGGACAACTACAAAAAATGTAACATATGCATAATGGGAATACTAAAAGAAGAAGAAAGAGAGGAAGGAAGAGAAGAAATATTTGAAAGAATAACAACTGAGAATTTCCCCCCAAATAATGTCAGACACAAAACCACAGATAGAGAAGGTGCAGAGACAATCAAATAGAGTAAATATCCAAAAAACCTACACCTGGGCATATTTTCTTCAAACTACAGAAAATCAAAGATGACAAAATCTGAAAGAAGCCAGAAAGGGGGAAAACAGCTCACCTAAAGAGGAACAAAGGTAAGGAATATATCTGACTCCCTCTCAGAACCATGGGACCAAGAAGAAAGTGGAGTGGAATATTTAGTGTGAGAGAAAAAACCGCCAATATACAATATACAATATTCAGTGCCCTGTGAAATTATCCTTCAAACGGGAGGGAGAAATAAGACTTTTCAGACAAAAATCGAGGGAATTCTTTTATAGTAGTTCTGCCTTGCAAGAAATATTAAAAGAAGTTGTTGAGAAAAAAATGGGGAAAAATAGATCCAAAACTGAGTTCTAAGTAAAAGAAAGGAAGGGCATTAAAGAAGAGGGAAGTGAAAGTAAAATAAAAACTGTCATTTTTCTTAATTGATCTAACAGATAACAGTTTGTTCAAAATAATAATAGCCACAATTGATCCAATCATGTTTGGTTTTGTGTATAACGTGTATATACGTATCCTATATTAGTATATACATGTAAACTAGTATACATTTACATATAAGTGAAATGAATAACAACAATGATACAAAGGATGGGAGGGAGGAGAGTTATTTCATTACTCATTACCTCAGACAACCCATGAAGTAACAAAGTGTTATTTGAAAGTAGATTTGGATACATTGTAAGTACATATTGCAAACTCTAGGGCAACCACTAAAAAATGTAAAGAGATAAGTATACCCAAAAATGGAATCATATGCTCAATTCAAACAACAAAAGACAGGGAAAAAAGAGTGGAAGACAAAATAGGAACAAAACACAATGGTAACAAATGGAGTCTAGAAACCACTAGTATCTAATGGTAGATAATAATCTATATCAAATTCAATGATAGATAAAAAGGTAATGCATCACTATTAAGTTGCATTCTAAGAAGAGAAAGTTGTTTAACATTCTAAATTCAATCAAAATAATGTACCACATTATCAAATTATGCAATCATCTGAATAGATGCAGGAAAAGCATTTAATAAAATTCAACACCCATTCATAAGAAACATATGAGTAGTAGGGAACCTCTTTAAACTGAGAAAGAGTGCCAAAAAAAGAACAAATATCATAATTTAGTGCTGAAATATTGAAATCTTTCACCACTTTGAGATTAGGAATGAGACAAGATTGTCCACTATTATCTTTATTCAACATTGTACTAGAGGTCTTGGCTAGTGCAATAAAGCAAGGAAAAAATTTTAAGGATAAAGAACGTAAAAAACTGCCATTAGTCACAGACAACATGTTTGAATATTAGCAATTGAAAAGATTTTCAACTAAGTGAATTCAAGGTTACTGGACATAAGGCCAATATACAGAAATCTATTGTACCAGCCACATACACATGGAAAATTAAATTCAAAAATGATATAATTTACAATGGTATCAGAAAATAAAATATCCAGGAACAAATCTAACAAAAGATGTTGCAAAATCTATACACACAACAAAATGCAAAACAGTGTCAATGGAAATTTTAAAAGACCTAAGGGAGGGAGGGACAGAAGGAAGGACGGAAGGACACATTCATGAATTTGAATAGTCAATGTTATAGATATTTTCAAACTGAGTTACAGATTCAATACAATCCCAATAAAAATTCAGAATTTTTTTTAATGTGTGTGTCTAAACTGACAAGTTGATTCTCAAGTTTATGGGGAAATGATAAAAGCCAAGAACAACCCAGACAATTTTAAAGAAACACAAAGCTAGAGGACTTACACAACCAGATGTCAAGATTTATACAAAGGCAGTGTGGTATTGGTGCATGTATAAGCAAACAGAGCAGTGGAGTGGAAAACAGGATCCAGAAAGACCTATGCATATACAGTCACTATATTCATAACAAAGGAAACACATTCATGCAATAAGAAAAGATGGCCCTTGGGGATCCCTGGGTGGCTCAGTGGTTTGGCACCTGCCTTCGGCCCAAGGCGTGAACCTGGAGTCCTGGGATTGAGTCCCACATCGGGCTCCCTGCATGGAGCCTGCTTCTCCCTCTGCCTATATTTCTGCCTCTCTGTCTGTCTCTCTCTCTGTGTCATGAATAAAAAAAAAAAAGAAAGAAAGAAAGAAAGAAAGAAAGAAAGAAAGAAAGAAAGAAAGAAGAAAAGAAAAGAAAAGATGGCCCTTTCAATAAATGAAACTGAGTCAGTTGGATATCCATGCAGGAAAAATGAATCCTAGCCATTAACAAAAATGAATTCCAGATTAATTGGAGATCAGCTTGCGAAAGCAAAAACAAAAAAGCTTTTAGAGAAAAACACAGGAGAATTCTCTTCACTGCTGCAAAGTAGGCAGAGGTTTCTTAAGCATAGCATTAAAAGCACTAACCATGAAAGGAAAAAAATTAGATTTTATTTATTTATTTGAGAGAGTGAGAGAGGGTTCAGGCAGGGGGAGTGGAAGAGACTCGCAAACAGACTCTGCCCTGAGCACAGAGCCAGACACGCGGCTCAGTCTCATGACCCTGAGATCATGACCTGAACCAAAATTAAGAGTCAGACTCTTAGCCAACTGAGCCACCCAGGCACCCCCCACCAAATTTTTTTTTTTTTAATTTAAAGAGAAAAATTTTTCACTTAAAAAATTGTTAGACCACTACAAATTAAGAATTTCTGATCATCAAAAACAAAAACCACCATTGAGAGTATAAAAAAGACAAGCCGTGAGGAGTGACAAGGGAGGCCTCTCCAAAATATGTAAAGAATCCCTATGAATCAATAAGATTGTGTGACACTCAAGATACTTGAGCAGATGCTTCACAAAAGAGGCTACCAAATGGCCTAAAGCATATGGCAATTTCCCAAAATCATTAGTCATTAGAGAAACACAGAGTAAAACCACAATGAACACTAACACATACCCACCAGCATGACTACCATTTAAAAGACTGATCCTACTAAGTGCTGGTGAGGATGTTGAACTGACCTCTCATAAACTGTTAGTGGGAACGCAGGAGTGTCAGCTATGGCTGAACATATTCTGTGACTCAAATCTCTTCCTGGTTAATGGATATGTACACAATATGTTCTTTAGAACGTGTAAGACTGTTAGAGCAGTGCTATAAAAGTTGATGGAATTATTAAGTAAGTTGTAGTATATTTATGTAATGGAATAATATTTAGAAGTGCAAATGAACAACTGATTGCTATACACAACGTGGATTTCACAAAGTAGAATACTGATTGAAAGAAATTGACACAAAAAGGTACATACCAAAGGGTTGGTTCCATTATGATAGAGTTCAAATCTAGAAGTCAAAATAGTGGTTACCTTTTGTTTGATAATACATGGGAGTACAAAGGGAGTTGAGGGAGCTGGTCATTTTCTTTTTCTTTTTTTTTTTTTTAGATTTTATTTATTTATTCATGAGAGACACAGAGACAGAGGCAGAGACACAGACAGAGGGAGAAGCAGGCTCCCCACAGGGAGTCCAATGTGGGACTCAATCCCCAGACCTGGGGTCATACCCTGAGCCAAAGGTAAATACTCAACCACTAAGCCATCCAAGCATCCCCATTTTATTTTTCTTTTGGTTGGTTATATGGCTACGTGCCCTTTGTGAATGTTTCGTGAATTTTACACTTATGATTTGTGCCCCTTTTTATACTTGTATAAAAAGCTTACTTAAAAATGAATATTATAAGGCACCTGGATGGCTCTGTTGGTTAAGTGTCTGCCTTCAGCTCAGGTCATGATCCTGGGATCCCATGATCCTGGGATCCTGGGTCCCATCAGGGGGAGCCTGCTTCTCCCTCTCCCTCTGCCTGCCACTCCCCCTGCTTATGCGCTCTCTCTGTCAAATAAATAATTTTTTTAAAAAAAGAATATTAAACCCATAACAAAATAGCTAATCCATCTGAGGAAAGGAAATACTAGAGAAATAAAGTTCTTAGAAATTAAAAATATTATTGAAGAAAACGTTCAGTAGACCACCTGAACAATAGAACGGGCATGGTTAAAACCCAACCTGATATTCTTTAATGAGAATCAGCAAACCTTCTCTGTAAAGAGCCAGAGAGTTAATATTTGAGGCACCGTGAGCCATACTGTCTCCACCACAGCTGTGTGGCTGCCACTATAGCCCAAAGCCACAGACAATATGTGAATGAATGAGCAGAGCTGCACTTCAATGAAACTTTATTTCTGAACACTATAATTTGAATATAATCTTCAAGTGCCTTGAAATACTATTATTCTTTTCCTCCACCATTTAAAAATGTAAATTAACTCACAAGTCACACAAAAACAGGTAGTGGACCAGAACTGCCATGTTGGCTGTAGTTTGCCAATCCTTGGTCTAGAAGGTCAGCCAAGGAAACGTCATATAATTTAGAGCCGACACAAATGGAATTTTTGAAAAGGTGAAAAAAACAAGTATGATAAGCCCAGAAGGTAAAATATTAGTTTTATTAGACTTCCAGAAGCAGAGAAAACAAACAAACAAACACAAAAGAAGATTTAATATTCCAACAACCAGGGCCCACCGAGTGCCCAGAGGGATGAACAAAAGAAGGTCCATATTTAGGGTGCAATTTCAGACCTCCAAAGTTAAAGAGAAAATTCAAAACTGTTCCAGAGAGAACAAAACACTTTACCCGGATAGGCATCAGAGTCAGATTACTCTCAGACTTCTCTACAGACATACTGATTGGTGGAAGGCGATGGAACTATACCTCAAATTCCTGTGGGAAAGTGCTTTTGATCTGGAAAGCTATACATGGCCAAACCCAGAGTGAAAAGGAGAAGCAAACAAAGGTACCTCTGGACACCCAAGGAGTCAACAAGGTAACCTACGTAAAATGAAGTTCTCCAAAAAGTTTCCTGGAAACCAGGATAGGCATGTTTCTCAGGTATGCTGCTGTAACCAAAATGTGGGGCTGCAGACACCATTAGTTGCTTGTTCCTACAACCATATCTCCTCACCCCTTTTGCTAACCAACCCCAGTTTTCTTCAACACAAGATGCCAATGTGCTTCAGACAGGCAGCTCAGATTAAATAGTATCTGAACCATTCAGAGTAAATACGTTCTCTTTGCCACTGATCAGTGAGGGAGGGGTATATGATGAAGTTCTGGCCTGTGAGATTTAGGGGAAACTTCTAGAAAGCTTCAGAGCAAGCTCTTCCTTGCTGATGAAGGGGAACAGACAGGAGAAGACAACTCCTCATCTGCTGCTCACATCCCCATGTCTGCCCAGGGAGCTGGGCACCAGGCACCGATCTCTAACATCAGGGAACAAGCCTGAGAACAATAGGCAACATGAGGATTATGACAGAACGGAAAAATAGAAAGCACCTGGGCCTCTGATAATATCTGAGCTGCTTAATTAACCCAGCCTGAACCAGTCTACCTCCAGAATTCTTGGTGCATGAGGTAATAAATACTCTTTTGTCTAAGTCACCCCTAGCTGGAGTTATTTCCAACCAACTGACCTCCAATTGATGTAAGTAATGAAAAAAAGACTGGACACCATTTACCTATCTACATATTTGTAAAACCATGCCTCTGGGGCCTAGGCAGGCCGCCCATGAAAGGACCACGGAAATGCCACTGGAGCTGCCGAGGAGAATGGGCTGTAGGTTTGGGGCCCCTTTGGGCTAGACAGGCAAAATCTGGGAGTAAATATGATTGAACTCCATTAAGGAAAAATATCATGATAAGATTGGGATAGACTTGGACACCACATCCCACAACATTGGAGTGGCAAAAGCATAAATGTGACGCCCTACATTAGTGGCCTGAGCTCTCAGGAGACTGTTTAGCTGAGTCACTAGGACTCAGGACTTATGACTGTTGCCATCCATCCAGGACTTAGAAGGGCAACAAGCTTCCCTGCCCACTGTTCTATAAGCACCTGGTTAACATCATCTCCAATATAGGAGTTGTGCATTACTAAATTCTGCAGAACTGGAATAAGGTGGGTGAGTGCCAGGCTGTTGTCCTTAGACCACTAACTACTTTGCACCATTCAGGATCCAGTGTGTGTAGAGACAAAGGGACCAAGCTCAAAGCCATTTCCTCAAGGGCCTTCTAGTGAACCCTGAAGCCATTAGAAGCATTTTCTTGGACAGATGAGCTTTGATTTTCCAGTGACGCCCCTGGAGGACTGGCCAAAAGGCATGTCTCACCCATGGCCATGAAGTCATTTTATGTTTGTACACCTACCAGTGCAGTGATTCTCAACCCCGGAGGCACAGTAGAATCAGATGAAATATTTTATTAATTAAGTGGGGCCCGGGCAAAGCTCAGGTGATACTGACATGTTTC
This sequence comes from Canis lupus baileyi, assembly GCF_048164855.1. Taxonomy (NCBI): domain Eukaryota; kingdom Metazoa; phylum Chordata; class Mammalia; order Carnivora; family Canidae; genus Canis; species Canis lupus. Next base: position 6,672,459 of record NC_132866.1, read on the forward strand.
ACAAGAGAGAATCCCTTTGCTAGGAAATGGGTTGTGTGAATTAAGTGCGTGGGCCCCGGTACGCTGAGATTGATGTCACTGGGAGAGCTGGGTCCTTTAGAATTGCCATAGTTGTTTGGGTGGGAGTGAAGATCAGATCTTAGGTCTATTTGGTTGCAAAGCCGATGGGCTCGACAGATAGGATACACTTCTTCCCTGTGTCCTCAAACTGTCTCTATTTTGTTATTTCTGTCACTGGTATTTTATTTGGGTTTGTATATAACCCAAAAAGTCAAGCGTAGCTGAGAAATAAAAGCAGTCCTCATGTCAGGAACAAGATATTTTTTCATATTTCATTTGCGAGTTGGTGCTTTGTTGTATATAAACAGTCAGCAAATGGAGGACTGCCCTTTCGATTTTAATTGTTTGTTGCTACTCTTCCTGCTCCCCTCAACTTGACCATGGAGCAGGCCTCCCACGCTGCCTGTGTCCTTCATTGCTTATGATTCGGTTCACACACAGGGGGGTGCATTGGGGCTGGCTTGTACCAGCTCATGGGAGCTAATTGTCTGTGTCTCTTCCCAACTCTGCATTCAGTGATATGACATTGGGAGCCTGAAATTGGCCATGGTGGCAGTATTTGCACCATGAAAGTCAGCAAATGCTACAAATCAGGGCTTTTCCCCCCAGAGAGCCAGTTATTCAACATTCCCCAGCAGAGCACTGAGTTCACATCTTCATACATAAAACAAATGAAAAAGATACTTGATGGTGAAGAATTGACTGTGTGTATTTATCTTTCTTGTCTCCTGTCACCCCTTATAAATCACAGTAAACAGCAACCAAGAAAAGGTGTAAGTCAATGACAGAACAAGAGGCAGACCACGGGCCAGAATGGTGCATGGGATACCTCTCCAGCACTACTTGAAGGCCTCTTGTCCTGGCCACCATGGCACCACCCAGAGCAGGGAGGGCTTTGGCCAACTTCCAGGAGGCAGCACCTGACAAGGTCTTGCCTCCTGCCCCAGTCTTCCCTGAGGCATGGGGTAGAGCAGGCGCTCCTGGGCTCCTGGGCAACCTGGATGTGTGGGGTGTTCAAGTTTCATGAGGCAAAACTTTGACTAATGAGATAGGGACATTGAACCTCACACAGTGTGGTCCCGCAAGATCAGTCTGCTGTACTTAATGGGCCAGCACCTCCTCATATGGGTTGTCCCTCCTCCCTGGATCCCTCCCCTATATCTGGAGTTACACTTCCTAGTAAGGTGGTAGCTCATTAGCCTTTCCCTCTGCTTAGCCCGGACTATGACAGAACTTCTGGAGGCTGTTGAATAGATAGATGGTCAGGAGGTGGATGCTGAGACCCCACAGACAGAGCTGTAGTAGAGAGCACAGCATAGGGGTTGGAACCCTGTGGGTGAGGACTGGTCCACCCCCAAGGACCCTGGATGCCCAAGAATAAGAAACACTGTGCCTCCCATCCAAGTGCTAGCTGAGGGCACCTGGGTGGCTCAGTCAGTCAAGCATCAGCCTTGGGCTCAGGTCATAATCCCTGATCCCTGATGGAGACTTGCAACAGGCTCCCTGCTCAGCAGGGAGTCTACTTCTCCCTCTGCCCCTCACCTCACCTCACATTCATTCTCTCTCTCTCTCACTCTGTTTCGCAAAATTAAATAAATCTTTAAAAAGGAAAAAAAAAAAAACACTGTCTGATGGAAGGTGGGACAGAGAAGTAGACCAAAGAGGGTGGTGGAGGTGGGGGGAATTTAGTGCAGTCTGTAGCTTTGACCAAGGGTCACCACTCTACTCCAGGCAACTCAACGATAAACATGTGGTCAAATGAGACCAGGAAGAGTTAAACCGTGGTACACAGGGACGTTCAACAAAACAGCTAGCCAGGACTCTTCCAAAGGTCACTATCAGAGGGGAAAAATCTAGATTTAGGGAACCTGAAAAGAAATGACAGTACAATGTATACAACTGTATTGGACCCTGGTTCAGAAAATGAAAGACAGGGATCCCTGGGTGGCTCAGTGGTTTAGCACCTGCCTTCGGCCCAGGGTGTAATCCTGGAGTCCCGGGATCAAATCCCACATCGGGCTCCCTGCAGGGAGCCTGCTTCTCCCTCTGCCTGTGTCTCTGCCTCTCTCTCTCTCTGTGTGTGTCTATGAATAAATAAATAAAAATCTTTAAAAAAAATAAAAAATAAATTAAAAAGGCTACATATCTACATAAATACATAAATTCACACAAATACATAAATACATCATCAATACTTTTTTAAAAAAGATTTATTTAGAGAGGGAGTGTGTACACAAGACTAAGGATATGGGGTGCAGAGGCAGAGAGAGAGAGAGTCTCAAGCAAGCTCCATGCTGAGCGAGGAGCTCGACACGGGACTTGTCATGAACTGAGCCAAAATCAATACTTGAACATTTAACATTTAACCGATTTAGTCACCCAGGTTGCCCCATTTTCAATGCTTTTTAAAATACTATCTTATTTTTTGTTTTCCTTCTCCTCTGACTTACTTTTCTCCCTCTCCTTTCCTTCCCACCTCCCTCTAGCACAAATATAAGTAACTTATGTTAGCAATCTACAATAAAGCCTTTCTTAATTCTCCGTGCTCATAAAATCATATACAGACACAAAAATGCACATATAAGTACACATTTGCATATATACACATGTGAGGGGTTTTACATTTTATTTCACATGCATTGTGTTATTTTCCTCTTAAATACTCTTGTGGGTTTAAATGATATTACATCGCTACTTTAATCTGAAATTCCCTTACCACCCATAACCTTAAGGCTCTTTTCCTGTTTGCTGGTCTTTCTGATTTACACTCTCATGAACGCCCTGTTCACTTCTCTGTTGGATTGCTTCTAACAGCTTTTTATTGTCAATTTGTAAGAGCTCTTTGTATGTAATAGAAATAAGCTTTGTCATCTCTATTGAATTTTTTTTCAAAACTATTTGTTGACTTTGTTTATAATATCATTCACCATACAGAGGTTTTTAATTTTTATAGAATCAGATATGTCTATTTTTTTCTTTTAAAGCTTTTCAATTGTCAGTCTGGTAAAGAAAGTCTCCCCACTCCTAAATTATGCACAGAGTTTGCTAGGTTTTGCTTCTTGTATTTATTCCATTATTATCCCATAATACAGCCATAATTTGTTATCAAATAGAACATAAGATAGAGATTCGCTTTTATTTTCTTCTAGATGTTGGGTGAATTGTGCCAGCAAGATTTATTAAATAATCTTGTCCTTTCCCAGGAACAAAACCACCGTTTTTGTCATATATGAGTTCTCTTCTGGCTCTAATTTCAAATTCACTATTCTGATACACTGATCTATTTGCCTGTTCTGAAACAAATATTATATTGATTTCACCACAGGACCTTTATTGAATGGTCTTCCACCAGATAAGACAAATTTCCCCTCATTAAGCCTCTCTTTCTTTACCTATTCTTGACTACTCTCTAGGATTTATTCATTCATAGGATTCTTTTTATTTTTATCCTTATAAAAATTCCAATGGCATTTTTTTTACAGAAATAGAAAGCAATCTTAAAGTCATTTGAAGCCACAAAAGACCCTGAATAGCCAAAGAAATCCTAAGAAAGAACAAAGCTGGAAGCATCACACCTCCTGTTTTCAAACTTCATTACAAAGCTATAGTAATCAAATCAGTATGGTATTGGCATAAAACACGGCAATGGAACAGAATCGAGAGCCCCAAAATAAACCCTCACATATATGGCCAACTAATATTTGACAAGGGAGCCAAGACTATTCAATGGAGGAAAGATAGTCTCTTCAATAAATGGTGCTGAGAAAAGTAGACATTCAAACATTAAAAAATGAAACTGAACCCCTATCTTATACCACTTACAAAAATTAACTTGAAATGGATTAAAGACTTAAATGTACGACCATAAAACGCCTGGAAGAAAATACAAGGAAAAAAGCTCCTTGACACTGGTTTTGGCAAAGATTTTATAGATATGCCCCTAAAAGCACTAGCACCAAAAATAAACAAGTGGGATTACATCAAACTAAAAAGCTTCTGCACAGCAAAGAAACCATCAACAAAATGAAAAGGCAATCTACACAATGGGAGAGAATATTTGCAATACATCTGATAAGAAGTTTGTATCCAAAATATATAAGGAATTTATATAACTCAACAGCAGAAACAAAACAAAACAAAAAAACAAATAATCCAACTTAAAAACGGGCAGAGGACCTGATAGACATTTCCAAAGGTGATATTCAAATGACCAGCAGATACATGAACAGGTGCTCAATATTCCTAATCACTGGGGCCACCTGTGCGGCTCAGTCGCTGAAGTGTCTGCCTTCAGCCCAGGTCATGATCTCAGTGTCCTGGGATCAAGTCCCACATGGAGCTCCCTGCTCAGTGTGAGTCTGCTTCTCTCTTTCCCTCTGCCGCCCCCCCCACCCACTGCTTGTGCACTCTCTCTCTCTCTCAAATAAATAAATAAAATATTTTTAAAATATATTGCTAATCATTGGGAAAACGCAAACTAAAACCACAATGAGCTACTACCTCACACCTGTTAGAACAGCTATTACAAAAGAGACAAGAGATAACAAGTACTTGCAAGGACGTGGACCAAAGGGAATCCTCGTACACTGTAAGTAAGAATATGAATTGATATAGACATTATGGAAAACTATATAGAGGTTCCTCAAAAAAATTTTTTTAAAACAGAACTACCTTATGATCCAGCAAGCCCACTGCTGGATATTTATCTGAAGGGAATGAAATCACTGTCTCAAAGAGATACCTGCCCCTCCATGTTCATTACAGCATTATTTACAATAACCAAGATATGGAAAGAGCCCAAATATTCAATGATAGATGAACGGATAAAGAAAATGTGCTACACACATACATACAGCTTTCCTTTAGGTTGTATCCGCTTAGTATTGCTTTACTAACCCATTACTTTCAACTGTTTTTTGCCATTTATCTTTAAATATGTATACATTGTATTTAGCTGGCTTTGTTGGTTTTCTCATTTTTTAAAATTCCCATACAATTAACATACAGCATTGTATTAGTTTCAAGTATACAATACAGTGATTCAACAATTCTATACATTCCTCAGTGCTCATCATGACAAGTGTACTCTTGAGACCCTTTGTCTCTTTCACCCATCCCCCACCCACAGCTCCCCTCTGGCGAACACCAATTTGTTCTCTGTATTTAAGAGTCTGTTTTTTGTCTTTTTTTTCTTTGTGTCTTCTTTTGTTTCTTAAATTCCACACATGAGTAAAATCCTATGGTATTTGTCTTTCTCTGACTGACTTATTTCCCTCAACATTATACTCTCTAGTTCTATTCATGTTGTTGCAAACAAGCAAGATTTCATTCTTTTTTATGGCTAACTTATATTCATATATATATATATATATATATATATATAATGTAATATAATATGTAACATATATTACATATTATATTATATATATTATTATATTATAATATTACATATTATATATTATATAATATATATGATGTTATAATTATAATTATTATAATATGTAATATTATATTATATATAATATGCAATATATATATATATATATATATATTACATATCTTTATCCTAGCTGGCTTTGGTTTTAAACACCTAATATAACAACCTCTATCTTTAGTGGTTGAATTTAGTTCATTCTCACTTACTATAATGACTGATATACTTGATTTTATTCCTTCTGTCTTCATTATTTAAAGTGTTCTATCCTCTTGTACATTTTTCCTATTTTTGCATGTATTATCAAGTTGCTAGTCATTCCATTTTTCCTCTTAAAATTGTTTCAGTTTTTTAATTTGTCATAGTCAACTTGGTCTGCTATAACAAAATACCATGAACTGGGTGGCTTATAAACAACAGAAATTTATTTCTCTCAATTCTGAAGGCTGGAAAGTCCAAGGTCAAAGTGCCAGCACTTCAGTGTCTGGTGAGAGCCTGCTTCCAGGTTTATAGATAGCTGTCTTCTCACTGTGTCCTCACACGGCAGATAGGGCAACCTAGGTCTTTAGAGTCACTTTTATCAAGGCACTAATCTCAATTCTGAGGCTTAATCTTCATGACTTAATCACCTCTCAAAGGCCCCACCTCATAATATCATCATCTTGGGGATTAGGATTTCTACATATGAATTTTGAAGGGATACAGACATTCAATCTATAGCATTATTATAAAATGAAACACATACCAAAAACTATATAAAATAATTTTATGACAATGAGTTATTATAAAGTGAACACCTTGTAACCACCATCTCTGTCAAAAACTCTCCCACCAGCCTCTCTAAAAGGCCTGTTTCTTTTAACATAAAGGACCAGACACTGGGTAGTAGAGGTGAATGTTGCTATTGAACTAGATTGGTGTTATGGGATGAATTGTGTTCCCCACAAAATTCATATGTTGAAGTCCAATCCCCAGTACCTCAAAATGTAACTGTATTTGGAGACAGGGTCCTTAACAGGATGATTACATTAAAATGAGGTCATTAGTATTCATCCTAATTCAATACGGCCAGGGTCCTTTTAAGAAGAAGAGACTAGGATACAAACAGAAGAAAGATCACGTGAAGACACGAGGAGAAGGCAACCATCCACAGGCCAAGGAGAGAGGCTTCAGAAGGAACAAACACCTTGATCTCAGAATTCTAGTCTCCAGAACTGTGAGAAAATAAATTTCTTTTGTTTAAGCCACCCAGACTCTGGCCCTTTGTTGTGGTAGCCCTCGTAGACCAATACAGTTGGCCATTATATCTAAAATTTTTCAGAAGACAGAGCTAGAAAATAAGCAAATACACACATTTCTATCTCCCTCTTCCTCACTGAAATCCCTGGTTTTCAAAGTCATAGGGGAAGATGGAATTAGAATGCCCTATAATTAATTATTTGCTTTATCCTGTATTATACATACAATAGCACCAGAATAATAATAATATTATTAGGCTTACTAAAAATATTAAGTATTTTTATATCCTTTCCCATTCTCCCCTATCATTGGTAGTTTGACTGCCTTGTCAGATATGACCATTATGCACTGGTTGTGTTCTATCTTTCCCCTCAGTGAGACTTTATCCTGTGGGTAATTATATTTAATGCTTATTTGGTGATCCTCCCATTATTTGGGGTGTCTGAAGCTTGCTCCCGACTAGGTTCTCGGATAGGGTTCATGGGATCAATAGTACAATTTTTTCATGATCCTGGTGCTTGAAAGTTAGTTTTGCTGGATATAAAATCCTTGGCTCACATACTCTCCTTCGGTTGCAGGTGCCATCTGCTTCATGGGCATACCCTTCTTGAAGGTGTCAGTAGGACACCTTCATTCATAGTCAAGAGGTAGTGTTCTGCTCTTTATTCTCCTTTATTTTTCAATAATAATTTTGTATGGGATTGGGCCTTAATACTTTTCTATTGTATTTTTTTATGGGAAATTACTTCTGAACTTTGAGTTGTCCAGGAGAATCCATTTGAACATTCTCCTTTCCTTATGGGTGGTCCCTTTGAGTGGTACAGTAATGGTGGAGCTATAGAGAAGGAAATACAATCCTGGTACCAGACTTGGCTCTTCAGTGAAAAACATTTGCATTATCATGTTAATCTAAATGCTGTTTACAGATTTCAATCCTATAAAGGTTATTTGTGTAAAATATTGGCATTCTTTGCAAAACAAAAGTAAATATACAACTCTGAGAAGTTGGAAAATAGAAGGAAGCAGGACCAGTGGGAGATGGGGTAACCATCTCGTCCCACAAAGAAGGAAGTGGACAGCACTGTTTCTAGCTGATAGAACATGAAATAGAGTTATGTCATGTTATATGTGTGTGTGTTTTTGTATATATATATATATTTAACAGTCCTCTTGAGGTATAATTTACATACCATAAAATTCGTTCTTTAAGTGCATAGTTCAATGACTATTAGTAAATTGACAGATCTGTGCAACATTTCTCTCAGCTCAGGAAAAGCCTTCATGCCCATTTGCAGTTGCTTCCCATTCCCACCCTCCAGCTTCTAGAAACTACTGATATTCCTGTCTCTATTTGTTTGTCTTTTCTGGACATTTTGCATATGTGGAATTATACAGTATGTGTTCTTTTACATCTGGCTTCTTTCACATCATGTTTTCAAGGCTCATCCATGTTGTAGTGTGTGTCAGTACTTCCTTTTTGTTGGTGAATAATATTTTAGTCTGGTTGTAGCACACTTTATCCATTCATAAATGAATATACATACGGGTCATTTCCACTTTTTTGTGATTATAGATAGAACTGCTGTAAACATTCTCGTGCAGGTCTTTGTGTGGATATTCGTGTTTGTTCCTCTTGGTCATTTATGTTTAACTTTTCAAGAATGTAACAAACTATAGATAAATAAGTATATGTGTATAGGTACAAACTATAAAGAAAAATAAAAATGATATAATTATGGGGGGAAGAACCATAAAGTTACCAAACAATGAGTTCATGGTTAAAGGGGTTGCCAGTCAAGAGCAGGACTGGGGTGCGGGTGGCAAGGCAAGGGTCCCACCATTAATCCCTCTGTGTAGCTTTATTTTCTAACTTTGTGCATGTATTACTTTGATTTGAATTTTCTTAAGTAAAAAATAAACAAATAAGTGCACATAGACCAGGATGGAAGCCATGAGAACTGTGTAGAAACAAGACAATGGATTGCGGTGCTCGTGCTGGAGATGAGGAGAGAAGGAGATAAATTCTAGTGGTTTCCAGGGGAAACATTTGAAAAAATTAGAGATTGTTGAATGTCAACCCATGCCAGTGGTGTTGGAATCACACACAGTCATTGTAATCATTCATAGTCAAGAGGTAGTGTCAACATTGAGAAACCTCTATGCTGAAGATTTAACTTTCTAATGGCCTGAGTTAACTAGAATTTTCCAGAATGAGACCACTTCTCTGTCTGGTATCATATAATATAAAATGACAGACTTTTCAGTAGACTTCCTTTGTGTGCTTTTTAATCACTGCATCTTTTAGATATTTTCAACCTAAGGATGCGTATTCAGGTAAGAATAATTCAGATATGGGATCTATTTTTCCTCGTACCAAAGAGCGTAGGGGTGAGCAGTTTCCAGGCCTCCAAGACCAGACCCTGGCAATCCTCTTGGCTTTATCCAAAGAGTCTTAAGATGCCTGCAGCAGCTCCAGAGTTCACATCCTCACATGACAACATTCAAAAACAAAAAGGAGGTGAGCGCTTCCTCTAATGTGTCTATCTCTCTTATCAGAGGAAAGTCTTTTCCAGAAGCCCCTAGCAGACCCTCATTTATCTCTCATTGGCTAGCATGGGTCACATGCCCGTGCCTGAACTGTGGAGGATGAGCTAGCATCTGTGGATGGGCAGATGTAGTAGTTTGCACCATAACAAAATGGCATAGCCTGGGTGGCTTAAGCAACTGAAATTTATTTTCTCATGGTTCCGAAGGCTGGAAGTCCAAGACCAAGGTGCCAGCAGAGTTGATTTCTGGTGAGAGTTCCCTTCCTGGCTTTCAGATGGCTGTCTTCCCACTGTGTCCTCACACAGCCTTTTCTCTGTGCATATGCACTCTGGTCTCTTCTTATAAAGACACCACCTAAATCGGATTCAGGCCCCACCCTTTTGATTTCATTTAGCCTTAATTCCCTTTATAAAGGCTCCATCTCCAAATACAATCATATTGGGGGTTAGGGCTTCAACATCTGACCAGGGGTGGGGGAGACACAATTCAGTCCATAACCACAGACAACCAGGATCAACTGCCCACAATAACCAGATTATGGAAGATGATTCTGGCTACGGTTCCTCTCTGAAATAGTCTTTATGTATACACACATTCGTGCTTTTCTTTGTTTTCATTTTATAACAATAAAGATCTTGGTTCAACAGATTTCCTGGAGAGCCAGGGGCAGGGAGTGCTCCCAGCTTTCATCACCAGACCTGTGAACTCTTCCCACTGTCTTCTCTATCCCAGAAACCATCCTCTGCCTATCACTTAACACGGCTCACAAGGGTCTTGACTTTTAAGCAATGCGACATCAGTGTGTATTTAAATGCCATCCATTACCATCAAACAGTGACATTTACTTCATTTGTAATTCAGAAAAAGAAAACACATCTCCGAATACAGCAAAGAGACACTCATATCAAAGATAATGGACCTAAACAATTGTCGTCCCTTGTATTTCAAGTTTGGAGAACAGAGCTAATAAAAGATTAAAGAGAAGGCCCAGGAGCTGTAGGAACAAGTTGGAGCAATCACTTGTCACTCGAGGTTAGCACAGAAGTTATTTTAACAAGATATTACTTGCAGAATTTCCACCATAAATCTTTTATTAAGTCCAAGAATCTCAGTCAAGACATTTTCCATGCAGGATTGTCAGAAATAATGCTCCTTCATCCCTTCCTTTAAAATCCGAGGATGAGAGAAGCTAAGTGCTGAACCGGCTGACCTTCACATAAACCTAATATTATTATTGATTTTTTCTCTACTCAAAGAGGCAAAATATATTTTTTGGAAGCGCCCATTAACGAGCATGTTTGGATAAGCCTGGACAAAGCCAATGGATTTATTTTGCACTCCTATTTGCTTGGAGCAGAAGCCCCCAGTTGGGTGTAATAAGCCTCGACACATTTTGATTGCTCTGCATCACCCCTGGGCACGATAAAGAAAGGGCAGCAGAGACAGCCTAGTCAGAGGGTGAAAAATACTGAAGAATTCCAGCAACCTTAGCAGGCCCTGCTGACCTTCCCAATTAGGCAGGATTGTTTATTCTTAGAGATTTCAGGAAAGAAGCCCTTACTCCTGCTCAGTAGCCCCACTCTGGCATTTCATCTAACATTTCCTCCCCCTAACACCTAGTAATCTGGGCCTGTCCACTGCAAATGTCTAGAATGCTTTTTTTTAATTGCATGAGATGTCCCGCTGCTGTAGCACCATTTGTTGAAAAGACTATCTTTTCTTCATTCTTTTGCCTTTGATCCTTCTTCAAAGATCAGTTGACTACTCCTGTGGGTCTATTTCTCTCTCCATTCTGTTCCATTGATTCATTTGTTTATTCTTTCCCCAATATCACACTGTCCATAGCTTTATAGTAAGTCTTGAAGTCAAGTAGTGTCAGTCTTCCAACTTTGTTCTTCTCCTTCAATATTGTGTTGGTTATTCTGAGTCTCTTGCCTCCATGTAAATTTTAGAATTAGTTCGTTGCAATCCACAAAATAACTTGCTGGGATTTTGACATCCATTGCAACTGGAAAGTTATCTCTGCCTCATTGGTGGGTTTTGCCTTTATTTACATCCTTTAACTTTTTTTTTTTAAGCACTTTTGAAGAAAGTGCCAGACTTCCCATTTCTTTCCAAAGCAGGAAGTTTTATTGGCCTTGATTTGGCACAACAAAGTCTGAGGCCAAAGCTCAATCCCCAAAAGCCATTGTGTGGCTGTCAGCTTCACTGATGGAGCTGAGCTCGTGGGTTATTATCGGTCGACTGCCAACATCTTCTTATACATAAAGATCACTGTCCTGGAATTTAATACTGATTAAAATAAAAATCCATCATTTAGACAATGGAGGTGTTTGAAATGGAGCAGAAATAAACACGCTAAAGAAATAATATGTGTAATATACACTTGATACAGTTATCCTCTTGACCCTTGGTTTAAAAAAATGCTAAACAGGTTATTAAAGTTCTGACACATATCAATTTTTTTAGGTTTTCCAAACTCTGTAAATCAGATAATTAAAATACACGGTATACTAAACAAGGCAACCTAAAAGGGGTGGGGGGACTTTCAAAATAAACTAATGGAGACTGTATAGGTTATAGGATGCTTATGTTATGCTACATAAAGTGATATTAAAATACTTTTAAATTTTAGCAGTGCAAGTACTTCACGTAGACTGAAGCCCAACAAGAATAAAATTCATTAGCCATAATATTTACCTAAAACGTGCCCTCTCTTCTGCTGTTATTGCCTGCGGATTCTAAAAGCAGATAGGCATAATTATTACAGATCTCTGAAGTTCCTGGGACTCAACACTTAGGGATTGCTTGAGTTCTGTTCTGTTTTGTTTTAATGTTTTAAATAACACAAATTTTTGCACCTATCCTACTGATAATGAATACAGTTTCTCATCCCCTAATGGTGGGGAATAAATTGCAAGGATCTCTCCTTGCGTATTATTTGGTGATAACAGTCAAAAATGTAAATGCACACACTCTGACCCAGCGTTTCTGCCTGTCATGATTTCCCCTATAGATCGACTCACTGACATGCCCAAAGATATATGGTCGATGGTATTTGCTAAGACACCGTTTGTAATAGCAAATGATTGGGAGCAAACTCCATGCCCATCAATAGGAGGCTACTTTTAAAAAAATTATGGTACATTAATAAATGAAATACTGTTAACTTTTCATTTAAAAAAAAAGTGCAGAATCTCTGTACACACATAGAACTATCCTCAAGATGCTCTGTCAAATTTAAAAGAGTAAGTTACAGTGTATGTAGAATGCTACTATTTGCAGAAAAAACACACTGTGTAAACTCAGACTCTATCTCTGGAAAAATTCCTAAGAAACTGGTAACAGTTGTTGACTGTAGGGAGAGAATCAGGGTGGGGGTTTATAATTGTTTGTAGCTTTGAGTTTGTATAGGCTGCCATTTCACCTGTGAATAAAATAATCATTTGGTGACAGCCCAGGTGGCTCAACGGTTTAGCGCCACCTTCAGTCCAGGGCCAGATCCTGGAGACCCGGGATCGAGTCCCACATCCGGCTCCCTGCAAGGAGCCTGCTTCTCCCTCTGCCTGTGTCTCTGCCTCTCTCTGTCTCTCATGAATAAATAAATAAAATCTTTTAAAAAAATAATCATTTGGTTAATAAGATATAATTTAAGTAAATTTATAAATGTAGAGTAAAATTTAAAGTATAAAAATAAAGAATATACAAACTAAAATCTAACATGATAAATAATAAAAATAATCATCACCCCAGATGCCCAGCACCCAGAATGAACCACTTATTAACATTTTGCTATATTTGCTCTCCTTTTTTTTGCCTGTTATTTTTAAAGATCATACAACCCTTATGAACCCATTGTCCTTTTAAAAAAAAATTAAGCCACTCCAGATAAAGCTAAACTCCTTTGACCTTCAACACATCCAGACACCCCCTCGCACCTCACCAGAGGAGACCCTCCAATGGGTGATGCTCATCGTTATACTCAGGTAATCCTCTTACCCACCTGTCCCTCAATAGAAAACATTTTGTGCCTCTAAGACTTTACATAAGTGATGTCATGGAATAGTTCTCATTCTCCACCTTAATTTTTTTTAAGATTTTTTTTATTTATTCATGAAAGACACACAGAGAGACAGGCAGAGACACAGACAGAGGGAGAAGCAGTAGGCTCCATGCAGGGAGCCCAATATGGGACTGGATCCCAGGACCCTGGGGTCACACCGTGAGCTCAAGGCAGATGCTCAACCACTGAGTCACCCAGGTGCCCCACCACCTTAATTCTTTTTTTCCTGCAATTCTATCTCGTGAGGTTCATCCATGTGAATGGATATGGATCTCGCTCAGAGTTTGCTTTTTCAAGATAAAAGATTCCCATTGCCAATTTACCTTCTAGGTAGCTTCTGGTTCTCTTCATCACAATGAACATTCCTTTCTCCACACATTTATAGCGCACCTGCTAGGCACAAAGCACCAGGGCGGGTAGGAAGACACAGTTTCTGCCTTAATAGAGCTCAGAGGATGGGCCAGGAGGTCAGACTCTCACACCATGTGGAGAGTGGTGCCTGCCAGAGGAGGGGCTAGGGCTTCAGAGGAGGCAGGATGCCTTCCGCTGAGGGAAACCACTGAATCGCTTCTGGTTGAAATAACAGTTGTTACCATTATCATTACATGCGGCATCCCAGGCTTCCTTCCGTGTGCTCCACATGGATTTTTCTCATTTAATCTTTACACCTCTATGAGGTGGTGCTGTTACTTGTCCCGTTCTATAGACTCAGAAAAGGAGCCTCAGAGAAGTTTAAGTAACTTGTTCACGGTCACCTGGCTAATAAGTGGTAGATTAGCTCTAGTCCTTTCAAGAACCCTTCAAAGTGGATATAATTCTCAATTTACAAGTGAAGAATCAGAGGCTCAGAGAGGTTAAAGAGATCCCCCTAGGGGATCCCTGGGTGGCTCAGTGGTTTAGTGCCCGCCTTCGGCCCAGGGCATGATCCTGGAGTCCTGGGATCGAGTCCCACGTCAGGCTCCCTGCATGGAGCCTGCTTCTCCTTCTGTCTGTGTCTCTGCCTCTCTCTGTCTCTCATGAATAAATAAATAAAATTAAAAAAAAAAAAGAGGTCCCCCTAACCAAGCCACTCCATATGTTCGTTCCCTGAGTCCACACTGCCTCCTAAATCGAGGATACTTGTCCTGGCATTCAAGGATCGCACTGATGAGGTCAGGCATAGCAAGCCTTGCCCCCCTGTCCCCCCACCATGGCTCTATAGGAGGAGGCACAGGACAAAATACGGTGCTCTGTCCTGGTCGGATACAGGCACCCACTCCACCTGCTGCACTCAGGTCCTTGTACGGTCCCCGCTCCCCGACACCCAACTCCTCACCCTATCCTTAAACTTCTTCCCTTTCCATGTCTTTAGTCACACGACTTCATTTGTCTTGAGTTTTTCTTCTCCCTGCCTGTGAGTTTCACCTTCCAAACGACTTCGTGGTGGCCAAAACTTCTATTTGAATGACATTTTACGTGCCGCAGGGTGCTCAGCCTCTACCTGCACCTCATCGCTCCCTCTGAGGAGTCATTTTCTGTCACTCTGTAGATAGCTTGCACGATCCATGTGATCCCAGGGAGCTGCTCTTGTTCCCTCACACCCATGGACCCCATGATGGGTGCATGGAGGCCAGTGGGAGAACAATGGCTGGTTCAAAGATGGACACTGCATCTAAGGCCAATTAGAGTCTTTCTCAAACTTTTCTCTCTCTTTGAGATCAGGAGCTGTAAAGAGAACATCAGTTCAGCTGCCAGCTGCCATTCACTACATGGAAAAAACATGCTTGAGAATAAAAGCAGCTATAGTTATACAAGCTGAGAGGTGGAAAAAGTGACAGAACTCTGATAACATTATTTGACCCTGGATCCAACCATTCCTGATTTCCCCCAAGATTACTCAGTTACAAATGTAAATACCCCTCCACCCCCCTCCACCTTTTTATAGTTGTATTTTATGGCTTGCAGCCCAAACAGTCCTGAATAGTTCCTACTTCAATATATAAGGTAGATATTATATAAACTCAATTTTTATAATATTTCCTTTGAAATAAAAATAGCAAGACCTTTATAGTCACACAAAAATTAAAGCCGGGAGCTATAGATGACGATTGTAGTATCAGCAACAGCAATCAATCGATTTCTTTATTTTGGCTTCTGAATATCAAGAGAATCTTGAGTCAAACAGATAAGTAGCTACAAATATTTTTAAGCAGGTTATATAAACACCTTAGGCTGGTCTCCTAACTAATTTCAAAAGCTTAAAAGAGGAGTAGGTCAGTTTTGAGAACCATCAAAAGCATAATACATGGGACACCTGGGTGGCTCAGTGGTTGAGCCTCTGCCTTTGGCTCAGGTCATGATCCCGGGATCCTGGGATCAGGTCCCCCATTGGGCTCCCCACGGGGAGCCTGCTTCTCCGTCTGCCTGTGTCTCTGCCTCTCTCTCTCTCTATCTCTTGTGAATAAATAAATAAAATCTTAAAAAAAAAAGCATAATACAATTGTTCTCATGGTGGTGGGACGCTTGAACCAGTAAGAGCTGAGTATTAAATTTTGGGAAATTTTATTGCCAATCCTTAAATTAATACAGCTTGGAATTGGCCATGGTGAGACTATTTACACCAGGGAAATTCGCAAACACTAGAAATTAGTGTGGGGATTTATTCTCCATGGAATTGGTTGTTAAACATTTGCTGGCACACCACTGGCTCCTATTTCTTTAACATTTTTATTGCAGTGTTACACACATAATGTATGCAAATCTTAAGTGTTCGCTTGATGTACAGATTTTTAATAAATATGCACCTACGTAACCATCACTCTGATCAAGAAACAACGCCTCCAACACCCTAGAACACTCCCACACTTGTTTCTTGTGTTTTTGATTCTAGCCATTCTGAGACAGATGCGAGGTGGTATCTAATGTGGTTTTGATTTGCATTTCCCTGCTGATGTGTGATGCTGAGCATCTTCTCACGTGTCTGTTGGCCAGCTGTATGTCACCTTTGGAAAAATGTCTATTTAGGTCCTCTGCCCAGTTTTTAATCAGAGTATTGGGGTTTCTTTGGTGTTGAGTTGTATAAGTTCTTTGTATATTTTGGATACTAATCCCTTACCAGATACATCATTTGCAAATATCTTCTCCCACTCAGTAGGTTGCCTTGTAGTTTTGTTGATGCTTTCCTTTGCTGTGCAACGGCTTATTTTGATGTAGTCCCAATAGTTTAATTTTGCTTTTGTTTCCCTTGCCTCAAGTGACAGAAAATGTTTCTACAGCTGATGTCAGAGAAATCACTGCCTATGTTTTCTTCTAGAATTTTTATGGTTTCAGGCCTTACATTTAACTATTTAACTATTTAACTCATTTTGAGTCTATTTTTATGTATAGTGTAAGAAACTGGTCCAGTTTCATTCTTTTGCATGTAGCTGTCCAGTTCTCCCAGCACCATTTGTGGAAGAGGCTGTCTTCTCCCCATTGTATATTCTTGCCTCCTTTGTCAAAGATTAATTGACCACATAAGCATGGGTTTATTTATGGGTTCTCTCCTATGTTCTAGTGATCTATGTGTCTATTTTTATGCCAGTACCATACTGTTTTTATTACTACAGTTTTGTAGTATATCTCGAAACCTGGGATTGTGATACCTCCTGTTTGTTTTTCTTTCCCAAGATTGCTTTGGCTATTCGGAGTCTTTTGTTCCAAACAAATTTTAGGATTATTGGTTCTAGTTTTCTGAAAACTGCTATTTTGATGGGGATTGCATTAAATCTCTAGATTGCTTTGGGTAGTATGGACATTTTAACAATACTTGTTCTTCTAATCTATGAGCATGGAATATCTTTCCATTTGTTTGTGTCATCTTCAGTTTCTTTCATCAACATCTTATAGTTTTCATAATATAGGTCTTTTACCTCTTTGGTTAGGTTTATTCCTAGGTATTTTATTATTCTTGGTGTAAATATAAGTGGGATTTTTTTCTTAATTTCTCTTTCTGCTGCTTTATTATTAGTATACAGAAATGCAACAGATTTCTGTAGATTAAATTATATCCTATATTGTTTCTAGTTTTTAAATAAAACTGGCATACACATTTTTGTATGATCTTTGGGGTATAGATGAACTTATATCTTTGGATAAATACCTAGGAATCTAATGAATCTAATTAGAGGATCATAGGCGATACGCTTGCACAACTTTAATAGAGTCTGCCAAATAGTTTTACAAAGCGATTATAGCAATGAACTCTCTAAGAGCAATGTGTGAGGGTCCTAATCCTCACCAGCACTTAATATTAACAATCTTTTTAGTACTAGTCATTCTAGAGAGTGTACAGTGATGTCTTATTATAATTTTAATTTGCATTTCCTGGTGACTAATGTTGCGCATCTTTCCGTATGTTTATTTGCCATCTGAACATTATTTTTGTTTGTGAAGTAACCATTCAAGTATTTTCCTTATTGACTGGTAGGGGCTCTTTATATACTCTGGATACAAATCCTTTGTCGGGTATATATTTTGCAAATATCTTCTCTAGTCTTTTTTTTTTTTTTTTTTTTTTGCCTTTTCACTCTCTTAATAGCATATTTTGGTGAACAATAGTTCTTAATTTTGATTATATCTCAATTTTTTTAAGTTCTTAATTTTAATGAAGTCAAATTTGACAATCTTTTCTCTTGTGGGTAGCATTTGTGAGTATGTATGTGTCCTAAGATATCTTTGTCTAACCCATGATTATGAAGCAATCCTCCTCTGTTTTCCTTTAGATAATACATTGTTCCACCTTTTCAGCTGCCTTCATATTTTGTCAAATATAGGTCAAACAATAAACACTTAAAATTCACTGCTTCCCAAACCACCATAAGACAGCATTATCATAACATAAACTGTAACTGCCCACTTGACTAATTTTGTAGTCTGGCAACATGTATCAGGTAGACACACTTGAATTTGCCTAGCCTTTAATTGGGCACAACATATGGGTTCCGTGATTCAGAAAAAGGCCAGCGTATAGTTACAATCTCCCTTACAGAAACACGTTTATTAGAAGTTTATACCTATCCATCCACAGGAATGATCCCAGAAGCCTTATTCTAGGGTCAGCCCATGTGACTGAGCTAGTAGCCTCACCTTGTTAAAATTGCACTATTGCACATTTGTGTGGATGTGATGAGTTGTTTTTTAAATTACAGTCCTACAAAACTTATCATTGATCTCTCCTAGGGGTAAACTTTAAGTCAAATATTTGATATACCATTGGTGATTCTGGCTTGAAAGCCACTGTCTGATATTTAAGTTTTATAAAATTCAGAAGAAATTTGCTGTAGTCATCCACCCTTGGAAGCTCACCAAAAGCCCCTTGACCAGCCTGGAAATCCTTTTGATGACAAAGCACATATTACACTCCACTCTCCATGACCAATGGATATCATGCCCGCCTTCCAATCATGGAGGGATCTGTCCTTCTTCATTGTGATGATGCACAGAAATTTATAACGTTCAATAAAACATGCAGCAGCAATCAATACAGATTTACAGCTGCATCCTCAATGAGTCTTTAAATATTTATGCCATTGCTTTACTTAAGTTACTCACTGAATTATACTGTATGCAATCCTTATGCATTCAACAAAACGTTGATTAAATATCTCCTACTCTGTTGAGCGTTCTGTATTAGAGAATCACATTCTTTGAGATAGCAAACAGGCAGCAAGCAAACCAACCCCTGGGAAAGTAGGATGAACAGAAGGACAGGGTACTGGTCCGATGTATTTCCCAGTGCCACATATATACTGGGGGACACAGAGCAGTAAAGGAAATGAAAGTAAGATGTACTATTCACCCAATCTCATGAGAAGGCTATTTTACTCATGAGGAAACTGAGGTTTTGGAGAGTTTGAGTAACTTGTGCAGGATCACACCACAACTTCTGGGAGGTGGGAGGTGGAGACTGGGATTCAGATGCAAGTTTCCCTCACACCAGATCTGTGCCTTGTGCATCCCATTGTTTCTACATGCTGGGAGAGGGGAACAGAGCTAAAAATGCGTGGGACGGCGTGTTTTATGCCAGGTGTCTCTAGGTAGATTTAGGTGGATTTAAGTCTGAATATACCTAAGGAGCTTTTGTTTGTGTGTAGGGATCCATAGATCTCTCTCTTGCTGAGTTTTATAGTTTAGGCCAGTGTTTTTGCTGATAAATGTGTGTGGACAGGCTTTTCAATTTCCTTCTCATTCCTGGAGATATTATTTAGTACATTTCTTTGATGGCTGGTGATGCACAAATCGGTTTTAATATCAATAATGTACCATTTGGAAAACATTCAGTTTCTAGTCCCGCCAAAAAAATATCCCTCCGTGTCAGAATTTATTGAATCCAATCCTAGGAGGCTGCGGGAGAGTGGAGTTCCTTAAGCAGAAGAGTAAACAGATGGTCTTTGGAAAGCACTCACGTTCTTAAGCACTGAATTAGTTTTGGACAGAATGGAGTCACATATGCCAACGCTTGTTGGCCAGCAGAGTGGTAACAGGGAGACATCAAAACTATCTTGACATTCTTCAAACCTTTGGGCTTAATTTGAGCCTCAGTGATCTGAGAGAAATGGCCCCAAATTGCCAGGTGCCCCTCAGTTGGATAACTTAGGGAGTTATCCATGACTGTCCAATGACTGGCAGACAGTAATGGGACACCCCAAAAGTGCTTAGAGCAGCTGAGAGCATTTGATGCCTAACACTTCCTCAGGGCCACCTTGTCCTTGGGCCAGAGATCAGTAATGCTGTGCCTGCTAGCTGCTGGCCTCATCCAAAATGGTAACCCCCAAGGTGAGCCCACTGGGGCAGCAAGGGCTGGGTTCAGAAGCCTCTAGTTGCCACTTCATTCAAGGCATTTCCCCTGCAAATTAACCTTTCCCTCTCTGGATCCTTCCTTCTCCTCCTCTTTTGAGCTCTTTCCTCTCCATCAGCAATGAGTCCCTCCTGCCATCTTAGCATGGACATTCTCACTTAATCCTGAGACCCTGTCCAGTTCTGCCTCCAGTCTCTTGTCCCTCTGCAGCTGGTGCTTCTGTTTCCTCTCCCCACATCCCCACCTGAAACACCTAAGACCTGGCTTCCTTCCCCAGCACTCCACTAAAACCACTTCCTCAAAAAATGCTGAAATCCCCATAACCAGCATGGAGCCTGGCGTACCACAGGAGCTCAGTAAATATACGTTGGATAATTCAACCAAGTGACCTTTACTGCAGCTTCTTTCTTCAGCTGTCCTACCTGGCTGTACACTGCTGGCCACTTGCATCCCGTTGATACCCCACTCCCTGGCTCCTTGGGCCCTGAACCTCAGCATTCTACTTCTCTGGCCAATCCTGGGCTTCCCATTGTGGTTCCCTTGACACTTCCAGATCCACTTCTCTTCTCCAATGTTCTCCTGATAGGAGCCATCATGATCCCCAAACCAGGACTCCCAAATTCCACCTCCTTCTCATTGATTTTTTTTTATCAAGGTGAAATTCACATAACACAAAAGGAACTACTTTAAAGTATACAGTTCAGTGGTGTTTAGTATACTTGGAATGTTGTACACCTACTACCCCCTCTACCTGTACCAGAACATTTTCACCATCCCCAGAGGAGATTTAGTGTTCATTAAGCAGTCATTCTCCATCCTGTCATCTCCCTCACCCCTGGCAACCACTAATCTGTTTTGTGTCTCTATGGGTTTACCAATTTGGAATATTTCATATAAATGGAATCATACACATGGTCTTTTGTGTCTGGTTTATTTCACTTGGCATAATGTTTCCAAGGTTCATCCATGTTGTAGAGTGTGTCACTACTTTGGTCCTTTTTAATGGCTGAATTATATTCCAATGTATGGATAGATCACATTTTTTTAATCCATCTATCTGTTGATGGACATTTGAGCTGTTTCTACCTGTAAACTAGTGTGATAGTCCTGCTGTTAACATGGTATCCACATTTTCTTTTGAACCCTGTCTTGCATTCTTTTGGGTATGTATCTAGGAGTAGAATTACAGGGTCATATGGAAATTCTACACTTAACTTTTTGAGGAATTCCCAGATCTCCTTTTTGCAACCATACTCTAGTCACTTAGGTCTGCCTTGGGAGGTGTAGTGCACATCTGCACTTCTGGGGGCTGTCCTATTGTCACTGCACACGCGTGAGTCCAGAGTTGGCCTTGTCTCCACTGCCCCAGCCAGGCCATGCTCCTGCTGGTGGTCCTCTTGCCAGCAGGGGCCACCATTCATCCAGTTTCCTGGCTAAAACCCCTGCAAGAGCCAACTCTTCATGAACCACTGTTTTCGTGGTCATCCTGGGTTTTTTCCACCCTATGCTCTAAATTCTAACCCTCAAGACCATCCACCCCAAGGGTATCCCTATTGTATTCACTTATTCCCTCATTCATTCATTCAATCACCTTCTTATCAAGGCCATACCATGTACCAAGAACCACTGAAGATAAAATTGAAGGAAACAGAGTCATTGTATCAAAAGGCTTGAATAAAGCAGTGGCCAAAAAACCCACAACACTACCAGTGTCTACAGAAACATTATATACATCAGCCTCTAGAAATGCAGAGGCTGGGTGATCCAGTAAAGCATCACGTAGGAAGTGGCCTCTGAGCAGTGCCTTACTAAAGGGCATAATTTCTAGAGGCAAGAAAGAAAGGCCAGGGTAAGGAAAAGGAATGCTGTGAACAGTGTGCTTCTGAGCAACAGCATGTACCGTCCACGAGAAGGACTCCCTAGCTCAGAAGGTACCTCTTGAGCTCAGAATATTAAGACCCTGGGTGAATGGAAGTGGAGAATTTCTTGGGAAATGTGGGGAGCCAATGAAGTTGTTGAAAGAAGGCATTGTCATGGCAGTGCTCCAGGAGGGCTCATTAGCAGTGGTGCGGAGCATGAATATGGGGGCCAAGTCTGATGGGAAGGACCACTTGTTAGGCCAGCATCTCCCACCATAGGCTCCTTATGACCTCAAAAGTGTTACATGAAAAAGGATGCTAAATTTTTTGAAGATTCTGAAAGAAGATGCCAAAATGTCAAGACTGAACACAGGGTGATAGGCACAAGGGTACTTATGCTAGCCTCTCTGTTGAACATGTGCTTGAAAGACATCACTAATAATTTTTAAATACAACCCCAAAGAGGGGTGATTGTGTACATTTGGGACACACTGGAGTGAACAAAGTTAAATTGAGTTATTTACAGCAAGCTTTCTCAGGGCCTCTGGAATTCAAATGCAGGCTATAAATTTCCATAAGATGACTATCGTCTTCCTACAGAAATCTTCATCCAGATCCTAATGCGAATCTGCCTGGACCAGTGTTTTGCTGACTCACAGCTTGACATACATCCCCCAATACCTGAGGATATTGAAGTTTAAGGCATTCTTGGCCTCAAGGATCATCCAGAGGCAGGCGGGGAAGAGGGAGGATGTTTATTAACAAATATTAAAAATCCAGAGTCTATCCGGATCCACTAGACACATGTGGCTTACCTGGGTGCAGGCTAAGTAGTTATTTGGCCCCTCCTTCAAAACAGCACATTTTAAATATCTAACAGTTGGAGAAACAGAAGAAATTCTTTTTCTATTAATAAGAACAGGAGAGCCTTTCTTTACAGTTGAAATAAGCAACTCATTCATTGCATGTACTGAGCCTAATGTCAGAGCCTATTTGGCACTGTCTTTCCTTCAGCAGATTTTTGAGACCCCCAGCTGGAGAACATTAGTCCCTCATGTGTACTAAGCAGAGAGGTGTTCTGCGTGGAGATAGCCAACAAGTCCCACTCAATACGCACTAGAAAGTTCTCATCCAGGCTTTGCTGTCAGCGGGACATTTCTTATATTGTTGTAGTGCATATTTTTATTTCTGTTTTGTTCTGTGATTTACCAAACTGGGCAAGTAGTACTGAGGGGGTGGGGTCATCTTAGAGATACATGAGATACAGATAATGGGAGAGATCCCTCATTCAGATCCAATTCACAGTAATTGGAACCACGCCGTGGACGATTATGGATTCAGAATTTTGGTGTCCTGAGACTGCCAGGTCCAGGTAGCTGTCACTGATGGGTGTCAAGGTGGAGGGCGTGGCCTAAGGTTGGCCTGGGCCTTGCTTGTGCCAGGTGCAGAAATCACTCCATGGGGTAGCATGAGCAAGAATTTTCCCATCGCACTGGCTTTCTCTTTTAGTAAGAATGGAACCAAGTTATATTTCACCTGTTGGGTGAGGAGTCCTGTAACTAACTAGCACCCATCTGTGATTGATGCCAATGATATTTTATAGAACCCAGGAGTCACCCCTATACCTAACTCCTCCCCCTTCTACTGTAATCAAACTTTTCCCTAGACATACAACCACCAAGGACATAAAAACTACACTTCCCAGACTCCTCTGCAGCTAACCACGGCTATTTAAGTGCTAGTCAACAGAATGGGAATAGAAGTAAAGTTGTATCCTTAAAGGGAAGGGACAGGTCCTCTGCTTTTGTCCCCTCTGCTGGCCAAAATAAGGACATGGTGGTCAACTATCTCAGACCATGTGGACAAGGGCAACACACAAGGGCTCTGGAGCCTCAGGGGAGAAAGAGTTGCTACCCCGATGACTCCCTGGAGCAGAGCCACTTTCCTGCTCAGACCCTGATATATATGAGAATCAACACCAGTCTTGGTTAAGCCATTGGTGTTAGGTCTTTGTCACACATGGCTGAAACCATATCCTGATGATGCTGACCTCTTGGAAGCCACCCAGCTTGTGGCCCCCTTAATCCCTACACAATGGAGACATAAAGGCCAGTATGAACGACCCTTCTCTTGGGATTCAAGATGGCTCTTCAGAGAAATGGTCTTTGACCAGGTCTTGGAGGATATGGAGTTCAGACAATCTGAACAGGGGAGAAGAAACCAGGACACCCAGGAAGGAAAAGGGACGATTCACTTATCAGGTTTTTGTTTTTTTTTTTTTTCCCAACAAGTTCTGGGCAGACACAGAAGTCCCCAGAAAAGGCCGGGAAAAATGGGGAGGAATTCCTGAGCAGCAGAAAGCCTGTTCAAGCTAAAGCAGTGGAAAGAAGTAAGGTGGGTGTGGTATCAGGAGGCTTAAACCCCTGCATAAAAAGTCGCTGGGTCACAAGACACCAGAATCAAGGTCAATAGGACATCAGGCTGAGTTGACCAGGTGGCCCAGTGCCACCAAGCTCCAGTGTCTTCCCATCTCCGTGTCCACATCTTCATCATCGGCTTCCTCCTCAAGCTGGCTCCTTCCTGATTATAAGACAGCTGCTAGCATGCAGAGCAGCAAACTTCTTTGCTCACCTTCGGAGGGAAAAAAGCCCTGGCTCTCTTCCAAGGGAAGAACTTTCTCAGGAGTTATCAAAGGAAAACTCAAGTCTCGGGGATCCCTGGGTGGCGCAGCGGTTTAGCGCCTGCCTTTGGCCCAGGGCGCGATCCTGGAGACCCGGGATCGAATCCCACGTCAGGCTCCCTGCATGGAGCCTGCTTCTCCCTCTGCCTGTGTCTCTGCCTCTCTCTCTCTCTCTCTCTCTCTGTGACTATCATAAATAAAAATTAAAAAAAAAAAAAAGAAAAGAAAAGAAAACTCAAGTCTCAATGGCCAGAGTCCTCAGTTCCTGACAATGGGGATCCGATTACCTTTCAGCCAGTGTGGCCTGCCTTTGGTCTGGGTTAGTTCCTGACATGGCTTGTTGCTGCATGGGACGAGGGGCTGGCGCATGTTGGGGGGACTCAGCCCAATGGGCCCCTGACATTTGCTTAAAGGATACAGGGCCAGGATTCCGACAGAGTTCCAGCTAGACAGCTCTAGTCCTCTGACACAGGAGAGAAGTCTTCAGCTCAGAGTCCAAAAGCAGAAACTTCCCAATTTACCTACACTTAGGTCCTTTCTTCCATTTCAGCTGAAAATGTCAGCTCAGGGAGGGAGAGAAGGGAAAATGAAATGTGTAAACAAGGTAGCCCTCTCCTGGGGCCCGGGAATATCCGGCCTCCGCCTGGAGGTAATGTTGAAGGTTAAATACAGAAAAACATAACACAGTGCACAATTATAGCTGTTCATTCTTCTGCTTAAAATGGAGACTAAAGGTCACAAATCAAATAACCACATTAAGTGCAGGAGTCACCTGCCTCCAGTCACCTCAATCCCTTTGTTAGCTCCTGACAAACGTGTCCCTGTCCCTGTTAATTAGAAGGCCAGGGCTCTCTGTGGCTACAGAACGAACAGGTGAGAGTCTTGGGGGCCTCTGGCTAATTGCCCCATTTGAAGCCAGGGGCTCCCAGGCTGTGAGCCGAGGTGGCCACGAGGGAGGGCGCAGGGCACCTGCCACCCTGGTGAAGTTTACGTTGGTTTGAAGCAAAAACAGAGAACTGAGCTCCTACCATACGTAAATACATGCAGCCTAAAGCACCGTCCTCCGTTCTGAGGTTCGGGCCTTCCTGTTCCGTGGTGGTGGAAATTCCCTTGTTTTCTGAAATGTTGGGGGATTGAGTGGAGAAGGGGAGCATGCCATTTGCAAATGTCTTCCTGACTCGAATAAATAACAAGTTGTCAACCCAAGGCCAGTGCCTAACATTCCGTGTTCCTCATCACAGGAACCTGTGAAAATCCACGTCCGGAACCACTAATCGAGTGCCCCCGTCTCTGCCCCCCAAAAGTTCACCTTTCTTCTCCCATATCTAAACAGGCGAGGCTCACAGCATCAGTTTCTCGGACCAAATCCTATAGTCACCTCTGATTCAGAATAAGTAATCCCATGCCTGGGACCACTGACCCAGCTCCTTGCTCACCAGCCTTTCCCCTGGACTCCTCTTTGGCTTTTCTTCTCAAAAGTCCCCATGTTTTCTTCATCAGCCCCAGGGAACTCGAACAGCCAGAGAGCTGAGCCCAGCTCGTGGGTACCACGAGGCAGCACGGCCTGCGTACCCGGGCGTACCCGGCTGGCCAGTTGTCCCCCTCCTTCCGTACCACGTCCCTCTGTCCTCCCCATCACCCCCAGGTCCCTGCTGGCCTTGTGCCAGCTCAGCCTCCCAAGGGGTTCCTTCTCGCCGGGAGGTCAGCAGCCCCAGCCCCACTGAGCTGTGCCCCTCCGTTCTGTTCCTCCCTCCAGCCAGTATCCCCAGCCACCCTGGCTGCCAGGAGAAGCAGCCCTAAATTCAGTTCTGCTCTTCAGGGCAGTTTCCTCTAAAGTGCTTAGGATGCAGACACAGTGTCTCAATTTTAAAAACAGCACTACTAACCCAAGAAAATGTTGGAGTGAATGTGTCGTGTTCCCAGCGAGTATCCAATTTATGCAGAGGTCAGATGCACGTGGATTCTGGGTTTTCTGCTGCTTCATCTGTCACCTGTCAGCTGTCGGCCGCCCACTGCTATGGTGCTGCTGTAAATCACACTTCTTCCATTAATCTTAATTTCACGTCTGGCGAGCAAAAAGCTTTCTGTGGAGCACATCCACAAAACTTGGGGTGAAGAAGAGAGGAATTATTCCGTTAATTTGATCAGCGTAGACATCTATGAGTAACGCTGAGTTACTGTGTGTTGCATCTGTGGTTTGCATCTGTGAGTTACATCTGTAACTGAAAACAGAACCAGTACGTGACACAAATCTAAGTGTTGGGACAGTATCTTCTGGAATGGCCCCCTGAGCTCATCAGATCTCCTGGAAAATGGCCAAATGTCTACTTCTCTTTAAAGAGCAGCCCCATGGTTGAGTTTGGTTTTAGATAAATCAATGCTGGGTTGATAGTGAGTGAGATGATATTAAAGAAGAAGCAGAAAACATTCTAAACCCCCTTTCCCTATGAAGCTCATGAAAGTTGATGCAGGGAAGTTATTGGGAACCTCCATTAGTGTCACAGACAATACACCCTGGCATGTGCTAAATCCTGTCTCCCAAGCCTGGGGCCACTCCGGAAAAGACGCCTGATTTCAATACAGCCTGAGAGGGTGTTGGTCATTTTGCCCAACGTAAGAAATAACATTTTATTTTGGAAATGCCAAACCTATTCTTTTAAAAACAGTCACAAGAGTGCAGTGATAAGCACTCGTTCACCCTTTACCAGCACACCTGTATTCATCTACTTAGCCGCATTTGCGTGCATGCGCCTGTGCCCCCCTGTTCTTTCTCTCTCCCCATCTCATGCATTGTGGAATTTTTTTTTGCTGAACTAATTGAGAGTAAGTTGCAGAACCATGACCTGTCACCCTTAAATACTTCTGCATAGATTTCACAAGAACAAAGACATCCTCTTATGTAACCACAGTATAATTATTAAATTCAGGAAAGTTTACCTTGACACAATACTGCCATCATAGAATCCAAATTCCCAGTCATCCCAAGCATGACTTTTAGAGCAATGTGTTTCTAACTTAAGATCCAACCAACAGGCACATGTTGCATTAACTAATGGGCTCTGGTTCCCATTAACCTGGATCACATCTGCAGCCTATCTGCCTTCTGTGACACTGACAGCTTTGAAGAGAACAGGCCAGTTGTTCTGTAGCATGTTCTCTGATTGAAAGTTGTTGGATGTGTGGTTAGATTCAGGCCATGCATATTGAGCAAAGCTGCCATATGAGTGACAACGGTCCTAATTACACATGTTCATCCCCCTATTGATGCTGTTGGCTCTGCTCACTTGGTTAAGGCACTGTCTGCCAAATTTCTCTACCATCAAAGGTACTTCTAAACAACCTTTATGGTTAATAAATAATATATGGGGAAATTCTTTGAGACCTCCAAAGCTGGTTAAATATTAGAAGGAATAAACGTAAGTTAACTAGGTCACAATCCCTGCCATTAAGTTCAGTCTTGTGGAGGACACAGATAAACACCGCACATGATGCAGCCCACAATCTTTTGAGGAAGGAAGCAGGAAGAGAAATGAACAAACTCATGAATTTCCCACATACAAAACCAAGCAAAATAAATGTTCTGATAGAGGCCTCAGCTAACTGGTGGTACCAAGGGACCAGACATCTAGTTCCAAATGTCAGGACTGAGAAAGACTTCCCAGAGACATACAAGAAATGGAGATAGTCTGTAGGCAAATACTTGCAATTATAATAAGCAAGTCACAAAAGAAAAGGTGCAAATGAGCAATAAACATGAAAAGATGCTCAACCTCATCAGTGTTCAGAGAAAGATGCATTAAAATAATGAGTTTTAACCCATCGCAGAGTCAAAACTTAGAAATGTTGGTAAGATCCAGTGCAGACAAGGGCCTAGGGAAGCTGGTGCAAGTATGAACTGCCACCTCTGAGAAAGGAATCTTGCAGGTCTACTAAAATGTTCAACATCCACACGTTTTTGATGTAGGTCTCTATTTGAATCATTGCTTGAGATCAAGAAAAATATCTGAAAAACAAGTGCAGGCGCTAGAAGTTTAATCCATAGAACAAAAACTCAAGAAATGTCTTATTTTTCTGAGCAAAATTTAATTTTGTCAGAGCCCCGTGGATCAAGTTGGCAGATGATTCAATTTCAGTTGTTTTGGGAGTTCCACCACGTTCCTGGTGTCACCAAGGGCACTAGCAGCCTAGCATTATCCAGAACATTCCTAGAATAATCATCTGGTCTCTAGACCATGTTGGCCTCCAGGTACGGATCATGGCCCAAGAGGATAGTAGCTCCTCTGCTTCTCTGCTCGGGCACAAGGGCTTTCAGTGGCTTCCCCAGGCATACCCACATCTGCCTCCACCTTGAAGGCCTGCCCTCCCCAACCCCCGGAAGTCTGAGGGAAGGGTCCAGGTTCCAGCACAAACCCTTCCACTCTCTAAGTGTCAGAGGACCCTCCCAAATGCTTTCACCTCCCAGGAAGTTTCTTTCCCATGCTCCCACAGACTCTCAGCTGGGGCCCTCCCCATACCCCAGAAAAACATGGATGGAGGGCCCTGGGTTACCACGTGGTTACCAGGCCACACCAAAAGCTGCCAACGGTCCTTATTTGTATGAGTGATGGAGAAAACCTAGACTGTGAGCTCCCTGAGGGTAGGCTGCATCCTTTATCTTGGCACTACCCAAGCACAGGGGCTGACAAGTTGTAAATACCCAGTCATTGTGGAATGAAGAAACAAAAGGATGGATGGATAGATGGAGGATGGATGAGCACATGGTGGGTGAATAGATGGCTAGGTGGGTGGTGAATGGCTGGATGGGTGGGTAAGTGTTCATGTGAGTGACTGGATGGCAAGGTGCATAGGTACTTGAGCAAATAAATTTGGATGAATGAATAGATGCATGGGTTGATGGATGTGTGGGTGGATAGATGAGTGGATAGGTAGATAAGTGTATGAATAAGCAGTTGGATGGGTGGATAGATAGATGGAGGGGTGGATAAGTGGATGAATAGATGGTTAGATAGGTGGAGGGACAGGACTGAAAAAAATGTGACTTAAAAGTTTTCAAAGTACACTATTTTTAGGAAGGCCAGAGCAAGGGCTTCTTCTCTCTAATCCCTTTAGAGTAAGCAGTGATCCACCTAAAAGTTCCCCTGGCACTGGCCAGTCTATTGTGTCACTTTTTCCCTGAGGTCTAGCTCATTCACTTTGGGGCTCTGGAGGATTCTCAGTGTGCCTAGGGCCCCTGCTCTGAGCAGCTCACAGGTAGCACAACAGACTCACTTAGGACATGCCTCACCCAGGACACGCCTCACTGACTATACACTGTTCCAGGGAGCAGGATGGGTGAGATGCATTTGTTGGATGAATGAAGGAATCCCGTCAGTGAAAATGTAAATAACTCACCCCTAATTCTACCATCCAGAAAGAGTTATAGTTACTAATTTTGTGTATATCTTTCCATTATTTTTTAAATAGCCTCCATGCCCAGCAGGGATCCCAACACAGGGTTTGAACTCATGACCATGAGAACAAGACCTAAGCTAAGCCACCCAGGCACCCCCATTTTTCCATTATTTTAATTAGCATGTGGGTATTTCAGTGCAAAATTATATACCACTCTATCATTGGGTTACTTTATATAACAATGTATTTTGAATAATTTCCATGTCATTCAATGTTCTTCAAAGACATAATACACCATTACATAAATGTACCATAATTCTTATTGAGCCAGCCTCCTTTTGTTGTTTTCAATTATTCCTTATTATAAGCTCTACTGTGATGGACACGCTTACAACTCTATTTTTACAAACATTCAGGATTATTTCCTTAGAAGAAATCCCAAATTGCAGAATCGTGCCATCAAAGGATATACAAAATCATAAGGCTTTTCTCGAACGTCACCAGATTGTCCTCTAGAAAGATGGTGCTAATTCACACTCCTACCAGCAGAGTGAGAGAATCCGTGCATCTGACACACTAACCTGGTCTGGTTTTTAAGCCCAGAAGCAAGTCGCAATGTAAGATCTGCCTCTTTTTTTTTTTTTTTTTTTTTTACAGAGTGCAAGAACCCCTGGTTGGTTGGCTTGCTGCACTTCTTGAGAGTAATTTTCATTTCTAAAAACACTCCTAGTGTTTCGAATGCCACCACAAAGGGTGTGGTTCCTCATTAAGAGCAATAACGTGGTGCAGATTGATTGGTGTCTGAGCAGGGAACCGAAGCAAAGCAAAGGAACCAACATCTGCTCTCGGATATGTCTGCACGACGGGTGTGGGAAGGCAGAGCTGGGCTGGGCGGTTGAGGCAACCCTTGGGAGAAAGTGCCAGCACTTCTGAAGGCAGGATAATGAGCAACCGCCCATTTCTTATTTCTAATAAATGATCTCCATCATAAAAGTAGTTATCTTCTTATTAAGGAAAATTAAAGACATAAGAGGAATGGGGGTAGGAGTTATCACCTATGGTTCCACTCTCCAGGAGTAGCCAGTGTGATGTGTCATTGCATTTTCTTCCAGGATTTTTTTTCCTGTGTATAGCTTATTTCTTTTATGTGGTTGTAATAATATAGGAATGCGTTCGTGTGTCCTGTTTCTATTTGCCAACACACTATAAGCATGTTTCTAACTTATTGCAAACTCCCAGTAAACCTAATTTTAACAAGTGTATGATATTCCTTCAAGTTGGTTGGGTGGAAGCTTAACCATTTCCCCACTGGATACACAAGTTACATTCAGTTATTAACAACATGACACAAACATTGGCATGTGTGCATTTATCTATTATCTCCTTGCTTTAAACACATATGATGATAATTGGAGAATTCAGTTGGCGGGGTGGACAAAAAGGAGCATCTCGAGATGCTGACTCGTTGGCAAACAATCAAACAAGGGTATAAGTTGGCCTTCATCCCTTCTGCCGGTGGGATGCCGCCTTGGGCACTTTACAGCAGAGTATTGCTAAATTCTCGGAGCCTAGTACTACAGGCCAGTAGGTTAAATCACCCCCGGGGGACTCCCCCCATGGCATTGGAACAGAGCGCAGCCACCAGAGCGGTGGGGACTTTGCTTTCATGAGACCATGTGCTCACTATGGATGCCATTAGAAGAAAACGCTCCATCTGGTTTTGCAGCAATTCCTCATTTATGCTTATTAACTTCTTTGGCAACTTTGACTTTCCAGAGAACCAGCACTGTACTTTTTTTTTTTTAATTTTTATTTATTTATGATAGTCATACAGAGAGAGAGAGAGAGAGAGAGAGGCAGAGACATAGGCAGAGGGAGAAGCAGGCTCCATGCATCGGGAGCCTGACGTGGGATTCGATCCCAGGTCTCCAGGATCGCGCCCTGGGCCAAAGGCAGGCGCCAAACCGCTGCGCCACCCAGGGATCCCCAGCACTGTACTTTTGATGACAGTCAGTGGGTTCAAGTGCATAACTGGTGTTTTACAGTCTCCCCTCCTCCAGAAGTGTGCTAATGGGTGGGGCAGGAGCACATAGGGAAGTGAGAATTGTTCTTTTGAAAGTTTGTTCCTAAAAAATAAATAAATAATTTTTAAAAATAAAAAAAAATAAAAAAATAAAGAAAGTTTGTTCCTATCCACTCAGCATTGTTTTCATGTGAAAAATAAAAAAATACATGGGCTGAAGAACAGAAGATGAATACCAATGATTAATAAACACAAGAAAAATTGGCCAGTCTCACTAATAATCAAAACAAAGAAAAATAAAACAGTAATACCTTTACAAGTCACATCAGACTAGTAAACACTGATGATGTATATTGTGTGCTGAAATGGATACTTTTCTTAGACCAGATTTAGGCTTGCTTAACCTTTCTTTTTTCTCAAATATCCGTATTTATTACTATATGGATGTAAATGAGTCTGAATAGCACTTTATATGAAAAATGAGTACCAAAAGTAGCATAAAGCTCACTGTGTACAAGAAGGGCAATAGTCTCATATTATATGAAAGTCCCAAGAGATGATAAGATGACCAAGCCTCATATAGGTCATATAGTCTGGCTTTGATTTCCCTGAGAATCAGAGCCTCTTTGGGGATGTAAACGAGAAAAGCCCCAAATGCCTCATGGAAGCAGGGCTCACGCCATTCGGGGTATCAGGTCATAGATGTGGGCACATACTGCGGGACCAGCAGGAATGAGCCTAGGAGAGCTGACTACTCTCTGTTTTCTGCCCCTGAGCCCCTCATCACTCACCCCTAGGGATCAGAGGCAGGTCAGATTTATGAGGATGAGAATCCACAAATGAAGGGATCAACAAAATATGGAATATCCACACAAATGGAATATTATTCAGCCGTAAAATGGAATGAAGTCCGACACATGCTACAATGTGGTGAAACTTGATGACAGTAGGCTAAATGAAACAAGCCAGACATAAAATAAGTGAATATTGCATGTATCCACTTACATGAAGGACCTAGAATACTCAAATTCATAGACAGCAGAGTGGAGGTCACCAGGGACCGGGGGGGAGAGGAGAATTTGGAATTACTCCTTATTGGCTACAGAGCTTCTGTTCACAGGGACTCTGGGGTGGCCCAGTCAGTTAAGGGTTTGAATTCAACTCAGGTCATAATCCCAGTGTCCTGGGATTGAGCCCCACATCGGGCTCCATGATTAGCTGGGAGTCTGCTTCTCCTTCTCTTTCTGCCCCTCCTTCCCATCAAATAAATAAAATTTCTGTTTACAGTGGTGAAAAATTCTGGAAACAGATAGCAGTGCTAGTTGCACCACATTGTGAATGTATACTTAATTGTGCCACCAAACTAGACGCCTAAAAATAGTTACAAGGGCAAATTTTATACTACATATATTTTGCCACAATTTTTAAAATATTTTTTAATGCAGAAAACAAAAGGATAGTGAAAGAGCACAGGGCGTCTTTGTGGTGACAACCCTGCACTCTCGTCTCAACCCACAGTGCTTGGATCCATGGGCCTCCATATCCAGGGTTCACCCTCCACCGCCATCCTAGAGGGCCCCGTTACCTCTCGTCTTGTCACTTGTCCAGTTTCTTGTCTCTCAGTCCTCCTTTATATTAACTTTGTTATTTTGGTAAAATACAAACTATAGCAGCTTTCTGAGAAATGTGTGTATGGGATGTAAATTTTCTGAGACTTTGCAAGCATGAAAATCAGTTTATTCTACTCTCAGATTTGATTGGTAGGTCAGTTGGGTAGAATTTGGGGTTGAAAATCATTTTTCTTCCATATTATGAAAGCATTGCTCATTGTCTTTGAGTTTCTAGGTTGCTTCCAAGCTAAAAACTCCAAAGCCAATGTGACACCCGTCCCTGCAAATATGACTTATTCTCTTGTATTGGGTTTACTTCATTTCTTTTCTCTGTGATAGCTCATGATTTGTCCACAATGCCTTGGAATTTCATGATGCGGCTCTATTGTAATTCACAGTAAATTCGTGAGCCCTTTCCACCTGAAACCTATATCCTTCCATTTTGAAATTTTTTATTGGCTCAGTTCACTTGTTATTTTTTTTTTCTGTTTTCCCTCTTCCTGCTCTCCAAGCTAGTCTACTAATTTTCTAATCTTTCTTATTTTCCATCTCATGGATTTTCTCTTTATTTTTCTGAGATCCCTCAACTTTATCATTTGATCCCTATTTCTGGGTTTTTCATTTCTAGAAGACTTTTAATCTTCAAACAATCTTCTTTTATTGGCTGGGCTTTTAATTATTGATTTGTAGGAGTTCTCTATATAATCTGGATAGAAATCCTCTGTGTAAGATGGATATTTGCAAATATCTAGTCCCACTCGGTGACTTTTTTATTCTCTAAATAGTGTCCTGGGGGCAATATGGGTGACTCGGTTGAGCATCAAACTCTTTTTTTTTTTTTAAGATTTTATTTATTTATTCATGAGAGACAGAGAGAGAGAGAGAGAGAGAGGCAGAGACACAGGCAGAGGGAGAAGCAGGCTCCATGCAGGGAGCCTGACACGGGACTCGATCCCGGGTCTCCAGAATCAGGCCCTGGGCTGAATGCGTTGCTAAACCGCTGAGCCACCCGGGCTGCCCAAGCATCAAACTCTTGATTTCAGCTCAGGTCATGATCTTAGGGTCTTGGGATCAAGCCCCATGTCGGACTCCACACTCAGCAGAGTCTACTTGTCTCCATCTCACTCTGCACCTACCTCTGCTCATTCACTCTCTCTCTCTAAAATACATAATCAATCAATGATAAATAAATGTCCTTTGAGGAGCAGTAATTATAAATTTTAGTGAATTCAAATTAATCTTTTATTTTTTAATTAGTGGGTTTTGTGGGGGGGGGTGTCCTGTTTATTTTTTTTTAAGATTTATTTATCTGAGGGGAGGAGGAGGGGCAGAGGGAGAGGGAGAGAGAATCTCAAGCAGACTCCCTCTTGAGCACAGAGCCCGACACAGGGCTCCATCCCACAACCATAAGATCATGACGTGAGCTGAAACCAAGAGTCAAACACTTAACTGACTGAGCCACCCAGGCACCTCTGTATGTCATGTTTAAAAAGTCATTGCCAGGGTGCCTGGGTGGCTCAGTTGGTTAAGCATCTGCCTTCGGCTTGGGTCATGATCCTGGGGTCCTGGGACCGAGCCCCTCATCGGGCTCCCTGCTCAACAGAGAGTCCACTTTTCCCTCTCCCTCTGCTTGTGCTCTCTCTCACTGGCTTTCTCTCCCTCTCTCAAATAAATGAATAAAAATCTTTAAAAATAAAAAAAAATTTAAATAAAAAATCTTTCCCTACTTCAAAGTCATGACAGTTCCCCTACGCTTTCTTCTGGAAGCTGTAGTATTTATTGTACCTTTTACATTTAGAATCATGGTCCAACTCAAACTGGTTTATGTGTGGTGTGAGGTAGGGGCCAATGTTTCTAGTAGTTTGCTTTGGCCCCTTTCTTCCATGTTAGAGACTTTCTTTAAATGCCTAGTAATCCCTGTTGCCTTCACATGCTTAAACTTGAGGAACTAAAAATCTGTTTAGAAATTCTGAGTGTGGGGATGCCTGGGTGGCTCAGCGGTTGAGCTGCTGCCTTTGGCTCCAGTCGTGATCCCGGGATCTGGGATCAAGTCCCTCATCAGCCTCCTGTGAGGAGCCTGCTTCTCCCCTGTCTGTGTCTCTGCCTGCCTCTCTCTCTCTCTCTCTCTCTCTCTCTCTCATGAATAAATAAATAAATTTTTAAAAAAAGAAAGAAAGAAATTCTGAATGTGAAGGTAGGGAATGTCAATCACAAACATCCCTGGAAGTTCATCTGGAAATTCTGCACATTAGTATCTTTGTAGTCTTTCTTCCTGTGCTGGACAAACTCCCTGAAGAAAATTCCTTCATTCTCCAGCCTGGAAGTCCCTGCTTGGCTGTCCATGTCCAGGAGCCTGGGGAGGGTCCTAGAAGCCACCTCGCATAGGTTCACTTAGACTATCAGGTGTGATAAACACCCCATCCTAACTGGATCTAATGGCCGATGCAGAGTTACTCAGTTTTACTTTCTCTAGAGAATAATCTCCAAATGCAGGCAAGGTGTAGGGGAGTGTGGTAATCACTCCATGCCCCACCAACAGAGTACAGGAGGAAATGTAGGGATCCGACTGCTTTTGGATTAACTTTCAGCTTCCCCGCGACTCACTTGGTGCCACCTACTTCTGCATGTTTTGAGGATCTGGCTGCATATGCATCGAATTGCCTTTCTGCTTTCTCCACCACCGGCTGCAGATTCAGTCTTCCCAAATCTGCTAAAGCAGCTACCACTTGTCCATCTGTTTCCCAGATTCCCAGATTGTGCTGCTGTGTTCCTCTCATGTTCTTGCAAGTTTATGCCTTTTAAAAAAAAAAATCTTACTGTAGTGGGGGGGAGGAGAGGCAAAATTAGTGTCTTTCATCTGCCATCATTACCTGGAAGTTAGTTTAAACTTTTTTTTAAAGAAAGTAATGAACGACATTTACCAAGAACCTTAGAAATGTTCATATCCTTTCATTCTACTTTTAGATTTCTAGGCATTTGTCCTGAAGGAGTCATCAGAAAAATAGGGACAAAAGTATTTATCTTTTGCAGTGTTATTTATTTACAAGGCCAAAACTGGAGGGTATTATGCTGAGTGAAATGAGTCAATCGGAGAAGGACAAACATTATATGTTCTCATTCATTTGGGGAATATAAATAATAGTGAAAGGGAATAGAAGGGAAGGGAGAAGAAAT
This sequence comes from Canis lupus baileyi, assembly GCF_048164855.1. Lineage (NCBI taxonomy): Eukaryota > Metazoa > Chordata > Mammalia > Carnivora > Canidae > Canis > Canis lupus. The sequence goes on from NC_132866.1 coordinate 6,709,356, forward strand.
GGGTAGGAAATATCAGAAAGGGAGACAGAACATAAAGACTCCTAACTCTGGGAAACGAACTAGGGGTGGTGGAAGGAGAGGAGGGCGGGGGGTGGGGGTGACTGGGTGACGGGCACTGAGGGGGGGCACTTGATGGGATGAGCACTGGGTGTTATTCTGTATGTTGGCAAATTGAACACCAATAAAAAATAAATTTATTATTTTAAAAAAGGCCAAAAATGGAAAACAAACTATATGTCCCACAAGAGAGAAACCGTTTAGAAACCGATGTATTTCCATGTGATGAAATAGCAAAAGTCATTAAAAATAATATGTATGAAGAATATTTAATGGTAGGGGAAATGTTCATAACATAATCAGTAAGTGCTAGAAGGATATAAAACTATATGTTCAATTTCATCCCAATTCTGGAGAGGGAGATAAATGAACAAAAATAGTCCCATCCTCCATTTAAGAAGGGGGGATGGAGGACACAGAGAAGGAGAAAATACAGGAGGAATAGCATAATTTTAACCACAGCTCTCTTTAAACATTTACTGTTGCTATAATCAGAAAAATGTAATTGTTTTAAAATTAAAATAGGATCCTGCTTCATTTCAGCCCTTTCTCTCTCCTCACCTTGTAGTCTACTCACGTGCCTTGACATGGTGACTCAGGAGCCCTTTTACCTGGAACCAACACTTGCTTTCTGCCTGACTCCTCCTCACCCTTCCAGCGCCGTCCTCTCTTAGATTCCTGTCCACTCCACGCTGGCTTGGGAATCCGTTCTCTAGTTCCTCAGCCTTGGGGGCACGACTTTATCAGAATCCTTGCACATTAATAGGACCAATGATATTTTCTATGAACTCTGGGAGGGGGCCAGGGAAGCAAGTCCTGTTTACCTCTGCATCCTCGGCCCCAGGCCGGGTACCTGGCACTGAGCAGAGCTTCACTAAATGGCCATCACAAGTCTTTGAATGGAACAGAGTTGATCGGAAAACGTGAAGGAATGAACAGCATTTTCATGGACTATTACTTGGCCCTTGAGGGTGTGTTGGTCTCTGCCATCCTGGTTTTCCATGGCTGTGAAAAGCCTAACCTCTGGACATACAATGCCACACACAAGATATCTGTGTTCATCTAGGGACACCTACCCAAACTGCAATTGTGAAGTTTAGGAGGAAATAATCTGCAAGCATCTGTAGACTGGCCTTACAAACCAATCTCAGAGAGAAATGGCAAATCCCACAGGCCCCAGCTGCAGTTGACAAGAGTAGCTCAAAGCATAGGGCTCTGTAATAATTATCATTATTTAACATCGTTCCACAAGGAACCATTAGAGGAACAAGGCTTGAAATTACAGTCAAATGATTCCCCCTTCTCTTCAATCTATACACACAAGACCCCAGCAGCACAGCAAGGGGGGTGGGAAAGCTGTGCTCAGTTATACTGTAATTATTTCTAACTCTATCCCCAACCCCAAAATACCATCTTGTCACATGGCTTGTCATTTTGGCATGGCTCAGTCTACCATAACTTGTCATATTTTCCCAGCTTTTATTGCAGTTTTCATGAAGCACATGGATTCCTGATAGAATAATGGCTTATGCTGGGAAAGTCTTGTTAAAAGCTGCTGAAACTTTGCGCTGCCTCTGCTCCTGCAAAGACTTGAGAACAGATCTGCCCCACTGATACGGATCTGCTGTGGCCAGGACGTGAGCGTTCTGTAGCGTAGGGGCACATGAACAGCCTTGCCTAGAGCCCCATGCCACCAGCCAGTAGGAAGCACGTGGATACTGCGAGGGTCACGTTGAAGGGCGAAGGACAATCTGCCCCTGCTGACAACACTTTAGACAACCAGGTGTGAACCACAGACTCTCCAGGCAAGTGTGCCTCTCTAGCAAGCTCTGGTGTAGCTCCGGGCCACCCACCCCATTCCTTCTCCTAATGGCATTCCAGTCCCCTGGTGGGAACTTATTCTACTTGCGGGACTGTAGAAGACCCTGCCTTCCCTTGAGCCAAGAGGAAGACAGGTGGCTCATGCTAGGCTCTGAGGCTGAGGCTGAGTGTAGATCTTGAGTAGGTAGACCAGTTGGCCAGGAATGGAGAGGTTCCCAGCATTCCTGCCATGGAGTGATTCCCACAGTTCCACTCCCATCCTCCCACCACCCTAAAAACTTCCTTGGCTATTTCTGAGCCAGGTCTCCAGTCTTCCCATTGATTCTGGATACTTCTTTTGCTTAAGTCCAGAGTTAGCTTCTATTGCTTACAACCTGGCGTCCTGGCTGACCTACTTGTTCCTCCCTTTCCTCAAGGCCCTCAGGGGCTGCTGAGAAATCCTGAGCCAGGGTAAGTCTGTGATAAAGCCTTTCTCCCCTGGATCAGAACTACAGGTTCCATCCCCTAGACAAGCACTCCTCCTCAGGAGCCCTCCAGACCTCCAACCTTAACCAACCACCCCCTTCTCCCCAGTTTTATCTTTGCCCACACTCTGCTGGCTGACAGTCACGGGTCTGGCCAGTGAATCTGGCTCAAGCTGTATTCACTAACCACAATGACCACCCCAGATGGTGTGGGACACCCGCCCCACCAAGCTGTTCCCGTAGATCCCAGAGGGACACAACTGCCCCTTGGCAGCCCTTTACATCCACCTCTCCGGGCACTTAGCACGTTTGACCTTCTGTTACAGCTGTGTCCAAAGATGTCCTTTCAACTCCCCAGCAAGAATGATGTGTCAGCAAGCTATCAGAGAAGCCAGGATCTCCCCAGCCTTGTCCCGCTGCCAGCCGTGTTGGTGCGCAGTGATTTGGCTGCCTCTATAGATAGACTCTGCCAGGCACTGACAGGGTCCCTGAAACAGAGGCCAGATCCGTCCACCCCAGTTCCAGGATAATCTCTGTAAGAACCTGTGCCCATCTTGCTCACCTTCTCTTGCAGACCTGGACTCGGTTTTCCATTAAATGTCAAGTCCAGTGGTCCATCTTGATCAGAAAGGGTAGGCTTTCGCTGCCATTAAAAACATCTTATTAAAAAGATGGACAGATTCAATAATAGGGAGCGTTAAAAGGTGATTCAGGTTCAGAGTCTGCACCTGGGAGATAGCACTGCTTTCCACAGAATAAAACTCAAAGGGCTCGGCTGAGCCTCCAGCCCCGCGCCCCCCAGATGCACACACGTAGGCACACGCAGGGGGCCGGCACCCAGCTGCAGCTCAGCAGGACCCCTCTTCCTCCCACGCATCCTCGCTCTCCGCCCTCTGCCACTGCCTGTGCTCCATCTGAGACGCCTGCTTCCCATCTCCCCATCCAGCAGCATTGCTCTGGTTTTTCAAGGTCCCCAGTTGAAGCCCACCACTATCCAAAAAGCCTTCCCACCACCACTAGGCTAAGTGAGTTCCACCTCCCTTTCTCCCAGCACCTTTCGGAGCCCTTTGATGGTGCTGACCACCAGCCCACTCCATTTATGAGACCGTGTCTCCTGCCAGGTCATGATCCACAAGGAGAAAGAGGATGAACTTCTCCTTCAGGTGCCTCACCTGCAAAAGGGGTCGTAGCATCACTGCCCCAGAGTCACTGAGAATTCAGTGAGCTGATGCGAACAAAGCACTTAAACAGCTGACACAGGGCAGGGCTCTCTGGCTCCTGGGCGCCCACCGAGGGCCACTTGTCTTATCTACATGCTCTCAGTCAGTTCTCTTGGGCTGCAAAGATGAGGTCACTAGGTACACAGAGCTCTCATCCATGCCCCAAAGTCATGGACCTCTGGGTAGAGTCAGGGGGCTCACGCCCAGGCCTGGCTGGCTCTCAAGTGCACATTCTTCCCTGCCCTCTTCACCACCCAGACTAAGACCATCGCTGACTCTACCCAGGGTCAGTCCCTCGAGGGTTGCCTTTTTAAATTTTGAGGGAAGAAATGATCGTGCCAATCCACTTTTCTTTCTTTCTTTTTTTTTTTTCCAAAAAAATCCGCCCAGTTTAGGAATGCATGCCCCAGCTGAGCAGGGCTCCAGGAGCCTCCCAGGCCCACCTTCATGCCCCCACAGCCTAATCCAAGCAGGTTTTGGTACAAAATGGGCCAAAGGGGATCGGGCAGGAGGTGAAGACCAATCTGGATAATTGAAAGCCCTATGGAACTTCACAGAGGGATGAGAGGAGGCCTTTACTCTGCAGAAGGAAAGCTGTCCCCAGGAAGAGGCACCCAGGCATCCCCAAAACGTGAAGCCGAGCTCCTTGGTCCAGAAGACATCCACCCTCATTACCCCCTGCTAGTGACTGCGCGGACAGCAGCGCCCAGAACTGCAGGGACCTGCTGGGAGGTTGGCCTCCATGCTCCCCTCTGTGATGGCAACACTCTGGAACAAGTTTGACTCAAAGCTTCCAGAAGCTCTTTTGCCTGCATCGCCTCAGGGAAGACGAAGGCAGGCAGTTCCTGTAAATGTGTAGACACCCCCGGGGCCTGCTTTGCCAGGACCCTGACTGCCCAGCAGGACCCTGCTCCTGCTCATACAAATTACAGACAACTGCCCATGGGAGACATCATGTGCCATCCCCAAGATTGCTGACTCTTCTCATTTTTTTAAAGATTTATTTTTTTTTTGAGAGAGAGAGAGAGAGAGAGTACGTGCACACAAGCAGGGGCAGCAGCAGCAGCGGGAGAGGGAGAAGCAGACTCCTCGCTGAGCAGGGAGCCCAATGCAGGGCTCGATCTCAGGACCCTGAGGTCATGACCTGAGCCAAAGGCAAGCGCTTCAGTGACTGAGCCCCCCAGGCACCCCCCCGGCACCCCCCGACTCTTCCTATTGACACAAATGGGGGCAAATGAGGCCTCTGGAACAAGGGAGCCAGGCGTTCACCAGCATCTGGGTCCTCGCAGTTAGAAGAGTGCACATGACATCATCAGATCCACTGCCATGTGTGGCTCCCGGCAGCTCTTGAGGAGGAGTCCCTTCAGTGAAGGATCCCATAAAGGCCACAGCCTCTAAACCTACACACCGTCCATGAGCAGGATTTCCCCAGCCAGGCTGGCCATGGAGAGAGCAGCTCAGTGTCCTTTCTGTCAAGACAGCTTCAAGTTCAACTCATTTAACTCATTTAATTGTTGCTTCCATCCCAAAAACTAAGACATGACCTACTTCTCTCTCTTTCTCTCTGTCATTCACACACTCACACATACACACAGAAACATTATTTCTAAGGTCATGGCTAACAGCTTCTTCATATCAATTGTTGCCAAAGATTAGGGTTGCCATGTAAAATAATAGAACATCAAGTACATTTGAATTTTATACAAACAACAAACAGTTTTTAGTCTAAATATATACCAAATATTGTGTGGGATATACTTATACTACAGAATTATCCGTTTTTTTCCCTGAAAATCAAATGTAACTGAACATCCCGTTCTTTTATCTGCTGAATCTGACAACCCTATCTAAAAGCTATTATTTCAAGCACAGTGTAGATGTGGCCCCAGAGGAGGCAAGGGTCCTGGGAAATTGTACCCGGAAATATAAGTCCATTGAGAAATGCTTGCCATCCATTCATAGTCTGTCCCTTTGAGGGTCACCGAGCCTTGGTAGGATCAGAATAGGAAAGATGCCGTGAAAGGGTGGACAGATCCTGCTGCTGAAGTGACCCATCCTTAGCCACCTTCCCTGGACCCTTTTGTCAGCCCCACCCCCACTGCCTCATTCGTCCAGGCCTTACCCATGTGGAAGCCACCATGCCCTTCCTTTCACATGACCCCATGCCATTCCCAGTGGTCGTTCTTCTCATCCCCTTCATGTCTTCATCCCTGGGTATCTCAGCACGCTCCCTGCGGCATCTTTCCCTTCCAGCCTCACCTCAACTTTTCCATCCACTCACTGGCACTCTGCTGTGCTCCCTAAAGCACGGCTTGCCCTCACCATGACTCCTCTGCTCAACAACCTGCCTTGGCTCTCCACAGCCCACTGGATAAGATGTACAGTCCTGAGTCTGGCATTCAAGCTCACACCAGCCCCACTTCCCATTTCCTATCTTCTCTCTCTCTTTCATGCCCCATCATCCTCCAGTGCTGTTCCTTCATGACACTCGGTCTGGAGCGCCCCGCCATCCTTTTCTCCAAGGTTCTACTCACTCATCAAGGCCTGGGGCATCCTCATTATCTGAACTCATCACTCTGTACAAAGTGTCCTTTCCACTTACTCATCAGCTTGCTCATTGCCTGCCTCTGCGCCTCACCTCCGCTATTATGTAAGCTCTGTAGGAGCAGGGACCTTCTAGCCCAGGCCTTATGGCAAGTAGGGAAACTTAAGAGACATGCTCAGGAAATGCTTACTGTTGAATAAATACAATGCCACCTCTTCCAAGAAGCCCTCTTTATTTCCTCTAGCTACCTATAACCTCTCCATGCTCAGAACCCAGGCAGCCCTGGAACAGGCCTCTCTAATTCAGTTATCATTTCCAACTTGGATTACAGAGAGTGTCTCATTCCACCCACCGGACTGCAAGTTCCAGAGAGAGAGCAGAAACTAAGTCTTACCCTGTACATTCTATGCAGAGTGTAGGAACCCCATATTTTGAACAAATGCACCTGTGAAATGTGGATAAGCACAGACAATTGGCCTAGGACTCTGGGACCCACAGAATACATTGTGCGAAGACATCAAGGCTCAAGCTCCCCACCCCAGCTTTCCGCAAACAAATCTCTACTTCTCTCCCCAGGCTGGGTGGGATCCCAGACCTGCTGGCTTCACCTCCTAGTGCTTCTGATCTGCCCTGGCCTGTGTCCTGGCCACAAGCAGCAGTGGGAACTGCTCTGGGAACAGGGACTCCCCTCACATGATCCACTCAGGGATCTGTGTTTGAGGGGGTATCACCCAGGTCAGATTCCCAGGTCAGAGCTCCCTCAACCACAAAAGTCCTGGGTGCAGTGCAGTGGGAGTGGGAGGGTGAGTGATGAGGTTGAAGAGCAGCACCTGTGGGAGCCCTGGACAGGGTTCAACGCCCACAGATGGAGAGGCCTTGGGCTGCAGTTGGTAAGTGCATGCATCTCACGGTGAAGATGAGGACTCTGGGCTTTCCCTGGTACCCATTTCGGAGCGTCGACGGAATGCACACACAGGTCCGTGCAAATCCACACCCACATCCCAGACCACCCAGCAGTTCTACTGCTAGAACGACACAACCATCCCAGCCACTGCAATGTGCCCCCGTCCTGGGGAAGCCAAGGAGAAGATCAGCAAGAGGTGCGTCGATCTCTCCCCGATTCGTTCATTCAGCAAGTATTTACTGAGCCATTACCCACCAGGGATGGAATGCCATCCCGCACCCACACCTTCCCCGTATTATGGCTGATCCACACCCCCGCTTGTTCTGCAGAAAACTGCCGATTGAAAAACGTGATGCAACGTGCCCAGGGTCACATCGAGAGTGTGGCCGGGTCTATCTGATTCCCACACGCTTCCTCAGTGTCCACCATGCCTCTTATTAGTTTTTTATCGTGTTTTGTTCAAGGACAATGTATGCTTCTATGTGCTCTCCAAGTGCATCTAGATGCAGGTTTTATTTATTTTTTATTTTTATTTTTTTATTTTTTTAATAGATGCAGGTTTTAAACTCAAAGGAGCAAGTGCCTTTCCTTCCGTCATGCGTTCAGCAAGCACACCTTCCCATGAGGTCCCAGGGGTACCTGCGGGAATGCCCGTGAGCCAGGCCTGCCCCCTCATCAAGCAGCTGGCGGTCTGGTGGGGAACAATGCGAAGGGTAGTACATCTTAGGGACGGCCCGTAAGCATTGGGCTGACCCCTGGACTTCGCTTCTAACCTCTCTGAAAGGCTGGAACAAAATAAAAACAGTAAGGGAGTAAACCCACATGTCATCCAATGGAGAGCTCTCGCGGGCACACGCACACACTCAAGGAAAGGCTTCCCGTTGCAATGAGCATCATTTTGTTTTCATACCTCTGTTTTGGTTTCACTTGTCACGGGCTAGGATTTTCCTGTTGTCTCCCCCCCACACACACTTCCTTTCTTTATTTCCCTGCTATGACAACCCCGTTAGAAAAGCGTTGGAATAGCAGGCTGGATGAGAGGTATCATTAGAAGCGCATTGATATTATTTAAGACAGGGCTCATTAAAACAAAATAATAAAGATCCAGATGATAGCAGGGAAAGCAGGTTGTCTGGGTGCCACCGCACAAAATACTTCGTTAGTGTTCCTAATTAATACTAACAACTGTCACGAAATAAAAATATCACACCCTTTAAGATCTGCCTGCCTATCAGGCGCTGTTCTAGCTGAAAAGCCCCCACGTCTAGTTCACTGTGATCCCGTTCGGAAATAATTGGTGTGGTTTGATTGATAATGTGGATTCCTCTTTAAAAGAAAACACACTATTTTTCATAATCAGAGCCAGAATGCATAATGAGCAGGCGGGTGATGCCTTCAGCATCAGGTCTGTCAAAGCGTGCGGTTATTTCCATATTGATGCAAACTAAGATATTACACTCCCTCATTACATTGACGTGGCACATCTTTCAACACTCAGCTCCGAATCATACATTCCTTGCAAACAAAATTACCTTCATTTTCTCCTTTGGTTCGGCGGAGCTAGCAGTTAAAATATGCCCTAACAAGCTAATCAACTAATTTTTAGAATATGTTGGTACCGTTTAATATTCTAAAAGAAAACAAGAAAAAGTTGCTAATGGGTCTGCAGGCACAAACAGAAATAAATAGACAACTGGTTCATTGAGCATTAGCATACTTAAGTTTGAGCCAGTCACGGTGGAATTCATTTTGCAAGTCAAAAAAGCAGTATCTATTTGTATCCATAAGCCAAACAACCTCATTTACTCGGTACATACTTGAGCAGATAACCTTGGCAAGAAAACAACAAGGAGAAAGCCTTCTTTTAAAGAGTGGTGTGTGCCCCGCAGGGGAACCAGCCCGGGGGGAGGAGTCGGACGTGGCAGCCCGGGGTTGGCCTCCTAGCTCTGCCCCAGAAGAAAGGCTCCACTTTGGGGGTAGTCCAAGAGCTCGGGGGAACCCCAAGGCCAAGCGCATCCCAAGGAAGAGGATCAATGGAACTTTGCTCGGTGGTCATCAGTAAGGGAGCCTGGGAACACCTGTGGTGGGTGCTCACCTGGGTGTTGGGGAGGACCCAGATTGGCCGAGAGGGGTCAGAGGCCCAGACAAATCGAGTGTATTAGCTCAGGCTGCTATCACAAAATACCAGACAGCGGCGCTTCGACAATACATATTTCTGATGGTTTTGGAGGCTAAGAAGCTCAAGATCGAGGTGTCCCCCACTCCCCCGCCTCCCCAATTCGGTTCCTGGCTTGCCTCTTGCTGGCTTGCCTTCTCACTGTGTCTTCACACAGTAAAGAGAGAGCAATCTCTCTTTCTTGCTCTTCTTATAAGGGCACGAATTCCATCATCAGGGTCCCACCCTCACGACCTCACTTAACCCGAACAACCTCTCAAAAGCCCTATCGCCAAATACCATCAGGTTGAGGGCTAAGTCTTCACCCTATGAATTTGGCGAGGGGGAGCACAATTTGGTCCATAGTTCCCGGATTTAAGTATCAGAGTCCCTGGGATCTTACCAGCTGTTTGACCTTGAGCAGGTGCCTCAGTATTCTCACTGTAAAGTGGGGGAGAGAGGGATGAGTGGCTCCCCCTCCTAGGCTAGAGCAAGGGTTAAGTGTGGTAATGGATACAAAGGGCTTAGTACATGGGATGCCCCACTTGAAAGTTAGCCATGGTGCCCCACCCTCCTGTGTAGGGACCCTGGTACCCTGCTCTCCCTACTTGCCCTTAAGTTCCCATCTTCCTGCCTTTGCTCACGCATGTGTTCCTCTGGACTGTCTTCCTTTCCTCTGTCCTCATCTTCCACCAACCTGACTCCTGCCCATCCTCGGCTTTCCAGCTTCTTCTCAAAGACATCAATGCCCCCAGATCCTTCCCTGGCCCCCACATAACACACCCACCAACAAACACACGTGTCCCCTGACTTTGAGCTCCGATAGCATTTTCACAAAAACTGAGTGAGTGACAGTCTCCATCCACTGAGCTGCAAGGTGTTGAGGATGAGGACAGAGTCTTGTTTTTTTTTGGTATCAACATGGGACATGCCGTCTGGCACATAGTAGACACTCAATCCGTGTTTGCTGGACAAACAGATGGACAAATGGGTAGATGGATGAAGGGATAGTACTTTATGTACATTCTTATTATGGCGCTTCCCCTCCTTCTTGGATGACAGTCAGTAGTGTTTATTCTCAACCCTTCACTGTGCTGAACTCAGGAGGCCCCCCCACCCTCCCCAGTCTACACCTGCTGACCCCTGGGCCTAGCATGCCCCCCATTCCACTGAGTACCTAACACTATTAGAATGTGGCATTACCTACATGTGGGGTGATACCCAATGTCTTTAACCATCCATATGGCACCACATGGACAACTGGGACAGACACTGGCCGATTTGCCAGATACAGGTGTGCTGGCTGCATGCCAACCCTGCTTCTGCAGATCTCCCCCAGTGAGGCCCAGACAGACTGAGGGCCAGGCTTACCTCTCTGTCCCCAGCACAGTGCCTGGCACAAAGTAAGTGACACTCAGTAGAGGCTGGATGGAGCTAACTTGCCCCATGCTGGCCAGGCCACATGGAGATGCTGGGTGCCCCTGCCCCTCCTATGGATACAAGTGCCCAGACCACCCCCATACCACACAACAAACACTTGTTGTCCTCAGCCAGCCCAACTTTGCCACATAGCAAAGATTAAGGAATGGCACTTTCTTTCTGTTCCTGATCCCAAAAGCTACTTTTTACAAAAATCTGCAATGACATATAGCCTGCTAGGCAATTGTTCATCATTTCCTCCCAGGGATCTTACTATGGTTTAGAACTCAGTTATATGAGAATAAACTATGCCTCCCCTTTGCCTGGCATTTTGCTGATTCTGCAAAGTCCACACATCCATTGCCTATTGGTCCCATCACGCTACACCTCAGACCTGGTACTGGTATCCCCTTTCCAAATGGGGAAGGCTGATGCTCCTTGATGTTGAGCGATGTGGCCCAGAACTTTACTAGAAAGAGCTGGGGTCAGGACTTGAACACAGATCTTGGACAACTAAGCATGCTTGCTCTCCTACCCGCCCCCTTCCGCAGCCCCGAGGGCTTCTCTAGAGCCTGTGAAGTCTACTCATCACTTAGCAAATAGCTCCTGTGTGTCTCCTCTATGTCACGCCCTGTTCTGCGAGCCCAGGGGAGAAAGAGCCCCTCGGGCAGGAAGGAGACTGACAGGTTCACAGAGAGAAGGGGGGCTGGGGCTGCTGGAGTAGGACCACGGAGAGACAGCAGGGGAGGAGCAGGTAAGAACCCAAGTTGATTTTCAGATCAGAAGACTTTTAGGAGATTTGCATAATTTATGTCCTTTTGAGAACCACCATTTAAATTTATAAATACAGCCACGAATTCTCTTTTGAAGAAAACCAAGAGGCAGGCATTGCTAACCCATAACCCACAGTCAGGGAGAAGTGAAACCATCATGCACCGGCTCAAAAAAGTCATTTTCAGAGCTTATCACTGTAACCATGGTTTAAAAAAGTATTTGTTTTACATAGACACACTTTTAAAAGCTAACAGGTGTCACTTTTTAATAAATTGGCAAAGACGAAACAGGATGAGAACGTGCCATTGGCAGGTGGGAAGCTACAGATCCAAGGCGCACAGGGTTGATAGGAGGTTACGGGGAAAGTTTGAGGTTTTCAGCAACAGCAGAGCCTCCCCACACCCTTCATCACAGCTCCTCGTAGAAACAGGCACTCACCACGAAACCCGGGCACATCATTTAGAAGGATTCTATTTCATTTAGTCACTTTACTAAGGCAGGGAGGGATCATCCTATTTTCACTTTTCTGAATCCTAAAAAAAAAAAAAATCTCAAAAAAAAAGAAAGGACCAAGCTTCAGTTTTCTAGATAGACAGGAGAAACTGTTATAAATAGACCCTCTAAAACTGCCTTTGGAGGTCAGAAGACAGCGAAGTTGCTGGAGCTGGAGCACCCGCAAATTACACTTTTGGATGTTATGGCAACAAAACTATGCAACGTTACAGACGCAGAAAACATACATGTTAGTGCCGCGTGCAGGCTCGCTGCGTCCTTTGTGCAGGCATGACCTCAAATACCCACGTGTGAAGGGTTGTCAAGGAAACGGCAGCTCACCCTCTGGACCTGTGAGACAGAACGGCCCTAAGCATCTGAGCGACCAGCTGGGTGGGTGAGGGCGAGGGGAGGCGAAGGTGGGTGGGGGCCACGTGGCCCGCAGCGCCCACGGGGACCCTTCTTTCCGGAGCCCCTGGGTGAGGCACAGGAGTCGGGGCGACCATCAAGGAGACTGGACCCTCAGGAGGCTCCCAGTCCAGCAAGAACCACTGGAGTGGGTTGCAAGTCACCCCACTCAAGGGGTGTGGCCGGTGCCGGGAAGGGGGAGCAGAATCTGGGGGCCAGAGGTGGGAGCCATGACCCCGACTGCAGGGAGCAGGGAAGCCTTTCTCAAAGATGTGGACCCTTGGGGCACCCGGTGGCTCAGCCCATGAAGCATCTGCCTTCAGCTCAGGCCCTGATGCCAGGGTCCTGGGATGGAGAGCCAGCGGGGAGTCTACTTCTCCCTCTCCTCCCTTGTGTTTGTTCTCTTGCTCTCGCTCTCTCTCAAATAAATAAATAAAATATTTAAAATTAAAAAAAAAAAAGGATGTGGCCTCTGAGTTGGGCACCGAGAGAAGGACGGTCTACACACAGGGACCCGTGTTTCGCGGCAGTGGAGCCTATGCCCCTGGGGGAGGAGTGAGAGACACATCTGGAGAGGCAGATGTGCAGCTCAACCTCGATAAACAGTTCCAGTACACAAACTGTACAGATTTGTGTCTAGCTGATAAGATTCTTTGCGGAGATACTACTACTTTGAAATGCAGGTTGTTGCTTCTTGAGGGTTACTACAAATAGATCTCTAAGATTCTGACGTTGAATGTTTCTAAATATTTTGATGGTTCCTTTTATTTCTTGACTTGTATATGGCAGCACAGCAAACTCCTGGGAATCAGCATCCATGATTAATTTGGGGGAGTTTCAGAATGCAACATTTGGGTTTTTTTTGTTTTATAATCAAATCATGTATATATGTTTTAAATCCAGATGCGATGGGGATGGGGTGTTAGTCTAAGAATTACAAGTTGGTTGTGGAAGAAGGAACACTAGACTTGGACATCACAGAGAGGCCCTCCCCCATGTCCTGGCTGTCTGGCCATCAGCCATGTGTCCCCTCCCGGGTTGTAGAGATGTTCACAGTGGGTCAGAGGGTCACATAACCCTCACATGTCACCTCTGAAGCCATGCACATGTCTTTTGGTAGCAGTCATTCCAGGCAACCGGAAGATATTTGAGCTTGATCCAGATTGCATGTCAGAAAGATAATGGGAGTAGATGTTGGGTAAATCAAGGTGAAAAGAATCAGGTCTGCCCTGGGCTCAGCCTTCCTGGGGCCTGGTCAGGTTGAACTGTAACCTTGGGCGAATTTCAGGCTGGGGATTTGTATGGTTTGAGGGCAACCTGGAGGCAACCAGATTCAGTTCGGACTTTGGGGCCCTATTTGGAACCTCTAAACTTTTGCTACAGGAGATGAAAAAAAAATACTCTGGCAGCCAGGGAAGATGGCCGTAGGGGTCTCATCTGGGGGTACAATGGAGAGAATCACCGAACATGCCCAGTGGCAGCCAGGGCTTGCTCCTGCCTCACTCCCAGAACTAGTCAAGTATCCACTTGGACAGATCCACCCAACAGCATCTGCTGACTTGCCAAGGACTCCCACCCTAAAGCACTGTGACAGCTTTGCTCAAAGTATACTTATTGACTATGGCATTCTGTCTTGTATATTAATTATTTCATATTTTCAAAATGCTTTGATGATGAAAAGAGCTACTTAGGAGCTGAGTTTCTATGGTTATTTTTGCTGTTATTTATATAATGCCACACAAACAATACTACGCAGCCCTGTGGATGATGGTGAGCTTTAAACAAAGAACAAGTCCTGCCCCAGCAGAGTTGGAAGATTCCAACACAATAGCAAAAACAAAATGAAACAAAACACCAACAAAATGGAGTGCAGATGAATCAGATTTTTCTGAGCATGATGACTGCAAACCAGCAGGCAATTGAAGGATTACACAGCTCCAGGCAGTCTAGAAGCTGGTCCGAAGAGCATTCATTCCTTGGACATCAAGGCGTGGGAAGCATCTGAAATGAGAAGCCCTTTGTTGCTCTTGAGGCTGCACCCCGTGGACCCCACGAGGAACCTCATATACCCCAGGGTTCTCATCCCACAGCTTCACCTGTGTTGTTCCCATTCTTAGGGATGGGGAAATTGAGGTGAGCCTGCACCAGAGAGCCCCTTTCCTGGCCCCATCTTGCCTTGACAGAATGATCTTGATGTTAACCCAGTATAATGAGGTGGAGAAAATAGTCTCCTACAGCAAGCATGTGAAGTTCCCTCAGGGAAACTCCCATGTTTGGAGATAAATTAATTGAGAAATCCAATTGGAACAAAAGCAAAGGTCCCAGGAGCCTGAGGGATGTGCAGCTGCCCTGAAAGGGTGATTGTTGGAGGGGCAGGGAAAAGAGAGGCAGGACAGGGTAGACAGGCAAGAAGGGGGCAAGAGGCTGTGCAAAGCAAAACGAGGTGTTCTAGTAACTTCTGAAGTTGTCATATTCATCAAGTGCTGGGTGCAAACAAATCTTTAATGGAAATCAACAAAGGAGACTGAGCTTTGTGTACAGGTGATAGGGAAAGAAATAAAATGTAATGTGCCAATTCAGTCAGGGATACTGGAGGAAGCTAAGGAGAAGATGCCACATTCTCACAGGTATGGTCCTAGGGGTCAAGCCAGCTTTCCCTAAATTCCTGCCTGATAGAAAGGCCTTGCTCTCATCAGGTGACACCAGAATCAGAGCTCCAGGAGAGCAGGGGACACATCTGCAAAGGGGGATTTGCCAAAAAGCCAACAAAGCTTGACCTTCAGGGCCTCTCGCTCACATGGGCCCCTTCAGAGGCAGTGGGACGCCCTAACAATTTTGTATTTGTGAGTGCATATTCTTTGTAAAGAAAGACCCCCAAACTGCATAAGCTTTAGGTCACATAAACCTGGGGCCTCTTCTGCTCAACAGCCTTATTCACCATGTATTCTCAGTACCTACTATCGCTGTGCCTGGGTACACAGCAGGGGACTTAAATCTGTGTACTAGAGAGGTGGGTGGACAGAAACACTATTAGTCAGATAGTTGGATAAAGGAATAGAGGGAGGAAGGAAACATGAATGAACCATAGATGGTTGGATGGAGGGAGGAAGGAAGAGAAAGATAGATGGAGAGATGGACAGATGGACAGAAGGGAGGAAACATGGATAAAAAGAGATGGATGAAGAAAAGAGAGAGGTAGAGTGGGAAGGAGGAAGGGAGTGAGGGATGGGTGGTAGGAAACATGGCTTCATGGATAGTCAGTCAGATGGGTGGGTGGGTAAATGGATGGATGGGTGGACAGATGGGTAGATGGATGGGTGTATAGGGAGGTGGACGGGTAGGTGGATGGATGGGTAGACAGAGGGGTGGGTGGATGGATGGATGGATGGATGGATGAGCAGGTCAGATGGATGAGTGGGTTGATGTGTGGACAGATGGGTGCATGGGCAGATGGATAGGCGGATGGAAGGATCAAAATGTGGACAGATGGGTGGGTGAGTGGGTGGGTAAGTGGGTGGTAGACAGGTGTGTAGATGGATGGACAGGTGTATGGACAGATGGTTGGGTGGTTGGATGGGTGGGTAGGTGGATAGATGAATGGATGGGTGAGTAGATGTGTGGGTAGAGAGGTGGATGGACAAGTGGGTGGCTGGATGGATGGAAAGGAGACAGGTATGGATGAAACAGTGGTGGCCAATTTAGAACTAAAGAGAAATTGAAAGCACTTGACAAAAGTGCCATTTTAATCTGATTTGTATAATGCCAAAAAAAAAATAGCTAGGAAGGGCCTACAAAACATGTAGCTCAAATTCCTCCATTTTCACACACAAAAATACTAAGATCTTCATATGATAGAGAATTTCCAACACAGAACCACCGCCAAGGAGAGAAGTGCTTACAGAGAGGCCTCCACTCCTGGATTCACGGTTTGCTGTTTATTTTTAAAGTTTCCATCTTGATGAGTTCATTAACCACCATTAGCAAATTTAGAAATGCTTGAATTTCAAGAAGAATGTTTTCTCAGTCCAGCCTACCATGACATACCAGGCCTTAGAAGCAGCAGAAAGTGTCTTGTGTTGACATTTTTAATGGAGTTGTAACCAACAGCAGAGGCTTCCTCGTTCACACCCACAGCTCCACGAAGAGTTGAGCCAAAGGTGCTAGGATGCTTGAATACTCTTCCCTGGTTGTTTTGCCCTTTGTTCCTAGGTCTTGAGAGGAAATCTGAAGGTTTCAAGAGAGGAGAAAGACCCCATCTATAGTAACCTTCAAAAGCTCTACCTGGGAAATTATGCTTTAGTGGATTGAACCATACACTGCCCCTCAAAAGATATGTCCTGAATATGATCATATTTGGAAGAAGGGTCTCTGCAGATATAAATAATTAAGGTAAGGATCTCCTGATGAGATAATCCTGGGTTAGGCTTAAATCCAATGAGTGTTCTCATAAGAGACAGAAAAGGAGAAGCCATGGAGACACGGGCGAGAAGCCCGCGTGAACATGGAGGCAGAGATGGAGCCATGCAGCCATAGCCCAGGACCACCCAGGGCCACCAGAAGCTGGAAGAGGTAAAGGAGGATTCTCCACTTTGGAAGGAGCACAGCTCTGCCAACACCTTGACTTCAGAATTTTGGTCTCCAGAACTCTGAAAGAATAAATGTCTGCTGTTTTGGGGTGGGTAGGGGAATGGGGTAATTGAGTGATGGGCATTAAGGAGGGCATGTGATGTGATGAACACTGGATGTTATAATACACAACTGATAAATTATGGACCACGACATCTGAAGCTGAGTATGCACTGTATGTTGGCTAATTGGATTTAAATAAAGTAAATTAATTAATTAATTAAGCTGTTTTAAGCTGCCTAGTTTGTGGTACTTGATTGCAGTAGCCCTGGGAGGCTTATACAGATATTTTCTCTAAATTGACCCAAATGAAAACCCTCTTTCTTCCTCCCCTATTTCCTTCTTTGGTGGTAAAGTGTCTGTCTAAAGGAAATGGAAATTAGCCAAGTAAAATGGCGATTGTGATCAAATTTCTTCTTCCTCTAAGAAATAAAATCCCAGGTAGGTAGACAAATGTCAACATTTGGAAAAGATGGTTCTGTCCCTGTCTTTCCTAGATATTCCCTACCGCCCTGGTCCCTTTTCATATCCGCACAATCAGGCTGATTCTTATTTGAAATGTGCATTGGTGTGATTGTATCTAATAAAGCATACATTCTTACAGAGTAGTTGCAAGCCATATGGTACCTTGTGCCAGGTAACTACTCAATAATTCTGTATCCTACCAACCATGGTTCAAGTGACAGTCACTTCAGAAATGGTATCTGCCCCTTCACCTTATTCACCAGGAAAAGAGAATCCAAAATTTTAATTTAAAACTTAGGGAAAATACATATTCCTTTGTAGGAAAACAATCCCATTTTACTGGAACCATGCTTTCCAGGCTTGAAATTAAATACTCTGATTCGGAAAAAAAAAAAAAAAGAAGAAGAAGAAGAAATCTGAGATAATTTCCAAGTCATCATGCATTAGGTACGTTTAGCAACAGCATTAGGCCTGAAAGCAATCATTAGAAGATTCTAACAGCAGTAACCAGAGTCGGAATAGTAGCTGCTATTGTTCGACCATGAGTTCCACAAAGTGCAAAGCCAAATGCTCTACCTATACAAGGGTTCACAGCTGGGAGGGACTTTGCCCCAACCCCCAGGGGATATTCAGTAATGTCTAGTGACAGGTTTGGATGTCACAACTGCAGGGTCAGGGGTAAAGGGTGTGCTAGTGGGTATAGGTCAGGGATGCTGCTAAATATTCTGCAATGCACAGGACAGCCTGCCATAACCCAGAATTATCCAGCCCACGGTGTTCATTGTGTGAGAAACCAAGCCGCCCTGTGTCCTATAATGTCAACACAGGCCCACCAATGGTCCCCAACTGGCCTAGTCAACAGATAAGGACACTGAGTTTCAAGGACAATAAATAATATGCCCAGGGGCACCCAAGTGACACAGTTGGATAAGTGTCCCAACTCTGGGTTTTGGCTCAGGTCGTGATCTCAGGTTCGTGAGATCAACTGTGGAGTCTTCTTAAGGTTCTCTCTCCCTTCTCCCTCTGCACCCTCCTAAAATAAATAAATAAACCTTTAAAAAAATAATAATAGTAATAGGCCCACATTCCCATAGCAAGTTTGGAAATCAGTGGTTTACTCCACAGGGATAGATAACAAAATAGCAACTATTTACCTATAATAGGAACCTGGAAATGGATTAAAGACACAAAGACTTTATAGGGAATTTGGTTAAAGAGACACAGTAATTTTCATGGCTGTGCATGTTTCTGGGCGTTGACCAGGAGCAGATCCCGATACCAACAGGGGAACACATTCTTTATAACCTGCCGACCCATGTTTGCCTCTTTTCTGATTTTTTTCTCTGCTTTATCATCCATAATTGGATAACTTTTCTCCAATTTTCTCCTTGGAGCAGTGAAGATAAGGTTTCTGTTTAATCATCCTCCTCGAAGCACTTGCAATCAGGCAGGATATTGCTGCTTTTAAAATAAGACAATGACATTTAATGACTTTCATTTCTTCCTATACAAAAGATTAATTTATATGCTGGAGCCATCGTTTCATTGGAAAACTCAGCCTATTCTTTGTGAAATGCTGCAATATGATTAACAGCTCAATCCCACCCTTATATTTTTAATTTTGTGGCTTTCTCTGCGTCTATTTACCTTCATAGTCTAATTGAGCCTTTGCTTTTGCATTAGGATAAACTTAGCCAACGGAGCAGAGCGGTGGGTGCCTCCAGGAGGTGCCGCAGGAATTAGCCTTCCCGTCTCCAGGCATTGCTGGCACATCGAAGAGACTAGGACAGTCACGGTGAGTAGATGGGGCACTTGGGACCTTGCTAGAGGCCTGCTGAGCCCAGCCTCTGTGATCTGACCCTAGCACCCCCATTGCATCATTCCACACACCCTCAGCTCTGGCCACACCAGGCAGCAGCTCCTTTTCCCCCACACATCCAATGTAGCCCCGTATTTCCACGTCCCTTTTCAAGATTTTCCCTTTTACCTGAACACTTTCTCTCCATCTCTTCCAGCAAAATCCTGTCTACCCCTAAAAGTCCATCTCAAATGTCCTGTGCCCAAGGCCTTCGCTGACTCCCCAGTAGAAGTGACTCACTGCCTCCTGGACCCACAAGGTCCTTTCTATGGAGGATCCTGGTTCAATTATGTCTTTTATCATGGTGCAAGCAGCCGCCACTTGCAGGTCGCTCTCTTGGTGGCCAGCTACCATGTTATCACAACAGCCCTGAGCTGCTGAGTCATTCGTGTCATGTTACAGATGAGGAAGTCAAGATTTAGAGAATGTGAATGTTCTAAGTTCACACAGTTATTAAGAGGGTGTGGTGCCCTGTGGAGTCAAACTCCAAAACTTTTTTTTCTTTATAAAACTCAAGGAAGAGGAGCACCTGGGTGGCTCAGTTGGTGAAGCATCTGCCTTTTACTGGGGCATGATCCCAGGGTCCGGAGATCAAGCTCCATGTCAGGCTCCCTGCTCAGTGGGGAGTCTGCTTCTCCCTCTCCCTTTGCCCCTCCACTCATGCGCACACACGCACACACACTCTCTCTCTCTGTGTCTCTCAAATAAGTCAATAAAAATCTTTAAAAATAAAGAAATAAATAAAACTCAAGGAAGATCCCCTTGCAGTACTGCGAGAGAAGGGTGTGAATGAAAATTTCCCCAACAGAGAGAGGCCAACTTGGCTGCAGCCTGATGCCTCCACAGGCAGTGTGGGCCACCTCTCCCAACACTGCAAAAGGTGGGCCATAGTTCTCCCCAGGCTCCCCATAGACCTGTCTCCAATTAGAGATTGCCACATTAAACATGCAGTGGAAAACCCTCTAAGACGGTGCGATGAATCAATATTAATGTGTTTATCTCTCACCCACAACGAGATTTTCCCCACCAAAAACATCACATCACTTCATGTCTCAAGCAAAGAGAAAGGGTTCAGCCAATCCTTAGGCCAAGTTCTGGCCTCAGAAACTTGCTTCTAATTCTTCCTGATATTAATAGTTAGTGTGACCTGTTTCCTAAGAGAAAAGATGCCCTTTTGGAATGGAGTCTTATAGTTCCCGTGGTCCCTTGTGCTCACAGATGACTTGATCCATTGTGACAACTTCTTGCTGCCCCCAAAGCTATACATTACAGAAACCAAGAATTCTTACTGCAAGGGTTGAGTAGATGCTGTCAGGAAAAAGACATCATAGTTGTAACAGTTTTGCCTGAGAAGAGTAACTGACTCATCTGTGCTGCAGAAAGCCCCCACCCGCCTCTCTCTGCTCATTCCCGGATATGACGTAACCCAGTGATTACAGATGGGAGAGTAGTCCCATCTTGCCTTCCAATGCCTTCCCACCCCCCTCCCTCTCTGGCACAGAGACAACTTTAACTACACCCTTTCAGCTCAGTGCCACCCAATATAAAATACACCCTCCACCCGACTGCCTGTGGCCCAGAAAATCATGACAGGCAAAGCTATAGTGCCTTTGGGATTATGTTTTCAGTGACTCTTTATCTTTTTAGGTTCCAGACACCTTAAAGAATTTGGTAAAAGAAAAAAAAAGAAAAGAAAGAAAAGAAAAAGAAAAGAAAAGAAAAGAAAAGAAAAGAAAAGAAAAGAAAAGGAAAGAAAGAAAAGAAAAGAAAAAAAGGAAAAGAAAAAGAAAGAAAGAAAGAAAGAAAGAAAGAAAGAAAGAAAGAAAGAAAGAAAGAAAGAAAAGAAGAAAGAAAGAAAGAAAGAAAGAAAGAAAGAAAGAAAGAAAGAAAGAAAGAAAGAAAGAAAGAAAAGAAAAAAAGTTCTGGTCCTCTCCCCAAAAGCACACATACATACAGGCTTACAGTCTACAGACCTACAAAGCCCAACCACAAAGGTCCATGGTTGAAAACCCATGATCCAGTCCAAGAGAGATCCAGAAAACCATCACAACTGGCCAAGATCGTGCAGCCAAGGACAGAAGTAAGGCAAAAATTCAGATCCTATTCCCTGGGGCAGTACTAGTAAAGCTGCTCTGTGCTGCCCCCAGTCTCCCACCATGGTCCCTCCCAGCACCATCCCCCACCCTCATACTCCCCTCAGGCTCAATCAGGCACACCTCCTCCATGATCATACATGAGGTCATTTATTAAGCTCTTTAAAGTAAACTCTTTTTTAAAAAATTATTTATTTATTCATGAGAGACACAGAGAGAGAGAGGCAGAGACATAGGCAGAGGGAGAAGTAGACTCCCTGCAGGGAGCCTGATGTGCGACTCCATCCCAGGACCCCGGATCATGACCTGAGCCAAAGGCAAAAGCTCAACCACTGGATCACCCAGATGACCCTAAAATAAACTTTTTAATGAAGAATTATACACATGCCAAAAAGGACACAGCTCAGTAAATGTTCACAAGACAAGCGCACCAACCAAATCAACACATAGCACAGTCCAGGCATCCCATAGTCTTCCTGACAACCCCTGGCAGTCACCCCCGTTCAGGAAAATAAACACTATCCTGATTGCTATCACTCTAATTAACTTAGCTTATTTTTGAAACTTTATGTCAATGGAATCAAATAATATGTGCCCTTCTGTGTCTGGATTCTTTCCCTCAAAATCATGTTTGGGAGAGTCATCCATATTGTTGTATATAATTATAATTTGTTCTTTCTCATCACTGTAGAATGCTCCATGGTATGAATATGCCACAATTTAATTTTCTGTTCTATTGTTGATGGACATTGAGTTATTTCCAGTTCAGGCTATTACAGATTGTTCTGCTGTGAACTTTTTCATGCATATCTTTTGATGGATAAATGTACTTAACTATTTTAAGCATATACGTAGGTATTGAAGCAGTGGGTCACAGACTGTATCTAAGTTCAAATTTAGTAGGTAATGCCAAAAACTATTTCCAAAGTGGACATCCCAATTTACATTCCCACCAACAATAAATAAGAATTCTAATTGCTTCACATACTCTCCAACACATGGTAGTATTGGTCTTTTTAATTTTAACCATTCAAATGGTTATTTCACTGTGGCTTTAAAATGTATTTCCCTGATAATTAATATGGTTGAGCAACTTATCAGATATTTATTGGTCACTTGGATATTTATTGCTTTTTTGTAAAACATTTATTCAAGTCTCTTTGCTCATTTTTCTTTTTCCTTTTTTTTTTTTTTAAACAAAGCTCAGAAGGTATTAGGGACAAGCTTGACACATTTGAATTTTTTTTTAATTTTTATTGATTTATGATAGTCACACAGAGAGAGAGAGAGAGAGAGGCAGAGACACAGGCAGAGGGAAAAGCAGGCTCCATGCACCGGGAGCCCGACGTGGGATTCGATCCCGGGTCTCCAGGATCGCACCCTGGGCCAAAGGCAGGCGCCAAACCGCTGCACCACCCAGAGATCCCTTTGCTCATTTTTCTATTGAGTGGTTTATCTTATTGGTTTGTGAGGTTTTTAAAAATATATTCTAGTATGAGTCCTTAGTCAAATATATGTATGACAGATAGATATATTTTCCTACTCTGAGGCATGACTTTTTCTCCTTTATTAGTGTCTTTTGGTGAGCAGAAATTTTTAAATTTTAATGTAGTCCAACTTATTAATCCTGTTCTTTATAATTAGTACTATTAGTGTCATATTTTAGAAATCCTTGCCTAAGCCAAAGGTCATAAAGATTTCTCTACATTTTCTTCTAGAGGACTTATTAATTTATTTTTCACATTTAGATCTATAATCCTGTCTATGGAATTGTTTCTCATGTACAGTATGAGATAGGAGTCAGGTTAGGTTTTTTGTTTTTTTTTTTTTCAAATGGATATCCAGTTGATTTAGGATCTCTTGTTGAAAAGACTTCTTTTTCCCTAGTGTACTGCAGTGCCATTCACCTTTGACATAAATCACTAATCTTAAATGCATGAGTCTGTTTCTGGACTCTCTTCTCTTTCATTATAATTTTTTATCCTTACTCTAATGTCATACTCTCTTAATTATTGTAGCTATACAATAAGTTTTGATATCTAATAATATAAGTCTTCTAACTTTGCTCTTCAAAATTGTCTTAGCTCTTCTGGGCTTCTCCATATAAATATAAGAATCAGATTGCAATTTCAAAAAAATCATACTAGAATTGGATTCAGATTGCATTGAATCTATAATTTGGGGAAGATTCGATATCTTTATAGTAGTGAATTTTCTAATCCATGAAGATGGTATATATACCTTCACTATTTGTCATATTTAATTTCCTTCATTAACATCTGATACTTTTGGGGGGCACCTGGGTGGCTCAGTGGTTGAGCTTCTGCATGTTGGCTCAGGTTGTGATCCCGGGGTCATGGGATCAAATCCCACATCAAGTTCCCCATGGGGAGCCTGCTTCTCCCTCTACCTATGTCTCTGCCTCTCTCTGTGGGTCTCTCATGAATAAATAAATAAAACATTAGAAAAAAACTTATACTCCTCAGTGTTGAAGATTTACACATTTTTCATTAGATTAATTCCTAGAAATTCAATGTGGGTTTTTTTAGTTTGAGGTATAGCAGTGAAAGGGGCTGGTGCTACTGGAAGTGGTTATTTTATTTTGTGATTTTCTCTTCTTGCTGCCGGAGAAAAATACTATATATACATATGTAAGATCTGGAGATATATATATATATACACACACACACTTTGTATCCAGATCTTGCTAGGCTAATTTGTTAATTCTAATAATTTATATATTATTTTTGTTTTTTACACAATCATGTTGTCTATAAATAAGAAGCATTTTATGTCTTTTTTTTTTTTTTTTTTGCCTTTTTCTTTTCCTTACCTTATTATATTGGCCTGGACCACCAGTAAAATGCAGAACTTGTGTTAGTGGCCATCCTTGTCACTTAGACTATTTCAGAGAGAAAAATGTTTATATTTGACCATCAAATATGATGTTTTACTATAGAATTTTTATCCAGCTTAAGAAGTTCTATTCTTACTCTCAGTTTTTACTTTTTTGTCACATGCTTTTATTGCATTTTGTTTTTCTCCTTTATTCTGTTAATGTGGTGATTACAGTGATTAATTTTTTAATATTATACTAACTTTGCATTCCTAGATAAACCCAACATAGCTTTTATACATCATTGTATTCTCCTAGATAAACCCAACATAACTTTTATATATCCTTGTATTCTATTCAGAATATTTTGTTTAAGATTTTTATGTTCATGAGAGAAAATAAGCCATAATTTTCCTTTTTTGTAATGTCTTTTATCAAGCTTTTGTGATATTATGCTAGCCTCATAAAGCAAGTTGGGAAGGGATTCTTTATCTAAATTTTGGTACAACTAGTTGGCTATATCTTCCTTGAATGTTTGAAAGAATTCACCAGTGAAGCCATCTGAACCTGGAGCTTTCTCAGTGGGGAGAATTCAATTACAAAATAAGTTTCTCTGATAGACATAGGACCATTCAGATTGTCTATTTGTTTTTGAGTAATTTGTAGTTAAGTGTTGTTTTTCTAATATTGTCTGTTTTGCTAATTTTCAAATATATTGGAATAAAATTGTTCATATTACCATTAATATCTGTAGGATCTATAGTGATTTTTCTCTTTTTTAACATTTTGTTTATTTATTCATGAGAGACACAGAGAGGGAGGCAGAGACATAGGCAGAGGGAAAAGCAGGCTTCATGCAGGGAGCCCGATGTGGGACTCGATCCTGGGACTGTAGGATCATGACCTGAACCAAAGGCAGGTGCTCAACTGCTGAGCCACCCAGGCTTCCCTATGGTGATTTTTTTTTTCAATCCAAATTTCTGTATTTTGTGCTCTCTCCCAGTCCTGCTAGACAGTTGTCAATTTTATTAGTCTTTTTGAAAAATGAATATATGGTTTTATTCTATGTTTGCTTTCTATCTTGTTAATTCCTGCTGACCCTAGACTAAATTATAGTCTTTGTAAAGTTCCAGTTTCCCCCATCTAAGGTTGTAGCCTTCCAGATGTCCAGTTCAGAGTCTGGAGTATTTACTAAGACCACCACCACCACCATCCCCCACCTTCCACATGTCTCCTGAATACATACATTTCTCACCCTAGTATCATAAAACTGCCAATAACTTCCTATCTTTTCAGCCACCTCTTTGATTCTTAGCATCTTGCCCTGTGTAAATACCTAAAGGTGAGTACTATCAAGTATTGGGCTTACTTCTGTTCACTTCTCTTTATGATCTTGACTATCTTAAGTTCTGGCTGCCTAAGCAATCTCAACCTCTAATGTTTGCTTTCCCAGCCCTACAGGATTGCCAAATTTTCTGCTGGCTTCTCTGCCTCTCAGCAAGGGCCTTTTAGCAAGCATCTCAGCCTCTTGTCACAACCAAATATCAACAAAGCACCCAAAAGGAAAAGAGGCAGATAGAGTGTTGACCTGCCCTCAATGATCCCTTCATCCTAAGACCTTTTCTGGCTGCCTTCACAGCTTTATAATGCCTCCAAACAGATGCTTTGGGGGCTTTTGTTTTTTTATTTAATTTTGTGTGGGCTTTCTAGCTGTTTCCATAGGTCTGCTGGTCTGATAAAAGCTACTCCATCAAACACAGAAGAGGAAATCTTGTTTTTAGCTCAGCCTGGAATTCAGGATCTAAACAACATCCAAGGTCCCCAGGCTTCCTGCTAGTTTTATCTCCTAGTTTCTCCCTAAAAGTGAAAGTACTCTACTTTCCCTCTCAGCACTCGGTCCTGCTATGTTCTTTACCTAAGATGCTATCACTTGCCAGTTCCACCTATCAAATTCTTGGTCACATCCCAAGACTTGTCAGAAATGGCACTTCCTCGGGGTGCATGGGTGGCTCAGTCATTTAAACATCTGACTCTTGGTTTCATGGTTTCATCTGAGGGTCATGAGATCGAGCCCTGCATAGGGCTCTGCACCCAGTGCAGAGTCTGCTTGAGATTCTCCCCCTGTCTTCTGCTTTCCCCCTATTCACATGCTTTCTCTCAAATAAATAAATAAAATCTTTTTAAAAACAAAAAAGTAATGTCACTTCCCCGTGAATCCTGTCCTTATCCTGCCAGTTGAATGTAATCTTTTCCTTCCCTGACCACCCACCCTACCTCTGCCTTGTCTGTGGAACATTGAGCTCCTACCCTAGACTACAGATTCCTTGAGGGAAGGACTAGACTCATGTATCCACCTGCAATCAGTGCTAAGCAGAGATCTTATCCCATTCACATAGGCTCAATGGCTACCTTATCCATTTAGATCCCTGAATTGAGTTGAAATTTAGTATTACTATAGTAGTGAGGACTCTTGTATCTAAGTGACAGGAACCCAAATCAACCTGGCTTTTAAAAATGTATATATTTGTATATATAATATATTACATATAATTTATATTACATTACATTACATTATATTACAATGTACGCATGCTGAGAAGGGAGAAACCAGAGCCTCCTGTTAAGGTGAGAGCCCAGAAAGAAATATGGTGTCAAAACCAGTTCACGAATTATACCTGGGGACCCAGCTGTTCCCTAATGAGTTGAAAAGAAACAGCTTTGCAGCCAACCTACTGCTCACCTTCTAGGGCTGGTATCCCACAGAATGACACTCAATGAAAACCCAACACTCTGTAAACTGCCTGACTGAATAAAGCTTCTGGAGCCTTCTATGGTCATGGTTCCTGCCACAATGCTACTACAACCAGCTCTGTGCAACAGCCACTTCTTTTATAAAGTTCCAAATCCTGTTACTCTATCTTGACTAAATCACCTTCAACAGATAAAGAGTCTTGGCTGGCTGCCCTCCCCACTGAGGATTAGCTGTGGTTTGGGGAGCAGTTGGCAGTTTCCTCCCCAGGGAGCTGTGACTCCAGGGTCCTTTCATCATTTTCTGTTTCTGCTCTTGGTATGGAGGCTGGTGTCAGCACTCACCTTTATCCCTTCTTGCCAAGAAGATGTTCTACACAAATACTACAAGTGCAGCAGATTTGTCTCAAAGCAATTCACTTCTTTTACCAAGGAAAATGCTATTCGTAGGAGGAATAAATGGTAATGTTCATGTGCATAACCTTTGACACAGTATCCCCATATCTAAGAATTTATCTTAAGGAAATTATGAGACATGGGCAAAGATGCGTGTACAAAGATGTTCACTGAAGCTTCATCCTTAATAGCAGAAAGAAAACAGGCAAAGAGCCTAAATTTTCATTAGTAGTGAAAAGACTAAAGAAGTGGTGGTCTAAGCTGAGTGATAGAATCTTTTTCAGGCATTAAAAGTCACATGCTGAGCTAGTTGCTGACTTGGGAAAGTATTCAAAGTAGAGTAAGTGAGGAAAGGACCAAAAAGTAATAAAGTCCAGTTTGCGTCTTGAAAGATTAATCCTTATGTATAAAATATACATCGAGCTGGTCTAAAAAGACACACTGAAATATTACTGGTGGTTATTGCTGCAAAGCATAGCGATGGTTGACATTAAGGTTTGTATATAAAGAACCATCATTTCATTTCCTTCTCAGGGGGCAGGGAATCTTCTACACCCATCTGAATAGCCAGTGCCTCGTTCACATCAACATTGGACCACAAACACATCTGTTTTAAAGACTCTGCTTCTGTTAACTGGGCTCCTAAGGACAATTGTATTTTTTAAAGCATTAATATTAGCCTTGAACATGGTTTTATTGGCAGCACAAAAAAAAAAAAATGTAATGCTATAATGTTGGGAAGGGACCAACTTCCAAGACCAGAAGCAAGCTTTTGAGGCCAAGAGTCCCAGCTTGGACATAAAAGCCAGAGGCAAGCCTCCCATTGGGCTAGTATTTGAGACAGCTTGTCTTCAGCTGCTAGAGTGAT
This sequence comes from Canis lupus baileyi, assembly GCF_048164855.1. Classification (NCBI taxonomy): domain Eukaryota; kingdom Metazoa; phylum Chordata; class Mammalia; order Carnivora; family Canidae; genus Canis; species Canis lupus. Next base: position 6,737,505 of record NC_132866.1, read on the forward strand.
GGGTAATTTCCCTCCTGTTTCCCAAACTCTAAAATATTATTTCATTGTCTCTACGATAATACATTTCTAAAGGATAAAATATGTGACATAGATGAGGCTCCAAAGGTCCCTTCCAAGCCCACGGTCAGCTCAGAGATGATGCAAACCCCACGAAGCTTGGCCAGAAAGCCAGGGAAAGTGAAGAGGGACTCAGAGTATCTAGACAGCTTTGTGCAGGAACCTACAGGTGATGAAAGGCACCAGGCGGGAATTTCCTCCTCATTTAAATATGTGATTTGACTCTCCCTGGATGCCTTTATTTGTTTTTCCTGCTTCTTGCTACATCTTAAATTTGAGCATTATTTTAAGCAAAGTTGTTGTATGTTAATTTACTTTACCAAATGCACACAGAGCTGTCTCAGGAGCTGGCATGATAGATGGTAACTGCGCTGGCTATTGGCCCCAAAGGCGGTAATTTGTGTTTTGAAATTCCTTAATTATATATGTACACAGCAACTCTAATAGCCCCCATAGAGGCACTGGGCCCGGCCAAAGTCCCTAAACACTGTCACAGAAACAGGAATAAAAACTTATAAAGGAAGAGCTTTAAATCAGTAATGGGCATAAATTGTATAAAAGAAAATCTGTAATGTAGTGTACAAGACATTCTAACCACCACATCTATAATTACAAAGAAGAATAAATCACTAAAAGAATTAAGTGTCCTTGATACAATAAAAAAGAATAATTAACTTCTAACTCGGAGCTACCATCCCGATGCTGGTTGACCCCCACCCCAGCTAATCCTTGGGAAATGTAAGGGTGACAATAGAAATCAAGTTTCAGAACTATGAGGAGAGTGCTAGTAGCTTCCATGGGGGTTCATATCTTTTTTTTACACAGCAAGACAAATAAATGAGCCTCTGAAATGATCACGCATATGAGAGTGCCTCTATGTAAATACTCAAATTTTAAAAATAAAAAAGCAATTCCATTTTACAATGTACACACAGTGTAGAGTCTATGTCTATTCACAATGCACAAAGCATTTTCACATAGAACTGTTGGTGTGGGCTCACGACAGCCCTATAGGCCCAGCTGGACAGACAGCATTGCCCCATTTTACAAAAAAAGGAAACCAAGGCTTGGTGAGTCGGTGTCTGGCATACAGTCCCATGGTCAGAAGTGATGGAACCAGGGCTAGAAATCCAGTCCTCTAAGTTCTTCTCCCCACTGCTGCAATGCAAAGAACAGGAACGAAGCTGTGTGTGTGGCGGTGGGGGGTGGGGGGGGGTCAGCTGTGTCCCTGGGGACTGGTCTAGGCAGGATGACTGGCAGAGAGGCCCCCAAAGGCTGGAGTTCAGAACCACTGGCCAGTGATGATGAGGACCAGTGAGAAAAATCAAGCCCCCACTCCTGCTACTGGTCCCAACTCTCCTCCAGGGAAGTGGGGACAGATCCCAGTATTGCCATTGTCCCCTAGGACATCATGGGTGACACACCTAACACTTCTCTAAATAACAGGTTCCCCTTCTTTGCAGGCGAGTAACTCATAAAATTGTTGCCCTGCATAACTCACAGATTGCTGTAATGATGACATGCAGAAATTCATGCCGAGTACATAGGCCCAGAGGAACAGTTGGCTCCGTTGGAAGAAGAATGGTGGGTCCTGAATTAAGCATGTGGAGGTTCTTGTGAACCACAGTCTTCAACAGCTGAAAGGCTGTTGTTATCATTTTGTCAACAAATAGCATTGAGAATATATCACTTGCTCTGTCCTGTGCCAGGTACTCTAGGTGATGCAAAGGATCAGACGAGGTGCATTCCCCATCCTTGGGGACCAAAGCTTAATGCAATGAAACAAAAATGTCTGTAGCCTGTGAGTATCGACAGTAGCAGAAACCATATAAAAAAAGACATGGTGCTATATAAACAAATACCCTAAAAGATCTCCAGTTCCACATGTAAGGAGCTTGGATGTTGCCACTTCATCATCACAACCAGCAAAAAGTTGAACATATTGAACAATCCACAACTCTTCTCAGATCTGTAGGAGAAGTGAGGTCACAGAGCTGACCGCTGCCCCCAAAACTGGAGAGACAGACAACCAAATACAGAGAATCTCAAATGAATGTAACAGAAACCGCCGCAGAACCCAGGGCAGGTAGGGAAATAGGAACTGTCATCAACAAACTATCATCAACAACCGCTGGGGGCTCAATGGGAACAAGTCCCATTGACTTAAAATTCCAGAAGGTCCCTATCATAGGAAGGGTCCCATGCTTTCATGAGTTTAATCTCCAGGAGCTCTACCAGGTTCTTACAGTAAATATCAGAGAAAAATCCCCTCATGTTTCTGGGAGGTAGAGAGGAAAATGAAGTTTTTCCGAAATATACCAGAGCACTCTTAACAAGGCCAGCCTTCAGGAGAAACTAGTTATCCAGTACCTAACTTGCTGGGGTTTATCAGAGCTTAACTGACCTACAGAAATAGAAATTCTTAACTCCAGTCCAATCTAGATACCGTGTATCACCTAAGCAGGGAGGAGTAAACAAACTGAAAAACACTGTGAAGTTCACAGCCCAGAAGCACAGGCTCACTAATAGGCCTTCCCTCTCCCCTCACAACCACATTACTAAAGACCTATTTACAGCAATTCTTTTACCCAGTACATCATATCTGAGTATCAATTTAAAAATTATAAGGCATAGAAAAAGATAAAAAAGACAGTTTGAAGAGACAGAGCAAGCATTAAAACAAGACATAGCAGGGATTATCACACTGAGAATTTAAGACAACTATAATTAATATGCTAGGGGCCATCATGGATATAGTAGATAGCATGAAAGAGCAGATACACAATCTAAGAGGAGAGATGGAAATCCTAAAAAGAGCCCAAAAGAAATGCTAGAGATCAAAAACACTGTATGAGAAATAAAGAGTGCTTTCAATGGACTTAAAAATATTTAACATAGCTGAGAAGAGAATCCTTGATCTTGAGGATATGATGACAGGGATGGCAGAGAGGCCCCCAAGGGCTGAAGTTCAGCCCTTTGGTTTTCACCAAAGACAAAAAAAGACTGAAAAAAGAACAGAATGATTCAAAACCTATCGGATAGCCTCAAAGGTATAATATATGCACAATGGGAACACCAAAAGAAGAGAGAGAGAGAAAGTAACAGAGGGATATTTGAAGTAATAATCACTGATAATTTCCCCAAAATTAACAACAGACATCAAACCACAGATGCAGGAAGCTCAGAGGTCACTAAGCAGGAAAAATGCCAAAATACCACACCTAGACATATCATTTTCAAATTACAGAAAATTAAATATAAAGAAAAAATCCCAAAAGAAAAGAGAAGAAAGAAAACCTTGCCTACAGAGGTGAAAAGATAGGAATTGTATCCAACATCTCAGAACCACGTAAGCCAAAAGAGAATGGTGTGAAATATTTAAGTATTGAGAGAGGAAAAAAACCCCACCAACCTATAATTCTGTACCCTGTGAAATTATCCTTCAAAAGTGAAGGAGAAATAAGACTTTCTCAAATAAAAATTGAGGGAATTACCTGCTTTGCAAAAAATGTTAAAAGTTTTTAGTGAGAAGGAAAATAATATATGAGAAATTCAGATCTAAACTAATTAAGGAAGAGCATCAAAGAAGGAATAAGTGAAGATATAATTAAAACATATTTTCTTATTCTCGTTTGACCTAACAAATAGCAGTTTGTTCAAAATAACAATAGCAGCAATGTATTTAATTACATATCCTTATGTATATATCTAATGTATCTATTACCACATATCTATGTATCTACTATTTAAGTAATCAAAAGAAACTGGAGTAGCTACAGTAATTTCAGACAGAGAAGAATTTGAAACAAAGAAAGTTATCAGGGAATAACAAGAGTATTACATAATGATAAAGGAGTCAAATCTCCAAGACCTAACAATCCTTACGTGTATGCTTTTAGCAACAGAGCATCAAAATATATGACACAAAAACAGATAGGACTGCAAGAAGAAGTAGATTAATACACTATTATAGTTGGAAATTTCAACACCCCTCTATCACAATGAAAAAATCCCACAGGCAGAAAATTAGTAAAGATGTAGTTGAACTCAACAATACCATCAATCAACCGGATATAATAAATCTCTATTGACTATACTATTTCATTCAACAACAGCAGAATATGCATTCCTTTGTTTTGGGGGAGTGTGTGTGTTTTTAGAAAGAAAGCAAGAGCATGAGCAGCAGGAAGCAGTAGAGGGCGAGGGAGAGAATCTTAAGCAGGCTCTACACTCAGGGCAGAGATCTCATGACCCTGAGATCATGACCTGAGATGAAATCAAAAGCCACCCAGATGCCCCCAGAATACACACTCTTCTCAAGCTCATATGGATCATTCACAAAGACAGATTGCATTCGGGGCCATGAAACACATCTGAACAAATTGAAATGTATAGAAATTATATAATACCTGCTCTCAGACCACAATTAAATCAAACTAGAAATCAATAACAGAAAGATAAGTGGAAAATCCAAAACATGTGGAAATTAAAAAACATACTTGTAAATAACATGAGTCAAAAAAGAAATCTCAAGAGAAACTAAAAATACGTTTAACTAGATAGATATGTTTTGTGGAATGCAGGGAAAATGGTGCTTTGAGGGAAATTTATAACATTGAATGCATATGCTTTGGCAAGAAGAAAGATCCAAAATCAATTATCTAGGGACACCTGGGTGGTTCAGTGGTTGAGCATCTGCTTTTGGCTCAGGGCGTGATCCCAGAATCCTGGGATTGAGTCCCATATTGGGCTCCCCCCATGAGGGGCCTGCTTCTCCCTCTGCCTATGTCTCTGCCCCTCTCTCTCTGTGTCGCTCATGAATAAATAAAATCTTTTAAAAAAATAAAATAAAATCAATTATCTAAGATTCTGCCTTAGGAAACCAAAAAAACCCACAAGTTAAACCCAAAGTAAGGAGAAGAAAATAAATAATAACAATTAGAGCAAGAAATCAGTGAAATTGAAAATAGGAAATCAATAGAAAAAATCAAAACAAAAGCTGATTCTTTAAAAAGATCAATGTAATTGATAAGCCTTTAGCTAGGCTAACCAAGGGAGGGAAAAAGACTAAGGACACAAATTACTAATAACAGAAATGAAAGAAGAAACATCACTACAGATTCCATGGACATTAAAAGGATAATAAAAGTTACTATAAACAACTCTATGGCCACAAATTTGATAACCTAGATGAAATGGACCAATTCCTCGAAAGACACAATCTGCCAAAACTCACACAAGAAGAAGTAAATAATCTGAATGGATCTATATCTATTAAAGACATTGAATCAATAATTAATAACTTTCAGAAACAGGAAGTCTAGGCCTAGATGGGTTCAGATCTATATCTATTAAAGGCATTGAATCAATAATTAATAACCTCAGAAACAGAAAGTCTAAGTCTAGATGGGTGAATTTTATCAAACAACTAAGGGAGAAATTATACAAATACTCTACAATCTCATTCAGAAGTTAGAAGCAGAGGGAATACTTTGTAGCTCGTTCGGTGAGGCCAAAATCATCAAAACACCAAACCAAAGACATAACAAGAAAAGAAACCTACAGACCAATACTTCCCATAAACATAGAAGCAAAAAAGTCCTCAAAAAACATATTAGCAAATTAAATCCAATAATATATAAAAAGAATTATATATCACAACCAAGTGGCATCTGTAAGGCTAACCCAAAAACAAATCACTATAATCCATCACATCAGAAGGTTAAAGAAGAAAATCAGAGCTCCTCAAAAAGTTGAAAATAGAGCTATTCTACAACACAGCAATTGTGCTAGTAGGTATTTACCCCAAAGATACAAATGTAGTGATCCAAAGAGGCACCTGCATCCCAATGTTTATAGCAACAATGTCCACAATAACCAAACTATAGAAAGAGCCCAGATGTCCATCAATAGATGAATGGATAAACAAGGTATGGTGTATATAAACACTGGAATACTACTCAGCCATCCAAAAAATGAAACCTTGCCATTTGCAATGACATGGATGGAACTAGAGGGTATTATGCTAAGTGAAACAAGTCAATCAGAGAAAGGTGATTATCATATGATCTCACTCATGTGGAATTTAAGAAATAAAACAGACGATCATAGAGGAAGAGAGGAAAATAAAACAAGATTAAATCTGAGAGGGAGACACACCATAAGAGACTCTTAACCATAGGAAAAAAACTAAGGGTTGCTGGAGGGGAGTGGAGGTGGTGGTGGGGTAACTGAGTGATGGATATTAAGGAGGGCATTTGATGTTGGAGAGGATGTGGAGAAAGGGGAATCATCCTGCACTGTTGGTGGGAACATGAACTGGTGCAGCCACTCTGGAAAACTGTGTGGAGGTTCCTCAAAGAGTTAAAAATAGATCTGCCCTACGACCCAGCAATTGCACTGCTGGGGATTTACCCCAAAGATACAGATGCAGTGAAACGCTGGGACACCTGCACCCCGATGTTTATAGCAGCCAAACGGTGGAAAGAGCCTCGGTGTCCATCGAAAGATGAATGGATAAAGAAGATGTGGTTTATGTATACAATGGAATATTACTCAGCCATTAGAAATGAAAAATACCCACCATTTGCTTCGACGTGGATGGAACTGGAGGGTATTATGCTGAGTGAAATAAGTCAATCGGAGAAGGACAAACATTATATGGTCTCATTCATTTGGGGAATATAAAAAATAGCAAAAGGGAATAAAGGGGAAAGGAGAAAAAATGAGTGAGAAATATCAGAAAGGGAGACAGAACATGAGAGACTCCTAACTCTGAGAAACGAACTAGGGGTGGTAGAAAGGGAGGTGGGTAGGGTAGGTGGGGGTGACTGGGTGACGGACACTGAGGGGGGCACTTGATGGGATGAGCACTGGGTGTTATTCTATATGTTGGCAAATTTAACACCAATAAAAAATATTTTTTTTAAAAAAGGAGGGCATTTGATGTAATGAGCACTGGGTATTTGAATCACTAACCTCTACCTCTGCAATTAATAATACATTATATGTTAACTAACTGATTTTAAATTTTTTTTAATTTAAAAAAAAGAAAAATCAGGGGCACCTGTGTGGCTCTGTTCACTGGGCATCTGCCTTCAGCTCAGGTCATGATCCCAGGGCCCTGGGATTGACCCTTTCATAGGGCTCCCTGCTGAGCAGGGAGCCTGCTTCTCCCTCTACCACTCACTACCTCTTGTGCATTCTCTCTCTCAAATAAAGTATTTTTAAGAAGAAGAAAAATCATGTGATCATAATAGATGCAGAAAAAGCATCTTTTGACAAAATCCAACACCCATTCATGATTTAAAAAAAAAACTCTCAGTAAATTAAGAATAGAAGGGAATTTCTTTAAATTGATAAAAAGTATCGACGAAAAACCTACAGCTGGGGCATCTGGGTGGCTCAGTGGTTGAGCATCTGCCTTTGGCTGAGGTCATGATCCCAGGGTCTTGGGACTGAGTCCCACATCAGGCTTCCTGCAGGGAGCCTGTTTCACCCTCTGCCTATGTTTCTGCCTCTCTCTGTGTATCTCATAAATAAATGAATAAAATCTTAAAAAAAAAAAACTACAGCTAACCTCACAATCAATGGTAAGAAACTTGAGGTTATTTCTACTAAGATTAGGAACAAGGTATGGATGTCCCTCTCAAGACCCTTTTCAATATCATTCTGAAAGTCCTAGATAATGCAGTAAGACAAGAAAAGGAAATAAAAGGTATACTTATTGGGAAGGAAAAAATAAAACTTTTGCAGATGACGTGATTGCCTATGAAGAAAATCTGAAAAAAATCAACAACAAAAAAATCTTGGAACTTATAAATAATGATTGCAAGGCTATTGTTACAAGATGCAAAAGTCAGTTGCTTTCCTCTTTGCCAACAATGAACAAGTGGAATTTGAAATTAAAAGCACAATACCTATTTATATTAGCACCCCAAAAATGAAACACTGAAGTATATACCTAATAAAATATGTACAAGATCTATATGAGGAAAACTATAAAACTGATGAATGAAATCAAAGAACTAAATAAATGGAAAGGCATTCCATGTTCATGGATGGGAAGACAAAATATCGCCAAGATTTCAATTCTTCTCAACTTGATGTAGAGATTCAGTGCAGTCAAACAAAATCTCAGGAGGTTATTTTGTGAATGAGTTTATATAATGGGGCAAAAGAATAACCAGCACCATACTGAGGAAGAAAAACAGTCAGAGGACTGACACTAACTTGACTTCAAGACTTAATATAAAACTACAATAATCAAGACAGTGTGGTTGGTATTAGTGAAATAATAGACAAATAGATCAATGGAACTAGGTAGGAGAGAAACAGACCCACGTAAGTATAGTCAATCTATCTTTAATCAAGAAGCAAAGGTAATATAATGGAGAAAAGATGATCTTTGCAACAAATGGTGCTGGAACTGGACATCCACATGTAAAATAATAAGTATAAAAAAATTAAAATTAAAATTAAAATTAAATAATAAGTATAGACACAGCTCTTACACTCTTGACAAAAATTAACTCAAGATGGATCATATACCTTAATGTAGGTGCAAAACTGTAAAACTCCTAGAAAATAACAGGAGAAAATCTAGATGACTTTGGGTTTGGAGGTGACTTTTTAGATATGACAACAAAGGCATGAAAGAAAGAATTGATAAGCATAACTTCATCCAAAGTAAAATTTTCTGTTCTGTGAAAGGGAATGAACAGACAAGGCACAAACTGGAAGAAAATATTTGCAAAGACACATGTGGTAAAGGATTGTTATCCAAGATATACAACTAAACAATAAAAAAACAAACAACCCACTTAAAAGATGCATCAAAACCTTAACAAACATTTCACCAAAAAAGATATCCAGAGGCAAATAAGCGTACAAAAAGATGCTCCTTATCATGTGTTGCCAGGGATATATGAATTAAACCAATGGGATACCACTACACACCTACCATAATAGACAAAATCCAGAACACTGACAACACCAAATGCTGGCGAGGATGGAGAGGCACTCTGATTCATTGCTGGTGGGGATGCAAAATGATGCAGGCATCTTGGAGACAATATGGCAGTTTCTTATATAACTAAGCATACTTGATCCAGCAATCAAGCTCCTTGATATTTACCCAAAGGAAGTGAATACTGTGTCTACACAAAAGTCTGCACTTGGATGTTTATAGTGGCTTTATTCATAAAATAGTGATAATTAAACACTCACTTGAAAGGACTATTAAAGAATCCACTGGGATAATGCAGAATCATGTCCCAAAATTACTGCTATCAACTGTACCTCACACTGGCCAAGAGGGGAACCCGGTGCTAACTTACCCATATAGGTCCCATAGGGCAGAGTTGTCAGCTGAAGGGTCACATCTGTGCTGAAGCCTGGGGAGAAGCATTGACAAGGGAACCACCTGGAAGCCCAGATGATCAGCTGAGGTCAGGGGCCAGAGAAGAGGGACCAATGAGGAGGTTCTAAAGGTGAGGCCAGGGTAGGTACTGAGGGAGGCCACCAGCCACTGAAATCCTGTTGGTCCTCAGCCTCTGAAGGGTGCCACTCTGACCTTCCACCTAGAGTCCCCACCCTCAGCTCTACCTCCTTCTACCCAGACTGCACACATGGCAAAGCCAACACAGAGTTCAATGGAAAGAGCAGCAGATGTGGCCTTGAGGACCTGGGTTTGCAGGCCAGCTCTGTCCTGAGCCATCTTTGAGGCTGTAAAGGTCAAGGCCAATGCCAAAGTCACACTCAAGTCAGTGCATATACCAAGATCCACCAGTGTGGACCCCAGAATGGACATCTTCCTTCAGACTGCACAACAGGCCATGCAAGCTCACTCGTGTGCTCTCACTGCTTGGACTGGGGGGCTTGTGCCCACTCCTCTCAGACTCCCTCAGACGCAGCCCTGTGCCCACAGTTCCTTGTACACAGACGACCTGCCAAAGTCTCAGTAAACAGAGGCATGATGGCCTATGCCCGAACACAAGAAATCAGAGATAGGACAGAATGGGGCCCAACTGGCCACAGAAGTTGTCCCACCCAGAGGTTCCATAAGCCTCCCCACATCCGCCCCCAGGCCTCTCCTCCCTTCCCACCAATGTGTCCAGGGGCCTGGCTCCGATCTGACCCAAACCCCGAGACCCGGTGGCCCAGAAGGCAGAAGGTGCTGATCAAAATTGCTATCACAGCTCATTTAGTCTAATTGTGAGTCTTTGCAGAGAAGGGGGGGCTGAGGAGGGCGCTGACGTGAACAGTAAATCTTTTCTGCAGAAAGGGGAGAAGCTTCCCTTGGAAATTAAGGGACGGCTGTTGACAGGCCGGACCATCAGAACGCCAGCTGCCTAATGAAGCAATAAAGGCCTTTGTTCCCCCACTTCTCGCTGCCCTGCTCTTACATGTACAATTATTACAAAAATCAAAGAGAGGAATGTTGCCTTGAGATATGATTTCCATATTGGTATGGATTTTATTATACAAGCCGTACAATACGCGCTATTATCATTTTGATTATATGCGCCTTTCATTTGCACTATTGGACCATTATCTGCAGTACATTCATTACATTATAAGAAACTGGAACTCCATCCTTAAGATGAATTGTAAAAAAGGATTTCTATTTTTGCAGATTGATATTTCAGGGGAGAACATTAAACAGCAAACATTATTTGTAAAGTTTGGGTTTTTTTTTAACGTAAACTCTTAAAAGAAGGAAATAACCCTGATATTTCTAACAGACAGAAAAGCCCCAGGCTAGATGCAATAAATGATTGCAATTTAGAATGCGTGTACTATTAGGGACTCCTGATTAAATTGTAAGTTCCTTGAGAGAAAGGAAGTCAAACAGATGAAGCTGGGAATTCAGTCCAGTGCCCGGGCGAGAGCAGATCTCACACTTGGAGAAAGGAAAGATATACCTGCCGCTCTGGCCTCCAGGCTGGGAGGCTAGGCTCACAGAGAGCAAGGGAAGTTTGGGGGGACGGCGGGGGGTGGGGTCGGTTATCCCTGAGTCTAGATGGAATGTTGGAGGTCACCAAGTTCATTTCTCCGGACGGAGACCCCCAGGAGAGGGGTCAGCTGGCTATGATGGCAGGAGAGCCTGCTGAGGTCTCTCAGAAGGGCTCACAGCCTCACTTGCCCCAAAAGTGCCCAGAGCATCGGCCAGAGAGGTGCCAGTAGGAATATTGGGATGGGGACAGCTGGAGAGGGAAAGCAGAGGGGAAGAGCCCTGTAAGGTCGATGCTTGCCCCCCAAACCCTGGCATCACCCCATCAGCCAGAAGTGAAACGGAGCCCAGCCTGGTCCTTCCTGCCTTGGGGGCCCCACGGGGATGCAATCCAGACAGACTCAAGCCCAGACTGGGTTCTGCTGAAGCCTGGGAGCTGTGTGTCCTTGGGCAAAATCCTTTACTGCTCTGACTCTGTTTCCCCATTTATAAAAAGCAGCTAATATCTAACTTGATCAAGGGTTTGCTAGGACGATCCAATAAAACTATAGGCTTGGAAAAGCCCCTTGAGAAGAAGAATGCCGTTTACCACATTAATAATATCATGTATACACTATTACAAATATAGTTACTCTTTCCGGCTCAGCCTGTCTAAACTGCAAACTCCAACCATCATTCAGGGCCCAGCGTGAATGCCACCTCCACCCTGAGGCCCTCCCTGATTTCCCTCCCAGCCAGAAGAGCCCCGCCCTCCTCTCTACTCTCACCCGTGGCACTTTCTTGCTCTTAAATCACTTTTCACTTCTGCCCTCGTATTAGATCAGAATTTTCAAACTTCAGGTCACTGCGCATGAGTAGCGGGTCATGAAATCAATTTGGAGGGTAGCAACCAACTCTTACTCTTTTTCAATAAAATAGGCTAGAATAGAAAACAGGGTGCATCACACGAAGTGAAAATAAATATTGCTTCATGAATTTTTTTTCCAGACCGTGTACGGATGTGCGCTGGGCCACATGCCATAACGTGCGTCTTCAGAGGGGCTTGGTTAAAAAATGTGAAAGCCACCCCATCAGAGTGTGAGCTCCCCAAGGGCAGTGCTCCTTCCTCGTCAGCTTTCTGTCCGGCCGGGTGTCACCGAGCCCAGCCCCTGACCCACTCGAGGCACCAATCCCACACGTTTGTTGAATGAATCTTCGTTACTGTAGTTTCTATCGTATCTACAGATTGGACCTGTTTGGGGTCAGGGAGGGTGTGCAATTACCGTCTCGGCTGATGGGAAGATCCAGCTTTTTATCATCTGTTCCTGCAGAGGCAATTAGAACTCTTTAGAAACAGTTTTTGCACGTGCATCAAGGAATCACCCAAATACTCCCGCCTCATTAGCTGCACGCCGGAGAGGATTAAACACTCTCCTCTTCTGTTGCTTACTCCTGCCCACTTGGCTGTGGATGGGGCTAACTCAATCTTTAGAAGATCCTTTTATACGCTGTTATATTGATTTTTAAAACATTTTTAGTAGACACAATGAAAAGCTCACCCAGGGGTCTTCCTTCAACTTTGAGTTGAAATCCATACCTTAACCCCTCACTGCCCGGATCCTACCCTGCTGTGCAGTGACTCTGGGGGCTGCAGCCAGACCAGATTTTCCTCATATGGTTCTCTAACCCCTTTTAGGGTAAATACATTGATTTTCGAGTTAACATTTTCATTTCCCCGTTCTCTCCAGCTTCCTAATTGCTTGACATAGAACCTCACGGGGTGTGTTGCATGTTGATCTTCACCTTATTTTAAAAAATAAATAAATAACTGGGTGTTATTTTTAGAGCTCCTAGCTCTTTATTTATGTGAACCCGTGTCTCAAGTACAAGTTCATCAATTACTTTAATTCCCAGTAAATGTGGAGCTGGGTTTCCAGTGGTGCCGCAAGGTTAATGCACCCTTTTAGCTTGCTTTAAATCTTGATGGCGGTTGGAAGTAAAGGTTCCCACCCTTCCTCTGCTTTAGCCCATTGCCAGGCCCCAGGGCCCAAACCAACAGGGCTTCTTAATTCCTCAGGGAGGACCGGCCAGCCTCAGGGACGAGGAGAAGTCAGGGAGAAGGCAGCCCTGTGGAACCTCTTTACCTTCGGGGCATCTGGTGCAGCTTCCACCCTGCCCCAGGGCTCAGGACATGTGGCAGCCTTGCAAATAGTGTCCCCAGCCTTCCAGCCTGTGCAGATGATGCTCTACCCACACCATCTACGTTGAGTGGTGCACACCACCTGCCCTGTTGCCAGCCCTCCCCTGCTCTCCAGAGCCTGCCTACCTGACAACCTTCTCTGCCCCACCTGCACCTCCATCTCCTGGACTGAAACCTAGAAATTATAGACAGAGAGGGAGAGAAGATTGCATAGGTACTGAGCGCCTACCACATGCCAGGCTGGAGTGGAGCTGAAAGGCATGGTCCCTTCCTCGAGGGGGAGATGGTCATGGCACCCCTGACTAAGACCAGTGTTCAGGTAGAGGTAAATACAGGGCTCCAATGTGGGGTTCAGGGAGGATCCTGGAGATGGTGACCCTGAACTGAGGGAGAGCAGGATGGCAGGGGGTTGCATCAAAGGCCTTTCAGGCACTGCCAGCAGGATGATGACTCAGTCGGGAGGGTGCCAAGTCAGAGAAGTTAGGGCTGGGGCAATGGGGGACTCAGTAGACCAGCCAGATCTCAGAAGAGATGGTTGGACCCTGGACTTGGGCTCATGTGCATAGAGGAGGTCCTCCCAAGAGATTAACCAGAGGGAACCAAGAGAAGGATTCAGGGCAGAGGCAGGATGGGCCCAACTTTAAAGGGCCAGCCTGGGAGGGGAGCCTGGGAAGGGGCAGCCACAGAGGCAGGCAGCCTGGGGAAGGGAGAACAGGAGCCAAGGAGAAGGAACACTGTAGAAGGCTGCTGGCCTAAAATGCCACAGATGGGTCAAGGGACACAAGAGCAGAAGAGTCCCCTTAGGTTCAGCAATCATGAGACAAGAGCGTACGTCTCTCCTGTTCAGCAGGTTGTCCATTTTGCTGATTTCCTTCTTTCTGCAAAAGCTTTTTGGTTTAATTTAGTCCTGGTTGTTTATTTTTGCTTTTGCTGCCCTTGCCCGAGGAGACAGATCCGTAAATACTTTGCTAAGACTGATGTCTAAGAGCTTACTGCCCACGTTTTCTTTCAGGAGTTTTATGGTTTCAGGTCTCACATTTAGGTCTTTAATCCATTTTGAGTTTATTTTTGTGCATGCTGTAAGAAAGTGGTCTGGTTTCATTCTTTTGCATATGACCATCCAGTTTTCCCAGCATCATTTGTGGAAGAAACTATCTTTTCCCTATTCTATATCTTTGCCTCCTTTGTTGTAGATTAACTGACCATATAATCTTGGGTTTATTTCCGGACTCTTTACTGTTCCATTGTTCTATGTGTCTATTTTTGTGCAAGGACCATGCTGTTTTGATGACTACAGCTTTGTAATGTACCTTGAAATCTGGGATTGTGATTCCTTCAGTTTTGTTTTTCTTTCCCAAGATTACTTTGGCCATTTTGACTCTTGTGATTCTATACACATTTCAGTATTATCTGTTCTAGTTCTGTGAAAACTGCTGTTGGTATGCTGACAAGGATTGCACAGAATGTGTAGATTGCTTTGAGTAATGTGGACATTTTAACAATATTAATTCTTCTAATCCATGAGCATGGTATGTTAATATCGAAAATATATAATGAACTCATACAACTCAACAATAAAAAAGCAAACAATCCTATTAAATATGAGCAGAGAACCAGTTTAGATATTTTTCTAAAGAAGACCTACAGATGGCCAACATACCAACAGCAGTTTTCACAGAACTAGAACAGATAATATTAAAATTTATATGGAGGGGTGCCCGGCTGCTCACTTGGTTCAGCTTCTGACTCTTGGTCATAGTCTCAGGATCATGGGATTGAACCACATGTGCAGCTCCATACTCAGCAGGGCTCTGCTTCAGATTGTCTCTCTCCCTCTCACTCTGTCCCTCCCTCGCTAAAATAAATAAATAAATCATTTTTAAAAAATTGTATGGAACCAGGAAAGACTCCAAATAGACAAAGCAATCCTGAGAAAGGAGAACAAAACTGCAGGAATCACAATCCTAGATTTCAAGATGGATTACAAAGCTGTAATAGCCAAAGTAGTGTGGTACTAGCACAAAACATGAAAAGATGCTGAATGTCACTAATCATCAGGGAAATGCAAAGCAAAACCGCAATAAGATATCACCTCACACCTATCAGAATAGCTAGTATCAAAAAGACAAAAAATAACAAGTGTAGGGGCACCTGGGTGGCTCAGCGGTTGAGTGTCTGCCTTTGGCTCAGGTCATGATCCCAGGGTCCTGGGATCAAGTCCCACAGCAGGCTCCCTGCAGGCAGCCTGCTTCTCTCTCTGCCTGTGTCTCTGCCTCTCTCTCAGTGTCTCTCATGATTATGTAAATAAAATCTTTAAAAAAAAATCAAATGTGTTGAGGATCTGGAGAAAAGGGAACCCTTGTGTACTGTTGGTGGGAATGTAAATTGGTGCAGCCACTGTGGAAAACAGTATGAATGTTCCTCAAAAAATTAAAAACAGAATTACCATATGATCCAGCAATTCTACTTCTTTTTTTTTAAGATTTTATTTATTTATTCATGAGAAACACAGAGAGAGAGAGAGGGAGAGAGAGAGGCAGAGACACAAGCAGAGGGAGAAGCAGGCTCCACACAGGGGGGCTTGATGTTGGACTCGATCCCGGGACTCCAAGATCACACCCTAGGCCAAAGGTAGACGCTAAACCTCTGAGCCACCCAGGGATTCCCCCAGTAGCAATTCTACTTCTGTGGATTTACCCTAAGAAAAGGAAAACACTAATTCAAGAAGATATATGCTATATTTATTTATTGAAGTGTTCCTTATAATAGCCAAGATATAGAAGCAACCCAAGTGTGGTATAAATGAATGGATAAAGATGTGGTGTATACATATATACAATGGGATATTACTCAGCCTACAAAAAAAAATGAAATCTTGCTAACATGGATGGAGCTAGAGAATATTATGCTAAGTGAAATACATCAGAGAAGTGCAAATACTGCATAATTTCACTTACACATGGAATCTAAAAAACAAAACAAAGGAACAAACAAACAGAAACAAACTCATAAGTACAGAGAACACACTTCTGTACACACAACTCTGGTGGTTGCCAGGGGAAGACAGGTGAGATAGCTGAAGGGGAGTAAGAAGTACAAACTTCCAGCAATTAAATAAATAAGTCACAAGGATATGAAGCACATCATAGGGAATATAGTCAGTAATATTGCGGTAACTTTCCATGATGACTGATGGTAACTACACTTATCGTGAGGAGCATTTAATAATGTACATAAATGTCAAATCACTATGTTGTACACCTGAAGCTAATATAATGTTGTATGTCACCTATACTTCAATTTTTTAAAAGTTAATTCTAAAAAAAGGAGGCAATCGTGACCTTTGACCAGTTATTTGACCAAAACAAGGAGAGCAAAAGCTGTGTTGTTGTGTTGGAGAGAAGACAGAAGCAATTCAAGCTGTATTGAAGGGTGGTCATCCCACCAGCATGAGGGGAGCTGACCGTCACCAATCATTGAACTACCTCTGAAAGGAAACGTGACCTATGGTTCACCCAAAAGATTGACGGCCGCTCCAGTCCCCTGACTGGCCTGGGTCACCCTCAGCCTCAGAACTCTGCCTTCTTGCCTTCATTCATTCATTCATTCATTCACTCAACAGATATTTGGTCATTTCTTTCCATGTGCTGGGAAAGGGACAGACACAGTTGTGCCTGCCCAGAACCCACAGGCTACAGGGGCTGCTGCTGGGAACTAAAGCCAGGTCAACAGGACCATAAAGAGAGCCCAGCGTGGTGACAGGTAGGCAGGCCATGGAATAACAGGGAGCACCCGCCTCCAACCCAAGGGACTCGGAGGAAGCTCCCAGAAGGCCAAGTGCATGAGCAAAGGTGCGAAGAGTGCATATTGGCCAGGGAGAGCATGGCTGGGGGAGGGGTCAGGTGTGAGAAACGGCGGTGTTTTGATGTCCTGGGAGAAGTTCTGACAGCAGAGTGAGACAGGAGGGTAGCTGTGATGAGGCTGGAGTGGGGAGTGAGGACCTGGATCTGCTAAGGTTTGGATTTTGTCCTCAGAACATAAGGAATCAGCTAAGGGCTTTAAGATGCTAGGTGACATAGTCAAATTCACATTCTTTTGGTGTCACATAGACCAGGGGTCAGCAAACTTGTCCTATGAAGGACCAGCAAGTAAATATTTTAGGCTTTATGGGCCAAGAGGCAAAATCAAGGTTATTATGTAAGGATATATAAACATGAAAAGAAACACGTTCCACAAAATGTTTTATTGATGAATACTTCGATATACTTTTGTAGCTCAAGTCTACAACTGAGAAGAATGGAATTCTTTGGGAGAAGATAGCATTTTGCTTAATTGAGGTTCAGAGCTAGTGTTCCCTATTTTATCGATTGCATATTTTCATCTGTGAAAATCATTCTCAGCTCACACAGGAACAGGCAGTGGGCCCAGCGTTACATCACGGACAGTGAAAGATGGGAGAAAGTGCTCGGCCCTCTAGGGGAGAAGGGGCCATGAAGCTGCAATCCTGGGACCGGCAGAGTCAGCCTGAGGAGGTGTCCAGGAAGGCTTCTCAGAGGAGGCAAGATTCAAGCAGAGGTTCAAGGTCAAGCAGAGGACAGTGCAAGGCCAAAAAGGTGGGAGGTGGAGACAGGGAGAAGGGACAGTCTGCATCCAGGTGCAGAGTGAGTTGGGGGTTGCAGCCAGAGCGCCAGGGGCTCACGAAGAAGGGACTGGCTCTGCAGAGTTCCCAGAGCAGGATGGGGACCCCGAGTCCCCCCGAGGGCTGAAAAGCCTACCTCCCTACTGTAAGCAGAGAAGGGGTCCGCTCAGATGGGCACCTTGGAAAGATCTCTGGGGCTGCAGGATGGTCAAGGAACCGAGGGGGCTGGGGCCAGGGTGCAGGAAAGGCTGCACCCCAGTCTGGGTGAGCGGCTAGAGCCTCAATGACGGCAGGGGCCTCAGGGCTGCAGAGGAGTGTGTGCACCCCAGGGAGAGGGCAACCGTCTCCATCTCCAGCGGAGACCCTGGGGCACCGGGGACACCAGCTCAGGGGGTCCCAGTGGACACCTGGCCATGCAGGGCTGAAAGTCAGAGGAGAGAACTGGACAAGAGACACCCAGCAGGGCCCTTCAGCAGAGAGGTGACCAGTGCCCCCCCCCCCAGGAAAGGCAGAGGGTGTGGAGGAAAGAGGCAAGAGGGCCAAGGGAGGCGAGGGGGACTCGGAGGGCACCGGAGAAACCAAGAAAGGGAGGCGAGGGAAACAGGAGTTTGCCAGAGGAAGGAGCAGCCAGCAGGGCTCCCTCCACAAACAGGAGGCAGCGTGGTGCCCAGCACCCAGGCTGCGCAAGAGGGGGCTGCCTCCAGCGGGAGGGAGGACGCGGAATCACGACGACGGGGGCCAGGCCACAGTTTCCAGAAGCTTGCCTCTGAGAGTAAAGTAAGATTCTGGTGTGTGGAAGGGCGGGTGTAAGCGCTGACGGTAAGCCAGGAGCGAAGGAAGACAGGCGTGGAGTGTGTGCCACATTGTTTTCTTTTTTTCTTTAAGATTTTATGTATGTATGTATGTATGTATATATGTATTTATTTATTTATCTATCTATTTACTTATTTATTGAGAGTGAGAGGGGGAGGGGCAGAGGGAGAGAGAATTCCAAGCTGATTCTGAGCTGAGCGTGAAGCCTGACGTGGGGCTCGATCCCACGACCCTGAGATCATGACCTGAGCCAAAACTAAGAGTCAGACACTTAACTGACTGCACCCCCCCAAGCGCCCCCATGTGCCACACGTGGATGTTGTGCCTTCATCTTATACCGGAGGATGCCCAAGGCTCCACCACCCCAGCATGGCCGTGGGAAGCTGAAGCACCAAATCTCACAAGAAGATCTCCTAGGTAGCTGAGTAGCATGCCCTCCTTTTGGGGGGTTGTTGTTTTGCTTTTTTTTTGAGACAGTAAATTTTAAAACTCCAAATGCCCCCCTTTTTGCTTTGGCCACCAGGAAGCTCAGTGCTAACTCAGTGGCACAAAGTAACAGTAGGCGGAAGAATGAAGCTTGCAGTTAGGTCTCCCCCCTCTTCACCTTACACACGCTTCTGCTCGTATTCTCTGTGGTCCCTGGTTCCATTTCCTTTATTTTTTAATCTGTGTCTATGTTCCCCTGTTTTCTTCTACTGTGGCTACTTTAGATGTGTTGTTGGAACGGGGCAACGTACCTGCAAGGGATCTTGTTTTCACCAGGACCCTTCCCCAGAAACCCCAGTGGCCTCGGAGTGAGCCAAGGCCCGAGCTTTCCCGCCCGCGCCAGGTGCCCTGGGGACAATCTGTCTGCTCCCGGCCTGCGTCCCCATGACCCGCCTGCTCTCTGAGCAGAGCTGCTGTTCTCCTATTACTGTGGACATGTTGCTGAGCAAAAAGAGGGATAAAGCCAGCGCAATTTCTAACTAATCTTCAATAAGTCAGATATAGGGGTTTTTTTCCCCCACCTCTGGGAAGATTGTCAAATGAAACAATGTGGCTTTGAGCTTCTGACAGATGCTAATGAATTGTTGTTTACATTTTTGATTTACTGCCTAAACAAAGATAAGACATGCTCTTGAAAACACATTGAATGCACAATCCAAACACATCCATTAAATCTGTCACAATAAACATGACAGCTTTCTTCTAACCTAACAACTGGCATGCCTCATTTGCATATTAATGAGAAAACTGGGATCAGCCTGCACAAATTACTTATATCTCATGAAGGGGCTGCTCCTGATGACAGCAAAGCACTTGGGGTGTAAATACACCAAGTTAATACCTTTGCTGTTTTGATGCCTTTCCCGGCTCTTTGCTTGGGCAGCCCTGGAGTCCTGGACGGCTTGCCCCTGTCAGCTCTGTGGGTCCAGGGATCAGTGAGGAGCATCAGTGTGGGCTCAGAAGGAGCTGCATCTACCTCTACTTCCGCCAGCACTCCAGGGATCCTTACTGAGCATCTACTATGAGCTGGTCAGGGCTTCCCAGCTGAGGTGTAGCTTGACCATCAACTGTATCAGAATGAACCGAGAGAAAAATATGAGATGTTTATGGAGTACCAGCTAGGTATAAGGAAGCTTCACACACATCATCACATTTAAACCTCCACAGGAAGCCTTCACAGAAGCACAGGGGTGCATACTCCACCCTGCCCTCCCTCACCGGCAGCAGGCATGACTAATCAGAGCCAGACCCCTCCATAGAGTGTGTAATCAAACTTCTGGTCCAACCACACAAGCCTCCAGGAGGCTGCCGCCATCCACAGTGGTCCACACAGGCAATGACACCCATCAGTATCCCTTAGAATGGGTATGATTGCTGCCTTTAGAGAAACGAGGCAAGACAAAGTCAGAAAACACAGGTTATCTAGAGGCCTGTCCAGGTAACCCAGATGGTAAGAAAAAGTTGAGATTCCAGCCTGGATCCTCCAGCTGTCGGCCCTGTCCTCTCTTCCCTGATGTCCCATGGCTTCCATGAGCATCTCACACCTCCACTCTCTACAGGGCTCCAGCTGGCCTGCATTTTTAGAGAGAAATTAAGTTGGTCGTGATTGAGATCTTAGCAACAAGATAACTCAAATTTACGTGGCCAGGAAAAAAGGATCCTTCCAGGAGGGCATAGTCCAGGTGCCAATACAACACTCCAATGACTTCTTCAGTGTCACCACGGCTGAAAGTCTGCAGGAAGGTCTGCCCTCCCTGCACATCTCGGACAGTCTTGGGTTGGCAACCTCAGTCTGGGTGACCTTGGGCAATTTACTTCATTATTCTGAGCCTCACCTGTAAAAGGGAAAAAAAGAGCTCACTTCCTACCACTGTTGTGAGCCTACAAGAGATCTTGTTCTAGAAAAGGGCCTGGTACATGGGATGTGCTCAATGTGCTAAAGCCAAACCATCAGAATCTACTGACGACAAGATCCCAGGTTACAAGGTGGAGCAGGCCAAAGGGATTCTGTAAGAAAGGATTCTCTGGGGCTGTTGCCGCTGGGCATTTAATTCCAGATTTTTCTATCCATCTCATTTCACAAGACAAAAAAAAATTATATTCCAATTAAACTAAGATGCAAATGGAAACATAGCTAGTGATATTTCTCTTCCCCTTCATTAATTCTCTTTACCATTTTCTTTCTCTAAGATTTGTTTATTCATTAGAGAGATAGAAAGAGCATGCATGTGAGCTGAGGATCAGACAGAGGAAAAGAATCCCAAGCAGACTCCCTGCTGAGCAGGGAGTCCGATGTGGGCCTCGATCTGAGGCCCCCGAGATCATGACCTGAGCCTATTAAAAGTCAGATGCTCAACTGACTGAAGCACCCAGGCACCCCTTCTCTTAACTATTTCTTGAGGTCTGTGTGCTAGACTCTGTGCTGGCTGCAACATGTTATAGAGGGAAGCTCCTAAGATGGATCCCAATGTCCCCCCACCTCCTGGTTTTCACACCCTTATGTAGTAAGGTCCCCTTGAATGTAGGCTGGACTTGAATGCTTGCTTCTAACAAGTAGGACACGGCAGGGGAGATGAAACATCACCTCCAATATTAGGTCATCAAAAGACTGTGGCTTCCATCTTGGGCTTTCTTGCAAATTGCTCACTCTAGAGCAACAGCTCCTGTGTCCAGAGGCAGCCCTGTAGAGAAGTCTACACAGTGGGGAACCCGAGGCAACCTCCAGCCAACAGCCAGCAAGGAATTGGGCCTTCATTCCATCAGCTCCTGCCAATAGCTATGGATGAGTACATAGCAATGTTGCAGCACAGCTGTGGGCCCCCCTCAATCGAGTCCTCAGATGAAACCGCAGCCTTGGCATCAGTTTAGCTCAGCCACACCTGGATCCCCGACTCACAGAAACTGTGAGATCATAAATGTTTCTTGCTCTCAGTTGCTAAATTTGGGGGTAATTTACAATGCGGGAATAAATACCTAATGTATATTAGGTGGAACTACGTGAAATTGCTGTTTATTAAGTTTAAAAGATAGGTAAATACCAGCAATTTTCTATAGGTCAAACTCAATGCTGTATCCTATTCATTGCATAGAACATCCTGCAAGCTACAAACCTACTACTGAAACTCACTCCAAAAATAATAAAATGGACTCTGAGAGGCTAAGTGATTTCCCAAAAGTTACAGTCTGTATGGGCTGCAGCCCAAACGCAAACCCATGACATCAAGACCCACCTTCCCAACCACAGCACGGGCAGGCAGACCCAGCCCGCCTCCTCTGTGCCGAGTGTCACAGTGGGCACCAGGGGACAAATGAAAGGGCCACTGTCATTGCCATTCAGAAAACAGAGGGGCTCCCCAACAGGCTTTAAACAAAGAGAAAGCCAGAAGCAGTGGAGCAGAGTTGATTTGGGGATCCCATCAACAACCCCACGGACCAAGGGGTGGACATAAAACATACAGACATCTAAATGTAATGATCTTTTTTTTTTTTTTTTAATGTAATGATCTTGATCAGATCAGACCTGCGACATTTCTGCAAGGAGGCCGATCCTGCCTCGATCTCTCCCATCTATTGCTCACTATATCACAATTATTTTGCCTTTTCTAATCAGCAAGCAGGCCTTTGAAGCCCGTTCTTGAACACATTTATCATCCAATACTATGTGGAGAGAATCAATTTTATTTTCCCTCGCTGAGCCTACCAGCACCTCGTTTGTAATTAGAGAAGTGCACGTGAGGAAAAGGATTTGTTGTTACTAAATTAGGTCAAATGTGCTCATCCTTGGAGTGTCTGGCATGTTTGTGATGTGCCCTGGATCGCTGGCTGTGGGCGGGCTCACGCTGCCCACCGCCTTCCTTCCCTAAACCAATATCCGTCATCACTTTTCCTACCCAAGTCACTTCCAGAATTGTCTCCCTGGCCCCCAGCCTGTCGGAGGGATCCACTGATGATAGAAGGAGATTGTTCCCGATATGCCAGGGCTAGCTGTGACGTCGATCTTGCCAAACCCTAGCAGAAGCTCTGCTGGCAGGAAGAAATCAGGAACCGGTGACCAAAGCAGACTCAGTGGCACCAGGACAGTGACAAAACGCTGGGAAGCAATGCCACTTGTAATGCTTCAAGTATCCAAGTGGTCACTTCCTTGAGGACCAAGAGGGCTCCTCTAATCACAGTCAGATCCCCCAGGGAGCAGAGAGGAGGTTCCATCGCCTTGAACCCTTGATGACACAGAACTCCTCTGCTTTGGCCTGAAAGGAATTGTAAAGAGCTGCTCCGCTCGGGGTCAGGGCTGGCCCACAATATGACCCAATCTATGTTCTCACTGCCGCCTTTCTCACCCTAACTTCCCACAGAGTGGACAGCTGGGCTCGGGAGCCACACCTCTCATGGATCTTTATCTGGGGAGTGCGCCAGGGAGGAAAAAATGGGAAACACGTCCTCAGACATCACAAGAGAGGATGATCCAGCAGCAGACATCCCCCCACCCCGCCCCCGTTTTCACATTAAAGTCATACCTGACAGCTTGCCCCACGGAGAAACCTCATAAAAATTAAGATATTCCAGATATTCTTAGGAAAATGAAATATTGAAGAATGGCTCCCTGAGCTGATAATGGTGGTGCATTTGAAAAATAGACCAGAGCACCGTGTTTAAAAGCCTGAAGTCATAAAAGGTATTATGAATGGATGGATTGGGAACCTCTACAAGCAGACTTCATTGATGTCACCGTAAACGATGAATGCTGTCACTCTTTTTTATATATAACAAGAGGATATGCTGCTGCACCCAGATCTCATTGTAGAAACTGTCAGACTCACTGAAATGGCATTGCATAAGCTATTTATGACGATATGCGGGAAAATACAAGGTTAAGAGATCTTTATCTGCTGTCTATGGAAATGTGCTTCCACGCTGAGGCGGGTGCACGAAATAACCTTCGGGATAACCCATGACATTGGGGGAACTGAAAAGTGAGATTAACCATCGGAGACACAGCTGCATCCAAATTATGTTTCTGCTCACCCTGGTGCCTTGGTCTCGGGAACACAAGGGTTCTAGCTTTCTCTGTGCATCACTCTCTCGAAATTTTATAACATTCGTTGGTGACAGATTCACAACAAAAAGTTCATGCTCCTCCCACCCCCTTACAGAAAGCAGAGAAGGGGACACCTGGGTGGCTCAGTGGTTGAGCGTCTGCCTTTGGCTCAGGTGTGATCCCGGGGTCCTGGGATCGAGTCCCCCATCGGGCTCCCCACAGGGAGCCTGCTTCTCTCTCTGCCTATGTCTCTACCTCTCTCTCCAAGTCTCTCATGAATCAATAAAATAAATTATCAATCAATCAAATAAAATCTTTAAAAAAAGAAAGAAAGAAAGAAAGAAAGAAAGAAAGAAAGAAAGAAAGAAAGAAAGCAAGCAGAGAGGTTTCTGGGAACAGCTGTCCAGTTGGGAACCACATTTCCTGACTCCCCTCACCTCAGGCATAACCACAGGACTGGTTTCAACTGATGAAATGTGAGTGGAAATGTCAGGGGGGGGAGGGGGGTCACTTCCAGGCCACAGTGTTTTAGAAGCAGGTGTGCTTCTTTCACAGTCTCTCTCTCTCTCCTTCCAATGTCTGGAGACAGAGAATTCCCAGGCTCTAGAGGATAGTGGAATTACAACATCCTGAGCCCCTGGATCACCCCATGAAGAAATGGCTGCAAACAACCCTAGGCCACCCACATTGTCCTTTACATAAATGAGAAGTGAACTGGCACCTCACTGCTAAGCCAAATGAAATTTAGAGGTCTGTTTGCGACGGCAGCTAGTGTTATCCTCGATAATATAATTTAGGACCTTTCGAGGGGTCTTATTCATTCATTTGGTAACTGGGAGGAACCATGGCATAGCAGCCTCCAATAGGCAGGGAGTTAAGACTTGTTTCTGCCACTGACCAGTTTGTGACTTGGGGTAGCTAGGGGAAATTGCTTACTTTCTCTCAGCCACCATATCCTTTATTGTAAAAGGAAGATTTAAAAAATCCTGACCCTTTAGTGTCCATTAACAGGTAAATGGATATGGGATGCCTAGATGGCTCAGTTGGTGGAGTGTGCAACTCTTGATCTCAGGGTTGTATGTTTGAGGCCATGGTGGCTATAGATTACTTAAAAATAATTTCAAGGGGATCTCTGGGTGGCTCAGTGGCTTGGCGCCTGCTTTTGGCCCAGGGCGCGATCCTGGAGTCCCGGGATCAAGTTCCACGTCAGGCTCCTGGCATGGAGCCTGCTTCTCCCTCCTCCTGTGTCTCTGCCTCTCTCTTTCTCTATATATATCTATCATGAATAAATAAATAAATAAATCTTTTAAAAAAATAATTTCAAAAAAAAAACAAGTAAAGGAATAAACAAAACGTGTATTTTCATATGGTGGAATATTATGCAGCCATAAAAAATGAAATTCTGAAACATACTACATTGTGGATAAACCTTGAGGACATTTATGCTAAGTGAGAAAAGCCACAGACAGAAAAACAATATTGTACAATTCCACTTATGTAGGGTCCCTGGAGGAGTCCACTTCAACTCTCCGTTTCTGGAGAGTTCTCCGTAACTTCACCAGAAACGGAGAGTTACTATTTAGTGAGTACAGTTTTTGTTTGGGAAGATGAAGAAAGTTCTGAACATGGATGGTGGTGATGGCTGCACAATGATGTGAGCATGTTTAATGCCATTAGACTACGCACTCAGGGTTGACATGCTAAATTTTATGTTATGTGTATTTTACCATAATAATTTTTAAAGTCTTGAACTTCTTGGGGCGCCTAGGTGGCTCAGTTGGTCGGTTGAGTGTCAGATTCTTGATTTCAGCTCAGGTCATGATCTCAGGGTCTTGGGATCCAGCTCTCCAACCCCAAGTTGAGCATCTTGCTCAGCAGAATCTGCTTCCCCCTTCTCCCTCCCCCTCTGCCCCTCCCCCAGCTCCCATGCACGCACACTCTCTCTCTCAAATAATTTTTTAATTAAACTTATTTTTTAAATTTTTATCTTTTATGTATTTTTATTTTTACTTTAAAATTAATTTAAACTAAAATAAAGTATTGAACTTCTGGGGTTAATGTGAATATAAATTCAATAGTTAAATAAATAAATAAATAAATAAATAAATAAATAAATAAATTCAATAGTATACGTAAAGCGCTTGCCAGAGAGTGTGGGAACATAATTAAAGCTCTCTTTAGAGCGGTAATTATTGTATGCATTAAGTGCCTACTACCTGCCCCGCACCGTACTAAATTCTGGGGACGCAACAGTGATCGAGACAGAGATGATCCCCACCTTCACAGCTGGGGGAGGCCAAGGCCAGGTCAGTGACAGAGCACAGGCTGTGCGGCCTGGTCTGAAAGAAGCAAACACTGGTTAAGGGCTGGAAGCTCGCAGCAGGGGACCCAGGTCAGCCTTCCTGCCTGGGAAGGCTTCCTGCTGAGGCCTCAGCACGCATGTACCTCGGAGCATTCCAGAAACAGCAAGCAGCTTGCCCAAGAGTCCCCAGGATGGCTTCAGATGTGCACCTGTCACACGTTCTGGGGCAGAGGGGCCAAGCATCCCTCTCACCCAGGGTCCCCAGCCCTGGCCCAGCACCCAGGACACAGCAGGCTCTCTGAAGTGTTTCTCTCCCTCCGTTTCCTTCTCCGTTGCCCTCAGAGTCTTCAAGTTTGTGGCATTCCTTAAAAGCAAGATTTCTACCTTCAAGTTGAGCCTTGAGAAGCCAGATCAATATACAGATAAACGTTGTAACACACAGCATCCATCAAACAACCTTCCTAATCCAGGACTCAGAATTTCCTGGGAGGAGAGAGAAGTGCCTGTGCGCCACTGGAAGGCCTGTCCCTGCCCCCCGGGGCCTCCCGGGCTCCCAGGGTGGGGGGAATGATTAAAATTCCACAGGAAAATGCTTCACAGGGACATGGAGGAGGGACCAAAGGGGGCGGGTAGGAAGGGGGAGCAGAGAAGGCAGGGTCCCCGGAGGCTGTGCCTGTCCCCACACCCTCACTTCCCAGGGATGCCCGAGGACACACCTGCTGGCGGGGAGCCCCCGTCCTGGAGCTGACTGTGCCCCGGGCTGCAAGGATGCGGGGACACACAGGGGACGCTGTCCTTGCAGGAATGAGAACCGCCCCAGCTGCACCCGTACCCGCACCGCACCCGCACCTGCACCTGCCAGCGGAGACCCGCAGGCAGCCTGCGCCCCGCCTGCCCCAAGCCCTTGGGCTCCCCCATTTGCCCAACGCCTATTCAGATGGAGTTTCCATAACTTCCCAATCCTGTTTCTCACCCAGGGGAACCAGCTCAGAGAACTTGGACTTAGGAAGCATCATAATGACTTAATATTCACATGTGTGGGGTCACCCTGCACCCACCCCCACCCACCCACACCCACCCCCACCACCACCACCCCCACTCTTCCTGGGACTGACTGAGGGGTTTCCAGGCTAAAGCCGGGCCAGCCCCGGCAACTCCGGTAGGCTGTCACCCTGGATCACTCCCACCTGCCCTCACCCCCTATTCCCAGCCGGGGCTGCACCTGCTCGCCTTCCCTGGCAAAAGCAGTGGACCCTGGGGAGGTCTCCGGGCCCTCCTGTCCCTCCTCCTGCTGCCGGTCCGTCGTCACCCTCCCGGGGACCCACAACCCACAGGGCCCGGGGATCTGCAAAACCAGAGCTTCCCAAGTGCAGGCCGGGGCTGCCGAGGGACCATCAATCACCCCGCGGGACCGTTCCCACCCACCCCGTGGGCGCTCTGAAAGGGGCCACTGACCAATATTTTCCCCGCACACCACTGCCTTTTGCACAACCAGTAAGTGTTGTTTTTTTCCTGGTGATGCACAATTTGCCATTTGATATCGAGACAGCAGATTGTGGGCAAGAAGCTTCTAGAAAACAGGGTTCTTTCTACCTTCCCATTCCACCAGCCTCCATTAGGTCTCGTTGATTGTGGTACAAGGGAAACAGCTCATTTCATAGTCTCTTCTGGATTCTTACAGAAGCTCTCCCCCCTTTCCCTGCCACTGCAGCCCCCAGAAACACCCGGCCGGGCCTCCATCCTATGACCAGGGAGTCAGCCTCTCAGGGCCAGGAGACAATTTGTTTAATGGGAGAAGGAGTAGGAAGGGGCAGATGCCATTTTAGCAAGAGGACAGGAAATGAGTGTGGATTTCCTGCTGGAAACCTCTGCAGGCGGACAGAGCTAAGCTCTCCCACTTTCAACCATCTCTTTCCCTTGCTTTCTCTGTCAATATGCTATTATCTCCAGTGACTCCTGCCCTCCCAAGAAAAATGAGGCAGGAAATAGACAATATAATGGGAAATATGGCAAATGCACATTTCCTGTCAACAATATGCCTTACTAATAGATCGTCAGATGAGTATTTTATTAGAACAATGATTATGACAGCTACAATATTTCCAGAGACAAACTAGGGCGGGTCTGAGTTAGAGGAACGTGAAGGAGCTTTGCCAAGACACAGCATGAGTTTGGGGCTTCGCTGTGTATCTGGAGGCCAGAAACCTACCCAATCTAATCTTAGATCTGGCTCTGATCGCTGCGTGGCCTTGAGCGGGGACACAGACGCTCTGTCACCTCCCTCACTCCGGTCTCTGGCCTGAGGTTTAGGACCCTCCAAGAGGCTGGGAGATGGGGGAGCCCCAGGCAGGTGACCCTGGAGACGCTGAGGGCTCCAGAGGCAGCTGGGAGGGGTGGGCTCCCGCAGGCCGGCTGTTCTTCCTGGCTCTGACTCCTGGTTGCAGGGTGGCTGAGCTCTGCCTCAACCAGACAGGTCCCCTGCCACTGTCCCGCCGAGCCGGGGCTCCACGCCCGGGCCATCTCAGCCTGCCCGCAGCCCACGCAGAGGGATCCCAGCCAGGAACACAGATGTCTCCAAGTGCGGTGGGAGGGGCTGGAAAGGGCAAAGACTTCATGAAAATGCCTCCGTTTTGTGTGTGCCTCCTTTCCCATCCTTGGCACCCCGAGTGCCTCAGAAAGCAGCTGGCGTTGTCCCCATTTTATGAAGGAGGTTGCAGAGGCACGATGATGAGGGACCCACTCACTCCCAGAGCTAAATTCGGAGCCCGGGCCCTGGTAGAAGTACTTACCACAGTTTAAAATATCACTTGTGTGTTTTTTTATAAATGCC